>NC_084828.1:56748962-57051993 GCF_033115175.1 Lepus europaeus
ATGCTCACATTCTCTTGCCTTTCTTCTTTCCACTATGGAATGATATAGCAATAAGGCCCTCACTGGATGTGAGACCCTTGCCCTTGGGTTTCATAGCCCCTAGAACTGTGAGAAATAAATCTCTGTCCTTTGTAACCTACCCAGTCTCAGGTAATCTCCCAAGATTTAAGGGAGACTAAGAAGTGGTGAGTGTGTAGTGAGACTTTGAGCAAATACTTCCAGCCCAAAGGCTGTTGTGACTCCAGCCCAGTGTACTGCCTTCCACCATTGTGAGCTCCATGCTGCCAGGTCTTTCTATGTTTTTTATCACATTTGAGCACTTCCCTTCAGAGGTAGCTGCTCCCTTGACTTTTGTTTTAGTTCTTTCTTTTTCTTTATATTGCCAGTAACAATATCACTGAAGTCAATATTAGTGTAATTGGCATTGAACTTTTTAAAATCAGGCTCTAATTTATTTTACTGAGGCATTTTGAGATTCATCTTTTTGTGTGAGTGAATTATTCTTCTTGATTTGATATAATATGTGCTAAAGTTTAATATGATTGCTGAATTAAATAATTGTAGAGCATTAAGGAAAAGTAAGTGTGTTGGAGGTGCTGCCAACACTCTTTTTGCTGTAGTAGGGTCATAGGGTTGCCCTTTTCTCCTCACCTATGGTATCAGTGTTGCCTTGGGCACAGGCTCTGGATTTGGGCCCTTCATGCACATGCTGATGGTGGATACTGGGGTATGGGGAACTCTTTCTGCATACCTGGCCCCAAGGTATGGCTGCTACCTGTATAATGATGCTTGCCTCCCACCAATACTGCTCCATCTCAGTGTGTCACTGTAAATAGTTCATTTATTCATACAGAAACATTTCTTTTCAAAAGATATTTATTTATTTGAAAGGCTAAGTGATAAGGAGGGAGGGAGGGAGGAAGAGAGAGAAAGAGAGAGAAAAAGAGAGAAAAAGAGAGAGAGAGAGAGAGAAAAGAAGGGAAAGAAAGATTCCTTCCATATATAGATTCTCTCCCCAGTTGTCTTCAATAGCCTGGGCTGGGCCAGGCTGAAGCCAGGAGCTCAGAGCTCCCTGTCGGTCTCCCCTGTGGGTGGCAGGGGCCCAAGGACTTGAGCTTCCCAGATGTATTAGCAGGAAGCTAGATTGGAAGAAGAGTAGCCAGGACTCAAACAGGTGCTCTGATATAGGATGCAGGCATCTCATGTGGATGCTTAAATTGCTGTACCACAACACCTGCCCCAAGAGATGTACTTTTTTGTTTTTTTTGTTTTTTTTTTTTGACAGGCAGAGTTAGTGAGAGAGAGAGAGAGAGAAAGGTCTTCCTTTTCCGTTGGTTCGCCCCCCAAATGGCCACTACGGCCGGCACGCTGCGGCTGCTGTGCTGCTGCGCTGCGCCGATCCGAAGCCAGGAGCCAGATGCTTCCTCCTGGTCTCCCATGCGGGTGCAGGGCCCAAGCACTTGGGCCATCCTCCACTGCACTCCAAGGCCACAGCAGAGAGCTGGACTGGAAGAGGAGCAACCGGGACAGAATCTGGCGCCCCAACCGGGACTAGAACTCGGGGTGCCAGTGGCGCAGGTGGAGGATTAGCCTAGTGAGCTGTGGCGCCGACCTGAGATGTACTTTTTCTGATACAATGACAGCAAAGAAGGCAGATAGCAAAGCAACTATAGAATTATTCCTTGTTACAAAATGTGGCTGTGTACACATACATTTTATGCACCTACCACATGTCCATTTTGGAAGGCTGTGACACTATACATTCCTTGCCTCTTAAAGTTATGATTACATATAATCTGAAATATAATATCTTGGCCTTGAAAGAGTCAGATACTATCTCCAAACATTTACTAATATTGGGGGATAATTTCCTTATGCTCTTTTCTGCCTCTGCATTACTACTTTTTCATGTTCTATCTTAGGTTCAGTGACATGCAATTTAATAGTTTCATTGGATCCTATAAACATTCCCTTATCCTCAATCATTCCATGAATCCAGACATTGTGTGAGAATGCCCCAAGGCTATCACAGGAAAGTGTGTACATGTGGAACACTCACCCTCTACCACCTTTCTGCTTTTGCTCTCATTCTATTATTAAATTCTTCCATTTTTCTGAGCAACAGAAAATTTCTTTCTCTTGTCTCACACAGAATAGGTCAACTGAACCCAGAGTTGCTCAAATTCTGCCTTTTATTTTAAGACCCATCAAGTATTTTATTTCTCCCATAAACAATTCTTTTGAGAAATCTTGGTAGATAAAAGTACCTACTACTTTTAAAAAATTTTTGTTTCAGTTATACAAATTTCACGTATTCCCTATATTCAGATTTAGGAACATAGTAATAGTTTCCACTCTACATTCCCATGCTCCAACCCTTCTTTCTCTTCCCTTTCACATTCCTACTCTTAATTTTTACAAATGTCTGTTTTCAGTTTACTTAATACTTGTAAGCTTAACCCTACACTAAGTAAAGAGTTCAACAAATAGTACTAAGTAAAAAACGCTGTTCCTCAACAGAAGGGACAAGGGCTGTAAACAATAATCAAATCTCAAAATGTCCATTTCACTCCAATACATTACATTTTAGGTACTCTGTTAGTTACCCTAGATCAGGGAAAACATGATATCTGTCTTTTTGGGACTGGTTTATTTCACTAACTATAATGGTTTCCAGTTGCATCCATTTTGTTGCAAATGACAGGATTTCTTTCTTTCTTTCTTTCTTCCTTTCTTTCTTCCTTCCTTTCTTTCTCTCTCTCTCTCTCTCTCTCTCTCTCTCTCTCTCTCTCTTCTTTCTTTCTTTCTTTTTTGACAGGCAGAGTGGACAGTGAGTGAGAGAGACACAGAGAAAGGTCTTCCTTTTGCCGTTGGTTCACTCTCCAATGGCTGTCGCAGCTGGTGCGCTGTGGCCGGCGCACCACACTGATCCAAAGGCAGGCCCAGGTGCTTCTCCTGGTCTCCCATGGGGTGCAGGGCCCAAGCACTTGGGCCATCCTCCACTGCACTCCCGGGCCTCAGCAGAGAGCTGGCCTGGAAGAGGGACAACCGGGACAGAATCGGTGCCCCAACTGGAACTAGAACCCGGTGTGCCAGCGCCGCAGGCAGAGGACTAGCCTATTGAGCCGTGGCACCGGCCAACAAATGACAGGATTTCATTTTTTGTTTTTACAGCTGACTAGTACTCTGTAGTGTATATATACCATACTTTCTTTATCCAGTCATCAGTTGATGGACCTCTGGGTTGATTAAATATCTTAGCTATTATGAATTGAGCTGTACTGAACATGGGGGTATGGATGACTCTTTCATATGCTGATTTCTTTTCCTTTGGGTAAATTCCCAGGAGGTCTACCACTTTTTATACCACAAAATGAATGATGAGATTATAGGTGATTTGGACAATCTTTATTATACATTTTTGTAATGGAACAATGAGAAAAATTGTTCGTTTTATATTTTATAGTTGAAAAAATGACATATGTATGTTGTAGAGAAAAATATGAAGGAACCGGAAAATATGTTAGAAATCAATAGCAATTGCTTTCAAACTCTTTTGAACATCATTACCGGTAAGAAAAAGATAGATATATTTTATTAGGTAAATATATATCTAGTAAAATAAAAAAATATATGTGGAATACACCTAATAAGATCAACTGAAATAAAAGTTTGATAAAATATTATTTATTCTTCTTTTGTGGTATAGTGACTCATTAAATTGATTTTACCCTAATAGAGCTTTACTTGCATGTTAAAAACACTCATCTATTGGTTTTTCTAAATTTGTCTACCTAATCCTGAAAATTAAAACTTATTTGTCCAATTATTTATTTCTCATTACTTCTGTAAGACAACAGAATGTGTTTTTTATTCCATTCTTTGCTTATCATGATATTCAACAGACTTTGTTTCATGAAGAAGTGAGGTCTAGAAATTCCCCTCTGAGCTTCTCCGTGGAAGAGGAATCCTTTTAGGACTGTCCTGATTCTGTTAGAGTGAAGTCACAATCATAGTCTTATTAAAGATGTTTGGTTTCTGGGAGAGGCTTTTGTGTTTAGAAAGGATCATTTGTGGTTACATTAGTGTTTAAAATTATCAAAAAGAAACCTTGTTGTCCTTAAGCTTTTTTTTTTTAATTTATTTTGACAGGTAGAGTTATAGACAGTGAGAGAGACAGAGAGAAATGTCTTCCTTCTGTTGGTTCACTTCCTAAATGGCCGTTATGGCCGGTGCTGCACCAATCCGAACCCAGGAGCCAGGTGCTTCCTCCTGGTCTCCCATATGGGTGCAGGGCCCAAGCACTTGGGCCATCCTTCACTGCCTTCCCAGGGCACAGCAGAGAGCTGGACTGGAAGAGGAGCAACTGGGACTAGAACCTGGTGCCCATATGGGATGCCGGTGCTGCAGGTGGAGGATTAACCAAGTGAGCCACAGCGCTGGCCCTGTCCTTAACTTTTAAGTTCAACCTTTAAATTTGTAGTCTCTATAAATTTAGTATACTTTTTTAAAAGCAAATTATTGGGGCTGATGCTGTGGTGCCATATGTTAGTATTCTGCCTGCGGCGCCGGCATCCCATATGGGTGCCGGTTCTAATCCTTGCTGCTCCTTTTCTGATCCAGCTCTCTGCGATGGCCTGAGAAAGCAGTAGAAGATGACCCAAGTCCTTGGGGCCCCTGAATCCGCCCTCCCCCTCTGTGGGAGACCGGGAAGGAGCTCTGGGCTCCTGGTCCGCCCTTCCCCTCTGTGGGAGACTGGGAAGAAGCTCTGGGCTCCTGGCTTCAGACTGGCTCAGCTCCGGCCATTGTAACTATTTGGGGAGTGAACCAGCAGATGGAAGATCTTTCTCTCTCTTTCCCTTTCACTCTCTGTAACTCTACCTCTCAAATAAATAAATAAAATCTAAAAAACCAAATTATTTTCACTTGCTCTTTGATTATTGATTAATTAAATACTTCACTCCATTAAAATTTATTGCATTATCTTAAGCATTCAAATATATATAAAACATAAGTGTCCTGATATTCTCATGTATCAAGGATTTTCATGGTACCACCTTCCCAAGCCTTTAAACTACTCATGAATACTTAACATAATTTATAACTCTAATAAGTCAGGTTCTCAGTTTTCCAATGCTGTTCAGAAATAAATCATATATTTTTGTTTCTGGATTAAGGTCTCAAGTATAAATTACCCATCACAAGGGTTATATGACAAATTATTTCAAGGAGAATAATGTGAGTTGCAGGTTATCCTGATGATTAAGACAAGTATTGACAAATCTGCACATGAAACTCTGGACAGCATATAATAATTGTGCTAGTTATTTACATATCTTTACAGGGCTGAAAATGTAATTAACCTGCTCAGGGAAAGATCTCCCATCTCACATGACCTGAGGTAATTGGGTTTAAAGTTTCAGACTGCAAAGTAGGATTGGGGTTGATCCTGAATCTGCAAGGATATCTGAAACTTCAAAATCCTAGGTAGGCAGGCTGAGCTGCATCAGGTATTTTCTGTTATATCATCAGGGATCCCCTAACCCTAAAAATATACATTTACATTATTATCCAAAAGACAAAGTGGGAAATAAGCTAAGAGCAAATTACTGAACATGAGGATCAACCTTCAAAAGCTTCCCAGAATGTTGTGTGAAGAAAATAGAGAAACATCAAAGAAAAGTTAAGAGATAATGAGAATGAATTCAGAAGATCCAATATACGTTTAATAAAATACATAGGACAACTGCCATTCTATGAGTCTGCTGTGTATCCCGCTTCCCATGTTGGATCGTTCTCTCCCTTTTTCATTCTATCAGTTAGTATTAGCAGACACTAGTCTTGTTTATGTGATCCCTTTGACTCTTAGACCTATCATTATGGTCTATTGTGACCTGAAATTGATCACTTGGACTAGTGAGGTGGCATTGGTGCATGCCACCTTGATGGGATTGTATTGGAATCCCTGGCACATTTCTAACTCCACCACTTGGGGCAAGTCAGCTTAAGCATGTCCTGAATTGTACATCCCCTCCCTCTCTTATTCCCACTCTTATATTTAACATAGATCACTTTTCAGTTAAATTTAAACACCTAAGAATAATTGTGTGTTAATTACATAGCTCAACCAATGATATTAAGTAGAACAAACAAAAATACTAAAAGGGATATAGTATTAAATTGTACATCAATAGTGATGATAAGGGCTGATCAAGTCGTCCTAAACAGCACTCTGGCCTCGGAATCGGCCCTTGAGGCATTCGGATCTGGCTGAAGAGCCCATGAGAGTAGTTTAGGCATGGGAAGCCAAGACACTCTGGAAAAATAAAATAAAATAAAATAAAAAGGACCTAAATGAAAGATCTCTGCGAGTGAGATCCCAGTGGAAAGAACGGGTCATCAAAGAAGGAGGTACCTTTCTCTGAAGGGAGGAGAGAGAACTTCCACTTTCACTATAGCTTTGTTGAAACAAGATCAAAGTCGGCGAGCTCAGGGGGCTTCCATGGCCTTGGCAACTCATGACTAGAGCCTGGGGAGATTGCTGATGCCTTAAACAAGAGTGTCAAATTGTTAAGTCAACAACAGGAGTCACTGTGCACTTACTCCCCATGTAAGATCTCTGTCCTTAATGTGTAGTTCAATGTGAATTAATGATATGACTAGTACTCAAACAGTATTTGGCAATTTGTGTTCCGTGTGGGGGCAAACTGATGAAATCTTCACTTAATATATACTAAATTGATCTTCTGTATATAAAGATAATCGAAAATGAATCTTGATGTGAATGGAATGGGAGAGGGAGTGGGAAATGGGAGGGTTGTGGGTGGGAGGGAACTTATGGGGGGGAAAAAGCCATTGTAATCCATAAACTGTACTTTGGAAATTTATATCTACTAAATAAAAGTTAAAAAAAATACATAGGAAAGACATTTTTCACTTTTAATTATTATATCTTGATTTTAGAAGTATGGCTGCTTATTCTTTAATATTTTATACATTTCTTAGGAATATTTGCTACTTTAATTTTGCATTCACACAAAATCTGCTCTGGAGAAATGGCAGTCTATATGATTACAACAAGGAATGACACAGAATGAAAAGACTGAAATCACTATCATGTCATCCCAATAACTCCTGCCAAATATTATATACTTGTAACTACAGTTTAGAGACCATGGTAGGATAGATTGAATTTTGGGGATAGAAATTAGTAGCTGGGGGCTGGTGCTGTGGTATAGCTTGTTAAGCTCTGCCTGTGGTCCTGGCATCTGATATGGGCCCCAGTTCTAGTCCTGGCTGCTCCATTTCTGACCCAGCCCTCTGCTAATGTTTCTGGGAAAGCAGCAGAAGATGGCCCAAGTCCTTGGGCCCCTGAACCCATGTGGGAGACCCGGAAGAAGGTCCTGGCTCCTGGCTTCAGACTGGCCCAGCTCTGGCTGTTGCAACCATTTAGGGAGAGAACCAGAGGATGGAAGATTCTCTCTCTCTCTCTCTCTCTCTCTCTCTCTCTCTCTCTCCCTCCCTCCCTCCCTCCCTCCCTCTCTTTCTCTCTGCCTCACCCTCTCTGTCTGTAACTTAACTTTTCAAAAAATGATAGCCAAAAATACATCTGGTTCTGAAATGCATTCTTATTAATTCTTGCATTCATTAATATTTGTAATATTATGAGCCATTGATTTAATACTAACTATGCTACTGCCCTGGGCCATTTTATAGGAGAAAATTTTTAATGAACACCAAATGAATGAGAATTTCCTAGAAGGAAAGACAGATATGAATACTTGGGTTGAAAAAAGTCCCATGAGCTGCTACATAAGATTGAAAAAAATCCCATATCTAGATATTTTGTTAAAAATTTTGAAACATTAGATGTAATCAGAACACCCTACATTTTGCCAGAGATATAATATAGACTAAACGAATGAACATTAAAATGTTATATTTCTCATTAACAGTTTTAGATGTCAGAAAAGTAACAGGATAATATCTTAAGATTCTGAAAAATATTTAATACAGAAATATTTACTATTCAGAATTATGCATCAAGATTAAGATTAAACATATTTTAGACTACAAAGATACTGGAGTTTTTTATGCGTAGTGTGTTATGGTTTGAATGTATCCCCAAATTCCACATGTTGGAAACTTAATCCCCAGATTTAAATGTTAATATTAGATGTGATCATGAGGGTGGGACCTTCATGATGGCATCAATGGCTTTTTAAGAAAAAGAAGAGGCTGGCACCGTGGCTCACTTGGCTAATCCTCCGTCTGCGGCACCGGCACCCCGGGTTCTAGTCCCTGTTGGGGATCCGGGTACTAGTCCCGGTTGCTCCTCTTCCAGTCCAGCTCTCTGCCTGTGGCCCGGGAGGGAAGTGGAGGATGGCCCAAATGCTTGAGTCCCTGCACCCGGCTCCTGGCTTCGGATCGGTGTAGTGCCAGCCATAGCGGCCATTAGGGGAATGAACCAACGGAAGGAAGAGCTTTCTCTGTCTCTCTCTCACTGTCTATAACTCTGTCTCTCTGTCTCTCTCACTGTTTAACTCTGCCTGTCCAAAAATTTTTTTTTATTTAAAGATTTTAATTTATTTATTTGAATGTCAGAGTTACACAGAGAGAGGAGAGGCAGAGAGAGAGAGAGAGACAGAGAGACAGAGAGAGAGAGAGAGAGAGAGAGAGAGATAGGTCTCCCATCTGATGGTTCACTCCCCAGTTGGCCGCATTGGCTGGGACTGTGCCTATCCGACACCAGGAGCCAGGAGCTTCTTCCAGGTCTCCCATTTGGGTGCAGGGGCCCAAGGACTTGGGCCATGCTCCACTGCCTTCCTAGGCCATAGCAGAGAGCTGGATTGGAAGTAGAGCAGCTGGGTCTCGAACTAGTGCCCATATAGGATGCTGGCTCTTCAGGCTAGGGTGTTAGTCCACTGAGCTACAGCGCCGGCCTGTCAAAAAATTAAAAAAAAAAAAAAAAAGAAGAAGAAGAAGAAGAAGAAAGATTTGAGCTAGCACATTTGTTTTGTCTTACCCTCTGATGCCCTCTGCCATGGTATGATGTAGGGAAAGATCCTTCTCAACATGCTGGAAACACACTCTCGTACTTCTCAGTCTCCAAAAGTAGGAGCTAAATAAATCCTCATGGTTTACAAATTACCCGGTCTTTGCTATTTTGTTATGGGAACAGATAATATCCATGGGTACAGATCCTTGCTGAAAGGACTTCTAAAATATATACTCCCGCAAGAAATAATGCCTTGAATTTATAAGCAAAGACATTAGTGAAATGTATTGGTAAATGAAAATATTCATTGATTTTGAAAACACCAGAGGCAGAACAGTGGGTTTGGTGGCAAGCTAGGACTAAAAACCTCACTAAACACTTGCATGCTCAATGTGGGGCAGAAATATAGGAATCAAAAACAAGCTAAGTTTCTTAATCATGCTCAGCAAGAAGACATAGGGACTACATTTAAACTTTTTGGAAAAATATATATAAGAATATGTGGTGAGGGGCTGGCATTGTGGCTTGCTGAATTAAGCTGCCCCCCTGCCACACTGACAACCTATATTGGAGCACTGGTTCAAGTCCTCTTCTTTTTTCTCTTAATTTTTTTTTTTTTCGACAGGCAGAGTGGATAGTGAGAGAGAGAGAGAGACAGAGAGAAAGGTCTTCCTTTTTGCCGCTGGTTCACCCTCCAATGGCTGCTGCGGCCGACACATTACGCTGATCCGAAGCATGGAGCCAGGTGCTTCTCCTGGTCTCCCATGGGGTGCAGGGCCCAAGCAATTGGGCCATCCTCCACTGCCTTCCCGGGCCACAGCAGAGAGCTGGCCTGGAAGAGGAGCAACCGGGACAGAATCCGGCGCCCTGACCGGGACTAGAACTCAGGGTGCCAGTGCTGCAGGCAGAGGATTAGCCTATTGAGCCGTGGCTCTGGCCCTTAATTTTTGTTTTTTAAACTTTAGCTTTCATATATAGGGGAGAACATGCAATATTTGTCTTTCTAAATCTGGAATATTTCACTCAACATAATGTGCTCAAGTTGCATCCATTTTGCTACAAATGGCAGAATTTCATTCTTTTTTATAGCTGAATAGTTTTCCATTGTGTGTATATATATGTGTGTGTATATATATATATGTATATATTACATTTTCTTTAATCATTTATCTGATGATGGACACCTTGGTTGATTCTAGATTTTGTCTATTGGGAACAGTTCTGTAAACATGCAGGTATCTTTTTGATACACTGTGTTCAAACCTTTTGAGTATATACCCAGTAGTAGGGTTGCTGGATCATATGGCAAGTCTGTTTTTAGTTTTTAAAGAAATCTCCACACAATTTTTCACAGTGTCTGCCCTAATTTACATTCCTACCAACAGTGTATAAATGTTCCTCTTTCTACATATCCTCACATGAATTTGTCACTGTCTGTGTTTTAGATTTTAGCTATTCTGACAGGGGTGAGGTGCTACCTCATTATGTTTTTGATTTTCATTTGAAGTGACACCCTGACAAGGAGGACTCCATTAAAGTACCCAAGACTTCATCTTGAGAAAGCACCCCACACTATGAGACTTTGGTCTGAAACTAATTATAGTCTAAAACTTAGACAATAACAGTACACTACATCCCACTCGGCAGAACATAAAAATCCCCTAGCATGATGGCTCAAGCTTAAAAAAGATAGGCTGTACCTGGATTTATGTCAAGATTATAATTTTTATATGTCCCTCATCATTTAGGTCGATACCTGGACTAATAATATCAAGATTGTGATTGATATTAATTTCACATATACTTTAGGTCAGCTTGACCCTAGTAACCATGTATTCCCCCTCCCCTCCTTGTGGTTTTTACCTTTATAAACCTCTGTTGCTATGAGCTTCGGGGTCAAGAGTTCTTTAGGACATGAACCTGCGCTTGACCCCCAGCAATAAAGGACTCCAAAATATATCAGTGTGTTTCGCTTCTCTGGCAGCATTCACTCGGGCACAGCACATTTCTCTGATGGCTAGTGATGAGCATTTTTCATACTTTCGTTGGCCATTTGCATCTCTTCTTTTGAGAACTGTCTATCAAGATCATTTGCCCTTATCCTAAAGTGGATTGGTTGTTTTTTGGTTGTTGAGTTTTTGAAGTTGTTTTAAAGTATTTGGGATAGTAATCCTTTGTTGGATAAGTAGCTTGCAAATAATTTTTCCCATTCTCTTGGATGTCTCTTCACTGTATTGATCATTTAGTTTGCTTTGCTTTGCAAAAGCTACTGAGTTTGATATTAATTCATTTGTTTAGTTCTGCTTTTGTTGCCTATGCTTTGGGGGTCTTATCCAAGTAGTCATCCCCTACACCAGTGTCTTGGAATGTTTTCTCTACATAGTCTTCCAGAAACTTCAACGTATCAGGTCTTATTTGTAGGTCTTTGATCCATCTTGAGTTGATTTTTGTATATGGTGAGAGGTATGAAGCTAATTTCATTCTTCTATGTCTGTACATCCAGTTTTGCCAGCACATTTGTTAAAAAGATTATCTTAGGCTGGTGCCGCAGCTCACTAGGCTAATCCTCCACCTGTGGCGCTGGCACCCCGGGTTCTAGTCCCGGTCAGGGCGCCGGATTCTGTCCCGGTTGCTCCTCTTCCAGTCCAGCTCTCTGCTGTGGCCCCGGAAGGCAGTGGAGGATGGCCCAAGTGCTTGGGTCCTGTACCCGCATGGGAGACCAGGAAGAAGCAACTGGCTGCTGGCTTCGGATCAGTGCGGTGTGCTGGCCGCAGCATGCTAGCCGTAGCGGCCATTTAGGGGGTGAACCAACAGAAAAGGAAGACCTTTCTCTCTGTCTCTCTCTCTCTCTCACTGTCTAACTCTGCCTGTCCAAAAAAAAAAAAAAAAAAGAAAAGAAAAGATTATCCTTACTCCACTGTATGGTCTGAGCACATTTGTCAAAAATCACTTGGCTGTAGGTACATGGTTAACTTCTGGGCTCTGTATTCCATTCCATTGATCTATGTGTTGGTTTTTATATCAGTGCCAAATTTTTTTTTGACAGGCAGAGTGGACAGTGAGAGAGAGAGACAGAGAGAAAGGTCTTCCTTTTGCCGTTGGTTCACCCTCCAATGGCTGCCGCGGTAGCGTGCTGCGGCCAGCGCACCGCGCTGATCCGATGGCAGGAGCCAGGTGCTTCTCCTGATCTCCCATGGGGTGCAGGGCCCAAGGACTTGGGCCATCCTCCACTGCACTCCCTGGCCACAGCAGAGAGCTGGCCTGGAAGAGGGGCAACCGGGACAGGATCGGTGCCCCGACCGGGACTAGAACCCGGTGTGCCGGTGTCGCAAGGTGGAGGATTAGCCTACTGAGCCGCGGCGCCCGCCATCAGTGCCAAATTTAATTACTATAGCTTTGCAGTATGCTTTACTTTTCAGATTTTTTTTTTTCAAGACATGTAGTATGCTTTGATATCAGGTATTGTGATGCCTCCAGTTTGGTTTCTCTTGCTCAGGATTACTGTGGCTATTCAAGATCTTTTCTGATTCTATATGAATTTTAGGATTATTTTTTCTAACTCTGTAAAGAATGCCATTTTTTCTTTTAATTTAATTTGATTAATTTATTTTTTTGACAGGCAGAGTGGACAGTGAGAGAGAGACAGAGAGAAAGGTCTTCCTTTTGCCGTTGGTTCACCCTCCAATGGCCGCTGCGGTAGGTGCGCTGCGGCCGACGCACAGCGCTGATCCGATGGCAGGAGCCAGGTGCCTATCCTGTTCTCCCATGGGGTGCAGGGCCCAAGGACCTGGGCCATCCTCCACTGCACTCCCTGGCCACAGCAGAGAGCTGGCCTGGAAGAGGGGCAACCGGGACAGGATTGGTGCCCGACTGGGGCTAGAACCCGGTGTGCCGGCGCCGCAAGGCAGAGGATTAGCCTAGTGAGCCGTGGTGCCGGCCTAAGAATGCCATTTTTTTCTGATAGGGATTGCATTGAATCTAAATTGCTTTAGGTAGTATGGGCATTTAGATTATATTGATTCTCTCAATCCATGTGCAGGGAATATCTCAATTTCTTTGTGTCCTTGATGATTTCTTTCATCAATATATCATAATTTTCATGGTAGACATCTTTAGCTTTTTTGACTAAATTTATTCCTAAATATTTTTTTTTGGTGGCTATTGTGAATGGGATTTTTTTCTTGCATTCTCTTTCTGTGAGTTCAATATTAGCATACATTAAAGCTGCTTTTTTGTATATTGATTTATTTAAAGATTCATTTTTTTTTTTTTACTTGAAAAGTGGAGTTACAGAGAGCAAGCGAGAGAGAAAGAGAGTGAGTGAGAGAGAGAGAGAGGGAGAGAGAGAGAGATCTTCCATTTGCTAGCTCACTCCCCAAATGGCTGTGATGGCTGGGGCTGGGCCAGTCTGAAGCCAGGAGCCAAGAGTTTCTTCCAGGTCTCCCGCGGGGGTGCAGGGGCCCAAGGACTTGGACCATCTTCCACTGCTTTCCCAGGCACATTTGCAGGGAACTGGATCAGAAGTGGAACAGCGGGACCAGAACTGGTGCCCATATGGGATGCCAGTGCTGCAGGTGGCAGCTTAACTTGCCATACCACAGCACAGTTCCCATGTGTTGATTTTTTAAGTTGCAACTTTACTGAATTGGTGTTATCAGCTCTAAGAGTTTTTTTGGTGGAGTGTTTAGGTTTTTCTGTGTGCAACATCATGTCATCTGCAAACATGAGTAATTTGACTTCCTCTTTTCCAATTTTGATGCCCTTTATTTCTGTCTTCCCTAATTGCTCATGTTGAAACTTCGAGTACTATATTGAATAACAGTGGTGAAAGTGGACATCTTTGTCTTGCTCCAAATCTGAGGGGAAATGCTTTCAGCTTTTCCCCATTCAGTATGTTATTGGCTGTTGGTTTGTAATACATAGCTTTTATAATTTTGAGGAATGTTTCTTCATTACCTAATTTGCAGAGAGTTTTTTTTTTTTTTAAATCAAGAAAGAGTGTTGAATCTTATGAAATGCTTTCTCTGCATCCATGGAGATGACCATATGGTTTTTCTTCTTCATTCTGTTGGTGAGATTTATGACATTTGTTGATTTGTGAATGTTGAGCCACCTTTGCATTTCTTGGATAAATTTCATTTGGTTGCAATGTATCATTCTTATGTACTTTTGGATTCAATTTGCTAGTATTTTTTGAGAATCTTTATATCTATGTTTATTAAGGGTATAAGTTATATGGGTGCCGGTTTGAGTCTTCTTCCAATTCAGCTTCCTGGTTATGGCCTGGGAAAACAGTGGAAAATGGCCCAAGTGCTTGGGCCTCTACATCCCTGAGGAAGACCTGGAAGAAGCTCCTGGCTCCTGGCTTCCAATCGACCCAGCTCTGGCTATTGTGGCCATTTGAGGAGTGAACCAGTGGGTGGAAGACCTCTCTTTCTCTCTCCCTCTTTCTGTCTGTAACTCTGCCTCTCAAATAAATAAATCTTAAAAAATAAAAAGAAAGGATATAGGTTTGTAGGTTTTTTTTTGTGTGTGTGTTTGTGTTGTTTCTTTGGTTTTGGTATTGAATTTATGCTGACATCATAGAGAGTTTGGCAGAATTCCGTTCTGTTCAATATTTTGGAATAGTTTGCAGATTACTGCAGTTACTTCCTCTCTGAATACTTTGCAGAATTCAGGAGTAAAGCTGTTGGGTCCCAGACTTTCCCTTAATTTTCTTTTGATTCACTTCTTAAATTTCATTGTTTAATATGGGTTTGTTTAGATTGCCTTCTTGATTTAATCTTGGTAGGTTATTCGTTTCTTTGAGGTTTTCCAGTTAATTAGCAAATAGTTCTTCATAGTATTTTCTTGTGGCCCTATTTCAGTGGGGTTGATTGTAATGTCTCCTTTTTCATCTCCACTTTCATTTATTTGATTTTTTTTCTCTTTTTTCTTTGTTAATCTGCTAGATGCTTATTTATTTTATTTATCAAAAAACCCACTTTTTATTGATCTTTCATTTTTTTTTGTTTCAGTTTCATTTGTTTATGCTCTGATCCTTATTATTTCTCATGTCTTACTGATTTGGGGTTTGGTTTGTTCTTCTTTTTATGTCTTCAAGATGCATCATTAGATCTTTGAGACTTTTCTCTTTTTTAAATCTAGGCACTTAATGCTGTAAAGTTCCCTCTTAACACGCTTTTGGTGTATCCCACAGGGTTTGGTAAGTTGTTTTTTCTTTTTTATTTATTTTAAGAAAGTTTTTTGATTTCCTTTTTAATTTCTACAATAGCCCTTGTTGATTCAGTAACATGTAGTTTGATTTCCAAGTATTTATGAGTGTTCTGTTGTTGTTGATTCCTAGTTTTATTCCTTTATGATTTGAGAAGATACAAAGTATTATTTCAGTCTTTTTAAATTTGCTGAGTCTTGATTTGTGGCCTAATATGTGGCCTATTCCAGAAAATGTCCCATGTGCTGATGAGGAGAATGTGTATTCTGTAGCTATTGGGTACGATGTCCTGTAAATGTCTGTTAGGTCCATTTGCTATAAAATGTTTCAACTCTGATGTATCTTTATTGATTTTTTTGGTCTGGATGATCTGTCCATTGATGAGAGTTGGGTGTCAAAGTCATCCACTATTATTGTATTGGAGTTTATTTCTCCCTTTAGATCTAATAGTATTTGCTGTATATATCTGAGTGGTCTTCAGTTGGGTGTACATATATTATGATTGTTATGTCTTCTGGGTGAATTGAACCTTTTATCAGAACGGAATGTCCTTCTTTATCTCTTTTTACAGTTTTTGATTTAAAGTCTGTCTGATCTGATATCTGGATAGCTATGCCTGCTCGCCTTTGGTTTCTGTTTGCCTGGTATATCGTTTTCTGACCCTTCACTTTCTTTTTTTTTTTTTTTTAAATTAAACTTTTATTTAATGAGTATAAATTTCCAAAGTACAGCTTATGGGTTACAATGGCTTCCCCCTCCCAAAACTTACCTCCCGCCTGCAACCCTCCCCTTTCCCGCTCCCTCTCCCCTTCCAATCACATCATGATTCATTTTCAATTCTCTTTATATACACAAGATCAGTTTAGTATATATTAGGTAACAATTTCAACAGTTTGCCGCCATATAGCAACACATAGTGAAAAAAAATACTGTTGGAGTACTAGTTATAGCATTAAATAAGAGTGTACAGCACATTAAAGACAGAGATCCTACTTAATATTTTTTTTAAAAAATTAATTAATTTTCTATGCCATTTCCAATTTAACACCAGGGTGTTTTTTTTTTTTTTCATTTCCAATTATCTTTATATACAGATGATCGATTCAGTATATAATTAGTAAAGATTACATCAGTTTGTACCCACACAGAAACACAAGTGTAAAAATACTGTTTCAGTACTAGTTATAGCATCACTGCACATTAGATAACATATTAAGGACAGATCCCACATGGGATGTAAGTACACAGTGACTCCTGTTGCTGACTTAACAATTTGACACTCTTGTTTATGGCATCAGTAATCTCCCTAGGCTCTAGTCATGAGTTGCCAGGGCTATGGAAGCCTTTAGAGTTCACTGACTTTGATCTTATTCCGATAGGGTCATAGTCAAAGTGGAAGTTCTCTTCTCCCTTCAGAGAAAGGTACTTCCTTCTTTGATGGCCCCGTTCTTTCCACTGGGATCTCACTCACAGAGATCTTTCATTTAGGTCTTCTTCTTTTTTTTTTTTTTCTTTTCCATGGTGTCTTGGCTTTCCATGCCTACAATACTCTCATGGGCTCTTGAGCCAGATCCGAATGCCTTAAGGGCTGATTCTGAGGCCAGAGTGTTGTTTAGGACAACTGCCATTTTATGAGTCTGCTGTGTATCCTTCTTCCCATGTTGGATCGTTCTCTCCCTTTTTGATTCTATCAGTTAGTATTAGCAGACACTTGTCTTGTTTGTGTGATCCCTTTGATTCTTAGACCTATCAGAGCCATCGGTTGTGAACTGAAATTAATCACTTGGACTAGTGAGATGACATTGGTACATGCCACCTTGATGGGATTGTATTGAAATCCCCTGGTACATTTCTAACTCCATCATTTGCGGCAAGCCAGATTGTGCATGTCCCAAATTGTACATCTCCTCCCTCTCTTATTCCCACTCTTATATTTAACAGGGATCACTTTTCAGTTAAAATTTAAGCACCTAAGAATAATTGTGTGTTAATTACAGAGTTCAACCACTAGTACTAGAACAACAACAACAAATACTAAAAAGGATAAAGTATTACATTGTACATCTAGAGCCAGGACAAGAGCTGATCATGTCATAGTTTCTTATATTGTCCATTTCACTTCCACAGGTTTCCCCTTTGGTGCTCAGTTGTTGCCGATCAGGGAAAACAAATGAAATTTGTCTCTTTGGGACTGGCTTAATTCACTCAGCATGATGTTTTCCAGATTCCTCCATCTTGTTGCAAATGACCAGATTTCATTGTTTCTTACTGCTGTATAGTATTCTATGGAGTACATGTCCCATAATTTCTTTATCCAGTCTACTGTTGATGGGCATTTAAGTTGGTTCCAGGTCTTAGCTATTGTGAATTGAGCTGCAATAAACATTAATGTGCAGATGGCTTTTTTATTAGCCAAATTAAGTTCCTTTGGGTAAATTCCAAGGAGTGGGATGGCTGGGTTGTATGGTAGGGTTATGTTCAGGTTTCTGAGGAATCTCCAGACTGACTTCCATAGTGGCTTAACCAGTTTGCATTCCCACCAACAGTGGGTTAGTGTCCCTTTTCCCCCACATCCTCACCAGCATCTGTTGTTGGTAGATTTCTGAATGTGAGCCATTCTCATAGGGGTGAGGTGAAACCTCATTGTGGTTTTGATTTGCATTTCTCTGATTGCTAGTGATCTTGAACATTTTTTCATGTGCCTGTTGGCCATTTGGATTTCCTCTTTTGAAAAATGTCTATTGAGGTCCTTGGCCCACCTCTTAAGTGGGTTGTTTGTTCTGTTGCTGTGGATTTTCTTGATTTCTTTGTAGATTCTGGTTATCAACCCTTTATCTGTAGTATAGTTTGCAAATATTTTTTTCCCATTCTGTCGGTTGCCTCTTCACTTTCCTGACTGTTTCTTTTGAAGTACAGAAACTTCTCAATTTGATGCAATCCCAAATGTTAATTTTGGTTTTGACTGCCTGTGCTCCTGGGGTCTTTTCCAAGAAGTCTTTGCCTGTGCCTATATCTTGCAGGGTTTCTCCAATGCTCTCTAATAATTTGATGCTTTCGGGTCGTAGATTTAAGTCTTTAATCCATGTTGAGTGAATTTTTGTGTAAGGTGAAAGGTATGCTGACCCTTCACTTTCTGTCTGTGTTTATCTTTGTAAAGTGAGTTTATCATAGGAAGCATAAAGTAGGGGCATGCATTTTTATCTATTCAGCCAACCTAAGTCTTTTGGTTGGTGAATTTAATCCATTTATATTCAAGGCTAGAATTGATAGATAAGAAATAAGACCTTTCAATTAGTTGATTGAATAATGATTCTACCTGCTCGTTTAATGAATTTGGTGGTGTCATATGTTTTATTGACATTTACTTCTAATACAGGACACCCTTTAGAATTTCCTGTAAGGCTGATCTAGTGGCAGTGAATTCTCTGTTTTGCTTATCTGGAAAATACTTATTTCTCCTTCATTTTTAAAGGATAGCTTTGCTGGATATAAAATTCTTGTTTGGAAGTTTCTGTCTTTGAAGACTTTGAATACGTTATCTTACACTCTTCTGGACTGTAGGGTGTCCACTGAGAAGCTGAAGTTAATCTAATCAGTTTTCCTGTCTTTAGGATTCTCTCCTTGTCTAACTTTTGACAATTTGATGACCTTATGCCTTGTAAAATACCTTTTTTGGTTGAGTCCCCTTGGGGTTCTTTGAGCTTCTTGTGTCTGGATGTCAATGTCTTTTTCAAGACCTGGGATATTTTCAACTATCATTCCATTTAGCAGGTTCTCAATGCCTTTTACCCCCTTCTCCTTAAAGAATGCCTGTAATATGAATGTTTGGTCATTTAATGGTATCCCATATTTTGTGTAGATTTCCTTCATTCTTTGTGATTCTTTCCTCTTCATTTTTGTCTATTGGGCTATTTGAAAATTCTTGACCTCAGGGTCAGAAATTCTTTCCTCCAATTGGTCTATTCTACTACTAAAGCTCTCAATCATAATTTTTATTTCACTGATTGGAGATTTCATCTCCAAAACTTCTATTTGGCTCTTCCTAGTGAGTCTATCTCTTTAGTAATATTTACACTCATTTCACTCATTGATTTCCACATTTCTTTAATATGTCTGTATGCTTTTGGATCTCATTGAGTTTCCTTCTAATCATTATTTTGAATTTTATGTCTGTCATTTCATAGGATTCCTTCAGTTTGGGATCTAATTCTAGAGATTTTAATTCTGGATCTAATTCTGGAGAATTGAGATCTAATTCACAGATTTCAGTGTCTGTCTTTCTGGCAAATGTGATTGCCAAGACCTTGTTCTTGGTGCTGAGGGGGACAGGGGTGGCTGCCCACTTGTCCTACTGGCAAGCTTGAGTGATGTTGGGACTTATGGCACCAATTGCTGTGGCTCTATGATTGTGTGATACAGATGGACCTTTCTTCAGTTCCTGCTTTGGCTTGTAATACCAACAGCCCTAGTACTAGAACTAGGGGATGTGAACTGGACTCTGCTCTAGTCCTACAGGTTGACTGTAAGATATACAGCAGATTTTACTCTGAATGGTGTGAGTATAGAGAGGTGGAATGCAGATATGTTCTTCAATATGCCAACTGGGTAGATTCCAGTGACACCAATAAATTTAGAATGAGTTGTTATAATTGGCATTGCAGAGTATAGTGGGGTCATTACCCAGATCTTCCAGGATAAGAGTGTATATTTTTATAGGCTGTTTCCAGTATTAGCCCCCAGATGCTAAGGTGAATCCCCCTTGCTCATGTAGAATGTGTAAGCATAGCTCTGTTGCTAATGCCCCAAAATTCTCACAGTTGCACAATGCAGGGGATTTGTTGACCTGACTCTGACTATGATGCTGGTAGCAGAACAGATATGCTATGCAACTTCCTGCAGTGAGTTTGATGCTCTGCAGCACTGGGGGAGGGAAAGTGAGCAAGTGGGGTCCCCATTCCAAGCCTGACAGTTTCTTAGACCCCAGTCAGTTCTCTAGACTGAAGTAAAAGTCAGTGTGTGACTGGAATTCTCTCTCAGCTGAAACTGCGAGCTGTGCAGCATGTATTGATTTCTTCCTACCTTGGCATTTTAAAATGGCGGCTCACATCCAGCAACTATCTGTGCCACGTGGCAGACAGCTATGGTGTCTCCGTCTTCTCTCCTTTTGTCCCATGAGGTTTTTTTCTTTTTCTTTTTTCACTTCTTTGCTGAAAATTCTGTCAGTCAGACACCTGGAAATATTCTTTTCATACTCTGGAGCTGCTTAGTTAGTATGGCCATACCCTATTTAACCATCTTGGATCTCAGATTGTATTTTTAAAAATTCAGCTGTATGCTGATAAGAAATAGATGCACTTAAGAAATTCCCTGAGATTTTGAAAATCCAATAAAGAAAATAGATATGCCCAGCCACTGCTAACAGCAACAGATATCTAGTATAGCAAAATTTGAATCAGACACAATAAAAAAATTGGGAAAATGCACTAAAAGGGACAAGGCTGGCATTTCTTATTGATCAGAGGAACAGAGTACTACAATATAAGACAGTACTTAACTTTTAACACTAATTAACATTTTTTTTTAGATTTTATTTATGTATTTGACAGGTAGAGTTACAGACAGTGAAAGGGAGAGACAGAGAGAAAGGTCTTCTGTCCATCGGCTTACTCCCCAGATGACTGCAATGGCTGGAGCTGCACTGATCCGAAGCCAGGAGCCAGGAGCTTCCTCCTGGTCTCCCATGTGGGTGCAGGGGCCCAAGCACTTGGGCCATCTTCTACTGCTTTCCCAGGCCATTGCAGAGAGCTGGATGGAAGAGGAGCAACCGGGACTAGAACTGGCGCCCATATGGGATGCTGGCGCCGCAGGCACCACAGCGCCGACCCCACACTACTTAACTTTTATGTACCTTAAACGTGGCCTTAAATCATACAAAATAAGAGCTGATAGAATTATATTTTGAAATTAAAAAATGTAAATGTAAAATGCAATAGTTTGAATGTCCCCTGCAAAACTTATGTTGAAATTTAATTGCCAATATGACAGTATTGGGAGGTGGGGGACTTTAGGAGATGTTGTGTTCAGGAGGGCTCCACCATCATGATGGATTGAGGACTATTATTGTGGCAGTGAGTTAGTTATGAAAGTGGTTTGTTACAAAAGTGAGTTCAGTTCCCTAAGCTCTCTCACCATGTGATAGGCATGAAAGTCCTTGCCGGGTGCTGGCATCTTGATATTGTGCTTCCCAGCCTCCATAAATTAAATAAGCCTCTTCCTTCTAAGTCACCTGGTCTGTGGTATTCTGATACAGCTACAGAAAATGGACCAAGACAGAGGAGAAGACAAGAATGAGATTATCCTTGAGCTATGAAAAAATCAAACTCAATTGAAAAATGGGCATAAGTCTCTAATAGACATTTTTTTAAACTTTTATTTAATGAATATAAATTTCCAGTGTACAGCTTATGGATTACAATGGCTTCCCCCTCCCATAACTTCCGTCCCACCCGCAACCCTCCCCTCTCCCACTCCCTCTCCCCTTCCATTTGCATCAAGATTCATTTTCAATTCTCTTTATATACAGAAGATCAATTTAGTACAAAGATTTCAACAGTTTGCACCCACATAGAAACACAAAGTGAAACATACTGTTGGAGTACTAGTTATAGCATTAAATCAAAATGTATAGCACATTAAGGACAGAGATCCCACATGAGGAGCAAGTGCACAGTGGCTCCTGTTGTTGACCCAACAAATTGACACTCTAGTTTATGGCGCCAGTAACCACCCTAGGCTGTCGTCATGAGTTGTCAAGGTTATGGAAGCCATCCAAGTTCGCCGACTCTGATCATATTTAGACAAGGTCATAAAAGACAGGGTGAGGATAGTAACCAATGATCCTAAGAGTGGCATTTACCAGGTTTGAACAATTATACAGCATTAAGTGGGGAAGATGACCATCAGTACACACAGGTTGGGAGTAGAGCCATTGGTGGTAGAGTAGAGGTTATGATTACAAAGGAATGAGGCCCAAGTACACTAGACAGGGTCTAGAACAAAGGACAGAGTCATTATTAGAGGAGCTAAGAAAGGTGCTGTTCTAAGCTACAATTAAGTTTTCTGATTGAGAGGCAAATAGAACCTGACAGAAGGGGCTTGATAATAATCTGTTGGGCTTTAGGCCTTGTAAGTTAAGAGGCCCAGACCTATCTATCTCTTCACATGGGGTATATCCTAAGGGAGGTGTGAACCTCCTAGGGGAAGGCACCCTGTTGACTTTCATTACTTGGCTGGCCTGGGAGGAGAGCTGGCCAGGTAAAGGCAGGTGGCATCTCTAACAAGAAATTTACAGTTCTGCCTGCAATGTTGCTGACCCTGCTTGGCCGTCCCCTCAGCTGCAGTGGTCACTTTGGAAGTTGGGCTGAGTGAAGGGCTTTTCAGCTTAGAGCCAATAAGATCTGTGGCTCTGACCTGGGCATCCTTCGACTCCAGAGCAGGTCCATTTCCGGTGATCCAACTCTTGGCAGAGCTGCCAGGGCTCTTCACAAGCTGACTTCTGCTGAAGCCCAGGCTTACCACATTGAAAGCCACTGCAGTGGACTGGCCTGTTGGGTCTCCTTGAGGGCAGATCACTGTACAGATCAGCCATTAATAGGCCTGCCACCCATTGCTTCTGATGCCGAGCTTTCTTTTCCTCCTGGTTTGTGTTAAAGCAGACCAGAGGATGCAAGTCAAGGGAGTGCGCAAGTCCCATCTCTAATCTTCGGTGGCCTGAACTACAAGTCTATAGTCACAGGCATGTTCTGTAGTAGTTTTTCTAAGGTAGACAATGCCCATGAGGAAAATTATATTCTCACTTTAAAACTTTCTTTCCCTTTGGTCTGAAAGGGAGGTTTTTTCTACTTACTGTATACTTCGCTGATGGCGAAGAGAATCTAGCTATGAGATTATTATTTAAGTTCTTATTTTGCCTATGCTATTACAGAAAACTGTTAGCCATTTCTTTTATAAGGTCTAAAGATTAAATTGTGTGTCCTACAGATTCCTTCATAATAGAATTAGTTTCCTACCTTGAAGAGAATAGAGAAATGAAAGAACATGTTGGGCTTAGAATAGAGAAATGAGGGAGCAAGTCCTAGATCGCTTGCTGACAATAGCAATATCACATGAATACTGAGCAAACGTTTCAACCATTAGATAACAACTTAAGAAAACATTTACCAGAAGGTCCAATGCCTTCTATAAATTTTAAGAATCATGTATTTGAAAACACCTCTTAAATATCTAACATGGTGTAGTTTGTTTAACCAGTAAACTTAAGCACAACCATATAAAATGTTTTTAGTTTCTTTCTACCAACAAGTTTAAAACATATGATACACAGATTCAGGTCACACAAATTAAAATGTATCTTTGATTGATTTTAGCAGCTTAAATTTATGGACAATCTTATCTATAAGCCATTTAAAATAAAACTCTTAATAAAATTTCCCCATGTGGACATACAATATGTACACACATATAACATAGCATAGTAGACCAATATAGCAATTTTAATAATAGCTTTTAAAATCTTTAACTCTTTTTGTAGATTGCCAATTGATTTGAATTGCTTTTTCTTTTTAGTAAGCTCAGTTAACTATACTTTCTCTCAGTTGGTACTGTTAATACATTATTGGCTTCATCTGTTTATAGAGCCATCCCAAAGTACTGAATACAATAGAAGTGGCTGGAAAAAGTCCATAGGAACCTATAGGAGGACAGCTAAACCCAGAACCAATAACGCTTTAGTTTTATGAGCAGCACATCATATATAACTGTGGATGACAAAAGACTTTAAGTCGCCATGTTTAAAATTATAAACTCATCAACCAAACAAGATGCACTTGCTTTCTTCACAGTATTTTTGAAAGCACCTGTAGGATTTTACAAGTATTTAACCCTTTAGGCCTCTGGGGCTTTCTCATTAAGATAACTATCATGTCTAGTAACACAAGATCATTAGACTTTTTAATTCTCAAACATTTGTATTAATAGCATTTTACATATAGAAACTTAAAGTCTGGTACCACATCACATCTTGACAGTACTTCTAATATAATCCAAATAGCCTGATTAGTTGGTGTCTCTATAAGATGAGAGACATAGGTCCTTCGATTTTTTCAGTTGGGCCCAAACTGGAAAAACCAAAGTCCAGGATTTACTGGAAATTTTAGAGACCAGATTGTTTGAAACTTTGATTTTTTGAATGCCTGTGAAGAATGCCAAGAAGGCTCAAAATCCAAAATATCTGGTTGAAATAAGATTCCTTAAAATCATGACATAACATAGACCAAATTTGATCATTGTTACAAGGTGATTATTCAAATCTTTGAAAATAAGCACATATTTAAATAACCCTTAACTCAATAAAAATGCAGCTGTTTTTGAACAATTAGAATTTAACAGACATCAAGAGAACATAATAGATTACTTTAACACATTGCTTTAACAGAGCATCAGAGTTTAATTCTATGTCAAAGAGAAATTGAGCTTCCTGTGATCTTTTGCTGTGAGGTTTCCTTCCTTTACCTTCTTTCATATTGATGACCATGTTTCTGTGTTTCTGTGTGTAACACATCTTTAAGCATCTTTTGCAGGGCAGGATGAGTGGCAACAAATTCTTTCAGTTTCTGTTTGCTATGAAAAGTCTTAATTTCACCTTCATTCACAAATGAGAGCTTTGCAGGATATAGTATTCTGGGCTGGCAATTTTTCTCTCTTAGTACCTGGGCTATGTCTCGCCATTCCCTTCTAGCTTGTAGGGTTTCTGATGAGAAGTCTTCTGTGTGTCTAATTGGAGATCCTCTAAGAGTAATCTGATGTTTCTCTCTTGCACATTTTAGGATATTTTCTTTATGTTTTACTGTGGTGAGTTTGATTACAACATGTCGTGTTGAGGATCTCTTTTGGTCATGTTTATTAGGGGTTCTATAAGCTTCCTGTACTAAGATGCCTCTGTCCTTCTCCAAACCTGGGAAATTTTCTGCTAGTATGTCACTGAAAATGCCTTCTAATCCTTTCTCCGTCTCCATGCCTTCAGGAACTCCTAGAACCCGAATGTTGGGTTTTTTAATAGTATCCTGTAGATTCCTGACAATATTTTTTAGATTTCTAATTTCTTCTTTTCTTTGGTTTGCCTGTTTCCTTTCCTGTTCTCTGTCTTCTAAGTCTGATATTCTCTCTTCTGCTTTGCCCATTCTGTTTTTAAGGCTCTCTAATGTGTTTGTCATTTGATCTATTGAATTCTTCATTTCATTATGATTTCTCATCACTATCACAGTTTCATGTTCTACTAGTTGTTTCATTTCATTTTGATTCCTCCTTAATATTTCATTTTCACGAGAGAGATTTTCTATCTTGTCCATTAAGGATTTCTGTAGTTCAAGAATTTGTTTTTGAGAACTTCTTAATGTTCTTATCAATTTTTTGAGATCTGCTTCTTGCATTTCTTCTATCTCATCATCTTCATAATCTTGAATTGGGGTGTCTTTTTCATTTGGGGGCGTCATAGTGTCTTCCTTGTTCTTTTTAGCTTGTTTTTTTGTGTTTGTTGTTTGGCATGTTGGAGATATTTGGTTTCTTCACTGTGGTATTTTTTCTTGTTACACTATGGCTCTAGATTAAGTGGACTGTCTGCTTTCGGTGGAGCCTTAGAGGCTTGAGATGAGTGTGGCCTGAGAGCTGTGTTTGGTTCCTCAGGGTTGAGGGTGTGTCAAAGATGACACTCCCAGGTTAGGTGTGGTAAATCTCTCTTTCTTTCTTTTTTTGATTCAAAAGGGAAGTAATTCTGCACAGCTTAACGTAATTGGAGGTAGTTAGCAGGCGAATGATATACCCACAGGAGCAAGAGATTGGAAGCTCTTTCCCAAGGACCACACAGGGAATCTCTGCTGCCCTCAGTGTGGGCTCTAATTCTCCTGCAGTCTCCCAGTGGGTTGCCAAGTTAGATCCTAATCTCCTGTTATTTCACCCCTCCCCCCAGAGTCAGGTTTTTCTGCTAGGCTCAGTGCCGGTGCAGACCTGAGGTCGCCCTGCTTATGACGTATGTCCAAAATGGTGCCTGCTCTTTGTCTTGCTCGCCTTTGAGGGGTGAGCGGAGAGAGAGAAACTCGTGTCCATATCGGTCACTTCTTTTTTTTTTTCCTCTCTCTCTTCTAGTTAGCCTGGTGAACTTTTCCCTTTGGAGTTTCAAGCCTCGTTCCCTATAGTCTCCTCTTTCTGCTTGCCTGCTGGTGTCTTGGGCTATTGAGGTTTGGCTCACCTCGCGTTCCAGCGCTGGTGTGTTGAGTCTGCCGCTGGTGTCCCGAACTTGGGCTCCCACGCTCTCCACGCAGGTCCACTGTGAATCACTAGTTCCAGAAGAGTTTCCTTTGCTGTTTCTTCCCCTACTCTTCCTTGACCCTGCAGTATCTCCTCTTTTATTAACCTGTCTCTCCCCCGGACTAATAGTGTGCTCCCTTCCTATTCCACCATCTTGCCGCTCTAATAGACATTTAAAAAATATATACAAATAATGAATATTTGAAAGCATGCTCAACATGATTAATTATTGGGAATATACAAATCAAACTACAATGGTGCAACTCCAATGTTTATCCATGGATAAAATGATAAAATGTGATTACATATACCCACAATGGAATATTATTCAGCCTTTACAAAGGACAGAAATTCTGACACATGCTGTACATGGATGAAACTTGAAGACAATACATTAAGTGATATAAGCCATTCATGAAAAGACAAATCCTATCTACTCATGTGAAGTGCCTGGAGTTATCATAGAGACAGAAATAGAAGAATGATTTCTAAGGGATAAGAGAGAAATAGAGATTGTTTTTAAAAATGCAGTTATTTCTGTTTTTAGGGAGAGAGAGAAGGGGTAGGAAGGAGGAGAGAGAGACAGAGTTTTGGGGGAAGCAAAGGCTTTTCATCTGCTGTTTCACTCCTCAAATGCCTTCAACAGTCAGGACTGGTCCAGCCTGAAGCCAGGAGTTAGGAACTCAGTTGGGTTTCCCATGTTAACTTTTGAGCCATGATCTGCTGCTTCCAAGGGCGTGAATTAGCAGGAAGCTGAACTGAAATCAGAGGAGGAACTTGAAACCAGAAACTCCAATATGGGATGTGTGCAGCTAAAGCACTGTGCCAAAAACCCTTGCCAGAGTTATTGTTTAATTTGCAGAATTAATGTACATAATTTAAGTTTTACAAGATGATGAAAGTTCTGGGTGGTGGTTATGGTAACACAATGTGAATATGTTATAGGATGGAAATGTACATTTAAAATGGTTAAGATGGTACTTTAAATTAAAAATAAAAATAAGGAGACTCTCCTTGATGTACTTTGGTGAATGCTTTAATGGAAGCAAATACAGGATGCAAAGAAGCCAGCTGGAAAATTTTTCTGCAACTGAAGGAAGAAATAAATTTAGGTTAGTAAAGCTGTGAAGCTGAAGTCAAAGGGAGGGGTTGAGAAATAGTTAGCAGGTAGGAACAAAAGGACTCTCTGAGTAGATGTGAATGGTAAGGGAGAGCGAAATCATTTTTGGTGGTTTGTATTTATTGATACAGGTTGCCCAGAAAGAGGAACAAGACTCTGGGGACAAACTAGTGAGTTTGGATTTGACTAAGATGAGTTTGAGATGTTTGTGAGACATCCAAGGTACTAGTATCTCTTTATGCAACCTCTTTACTGTCTTTTTAATGCTGGTACTAACACCCACTCTTGGTTGTCTGTGTGCATTTTACCGAAAGAAACTATATTTTGCTCACTTTGGAATTATTACTGTGTCAGCAACATTGAGCTTAGAGGTAGATTCTGGGGAGCAATTACTCAAACATGTGTTTGTCTCAAACAAGATTTATTTTCCTAAAGTCAAAGAAGGCTTAATGTAATGGAACAGATGTATTTCTAGTGGACACCAGAATCCCAGATGCAGAACATGGTCAAGAAGCTTGCATAGCCACAAGGCCAAGTTCATGTTGTTGTCATCTCATTCACTGTAATCTCTCCTAAATTTCACTGATGGTGTAGATAAGAAGATTCACAGCTGTCACTGAGACCTGCCAACTATTCTCTATTTCTCTGTTTTCCTTCCTGCAGATAAAATGTTTTTTTCAAAATAACAAATGGGTGTCTAAATTTGGTGTGTTTATATTTTGTGATGAGTTGTGATGCAAGCAATATATTAAGGAAACAATACTTAATGTATTGTCATGGTGAATCAATCATGTTTTGATGTTATCCATGTGGTAACAGTCATTGTGAAAGATGTTTTTCCTACCCAAGTGCAAGTAGAATGACAAAAACAAGGTATCTGCATTCAGAGGACTTGTGTTCAATTCTGGCTGGCTGTGTTATCCTTAGCCAGTAATTTAATCAGCCTGAACCTCAGTTTCTTCATCTTTAATTAAAAGTTGGATAAAATTACCTGACTTGTAGAGTTGTTATACAGGTTAAAAGAGATATATGACATTTATCATGGTACTTAACAAGTAGCAAGCATTTAAGTTTCTAATATTTTTCCTTGGCTAACTGTTTCATAATTAAACCTCCTATTTATCTGGACATTCAGGCCTTAAGGTAAGACAGGAAACACAAGAGCAATTGAAACATCCTTACCATCTCAGGTGAAGCCTGACACATTCCTTTCAAGGAAATCTTCCTAAATGTTTAGGGTTCCCAGGATTGCCTCATACCTGCTGATGCACACAGTGCTCACAGTTCTCACAGATTTGTCATTGTTATCTCTGCTTTGGTTGTACCTGAATATTTTGTTCCTGATGATGCTTGTAAATCAAATGCAAAGGTGTCAAGAACCTTCTGGTGACTTTGGGAATCTGTTGGGAAACCCTGTCCTACCAGGCCAACTTCAACTCCTAACACTGAGGTTAGACCAACACCATATACTTGGCAAACATTACCAATCTTGCCTCTCTGTGGGACCCAAACCACTGGTTTTGCTACCTGATGTGACAAGAATCTCTCCAATTTTCATATTAGCTTTAATTCTTTTTGTTTATATTTTTAATGCTTTCTCCCTTGGGATTTAATCATGAGTCCATGGGGCCTAAGCCAGAGAAAAATTTAGATAACTGGTATAGCAGCGATCTACCCTCCATTCTAACACTGGAGTTTTATTACCAAGCCAAGCTTTAATGCAAACTCTTCTTTTTTTCTGAGAATGAGTCACTTTCCAAGAATTATTTTCAATTTCTCAAGCAAGTCAACTTCCTTTCTTCTAGTCTCCTTTGGGATACCTTAGCTGTCTTCAAGACAGTCTAAGGTAAATACTTCTTGTGCTCCAGTGGACAATTCTGTTAGAGTTTCACATACGGGAGGATTTTTAGGAGACTTTTCCTCTAAAGAGGAGAAAGGAGACTGGAGGTAAGACAAAAGCATCTGATGTGATTGTGTAAAGTTCGGATGTGAGAGGGTGAGAGGTGGGATTTAAGGCAGAGTGGGGTCATGGGGACCTGAATTTGAGTAGTGGTCATGGAAGGTCATGGAAAATGAGTGAGAGTCTGGAGGCCTGATGTAAGAACAAGCAGGTAGAACTAGTGACTAGGCTGGAGAGAGAGGCTCTAAAGGCAGACACGGATGATTCTGAGTTTTCTAGGTATTTGTACTCCAAAATTGATTTTTCTGCATAGTAACAATTCAAATTCCAGATACCTAATGGAAATTTTCAGAGTCCTATATCCTTTGTCCATTCCCCTGTGATACACACACTGTGTCTTATAAACCACCAGATCTGTTAAAATGTCTACATTGGAAGCCCTGCTTCCTTTCCTTTTCTCTGAGCACCAGGCTGGTGAGTGAGTGCTGTAACTTCTCTGTTTCACAAGTATGGAGGCTGGAGGATGGAGACCTGGTCATGCCCGTCCTCATGAACATGCTGGTGCACTGAAATCCTAGGGTAATCCTTCTGTTACTTTTGTTAGTATTGCCATGTCTCCATGAAAGATGGAAGGAAGCTCCCTGAGGTTCCTCTGGGCTTGAAGATAGAGTTTTTGGCATTCAGGTTTGTTTTGAATGGCCATTCTTCACACTCTCTGGTCAGGAACAATTACAAAGGTATAGGAACTACACAATTGGTTGGATTTTGTCTTTATTCACGACCCTTAATATTTTAAGAGTATTTATCACATTTATGCAATATTGATCTGAACATTTAAGCTAATGAGTCACAGCAGAAGTGGCTGTGGGCAGTGCTATGAATGAGTCTTCAGCATCCCTTTAGTTGTCCCCTTATTCTTCATCAGTGTCTTTGTGCTGGGCCCTGGTTGCTTAGCGCCCCTCTTGGGAATTCACTAGGCCTGACCTTCAAAATCCTTGTGACCAAGACTTTCCTTCCTTATACCCGGTGTCAGAATGGCACATTCCTAGAGGACTGAGGATAATGGGTGGTTCAATAAAGAATGACATTTACAGGTATGGCTTATTGAGAGCCTGTCACCATGATTTTCCTATATTATTTCATATTTACAGCAAGTAGGTGACAAGCATTTCTTTTTCCCTTTAACAATGAGGAGAGACTGAAACGAAATCCCAGGTGGGAGTAAGCAGGGCGTGTAAGTGCCAAAGACAGAACAGGGCCACAGGTCTTGCTCATAATTTACAGGCCTGGTAATAATATGTTCAATCTCTAATTCCAATTGATGCTTTTTGATGGGCATTTCAAGAACCACAGAAAGCTCCCAGAGGCTCTGTCTTTGATAAGGACTTTTTGCCAGTGGGGCATTCTTCTCTTAAACTTGCTTTTTTTTATATGAAGTACTCTATTTAGCAGAGAAAAACCACATGTCCTACATCAAAATGTTCTCTGAAACCTCATAGTCTGTACTGTTTTCAGAATATGGAGACCAGTGAACTATCTTAACAAAGAATGAACCCTCCACTCTGTTAAACTCCTACCATTTGTCAATAGAAGTTACCTAATCATGTTGTTTTAAAAAGAATAAAGCAGAAGTGTGGTCTGCACAAATAGTTTCCATCTTGACTTTTTGGTTTCCTGATTCTGAGGAACTCTGAGGGGTTGTTTGTCAAACTCCTTTGTACCTGCATAAACACAAACTGCCTTTTGCTGGGCTGGGCTCCAGGCAGAATGGTAAAATGACTGAAGCTTGAAAACAAACATATTTTCAGTGCTCCTAGCTTCCTATTTTCCAGCTTTTTTCTTGCCTCTTTTGCATTTTTAAACATAAAATGCAAATAGCAAATAAGATGAACTTTCCTTTTCCTTTCTATGAAGGGCTCTTTAGATGTACTTCTGTGGGATGTAAAATACATGTGGTTTTTAAATTCAAGGTATTGGCATTTTCAACTATGTATTTTTTTTTCCTGGTTAAACAAAATTCAGGTTTAGGAGCATTAGAGGTGAAGTCAGGGGAACACCTGAAGAAGGAATTTGGATAGGATGAGTGTTATCTTTTCTCTTGTCTCCAAGGCAGACAGGCTTCATGAGAAAGGGCTTGGAGGCAGCCATTTCATGACCGAGTTTTCCCCTTGGTAGATTTTTGGCAGGTCTGCTCTGTAGATGATACTTATGGCTCAATTTTCACTCTGCATGGTGGACAACAAAAGAGGTTCCGAGGAAAGGAGCCACCCTCTGCTCCCAGCTTGCTGGTCTGGACAAGTCCTTACCATCAAGTGCTCTCAAGGAACGGAGGTAGCTGTTCCTGCACAGTTCTGATAAGAGATTGCAGAATGACCCACAGTTTACAAAACACAGTAATAAAATAGTCAAGTGAAAAGATTTTCTTAAAGAAATACAAAATATTGTTAAAATAAGTGGAAATTATATGGAGTAGCCTTGATTTGAAATAGTCTCTAAAAATAGAATTATCCTTTTCTTCTCTGGCTAGAAGAATGCTTCATTGCAATCCAGAAAGAGCTCTTCCCTTTCCTGACTCCAATTACACAAGGGTAGTAAAGAATAGTACCACAGTATCAGTAATAACCATATGATAGCTTGATTGGAGTACCACCAAGAGCTTACAGTGTGATGCTTCCCACACTTTGGTTGCTGTGTCAAGAAGACCACTCTATGTTCTCACCTAGTCAAATATCCTCACCTTCTACTTTCCAGCTGGCCTATGAGATTTATGCCAGCTTGAAGCTTCTCATCTGTTTGGAATATCTGAGAAAGCAGTCCCATGCAATTGCTGTTGAAACTTTATGTTCATTGAACTCATTGAGACCCGAGAGCCCCAACATTTCAGGGACTATCACAGGCAAGTCTACCATGATTTCGCCCTTGTGCTCCATGGTCCCAGCTCACTCCTCATCACTCATCTCATTAATGTGCTCCTTTCCTTTGACCCAACACAACAGTTGTTACAGCCTACTCATCTGACAATGAAGGCCACTGTCAAGATTTGCGTTCTTTCATGCAGCTTGTAATTAGCTTTTCAGTGTCTTAAATACCTCTTTAATATGAATGGACAGTCAAACATGCCTAGATATTTGAGGAAAAACTTTAATGAGAAATAAACTCAGTGGGAGCAAAGACAATGCAGGGGGAAAAAAGACCAACTTAAGATCCTCAGAGAAATAAGAAAATAAACCCATGAATAAGAATAGGATATTATAAAAATAAATATTAAGAGAATAAAAATAACTTCAAATATGAAAATAATGACAGAAATTGAAAATGAAGCCAAAGGGTTAGAAGAATAGTTGAGTACATGCTACAGAATAAACTGAGTCTCCCAGTCCTCCCCAAGCCCAATTCATGTGTTGAAGTTCTAATCTCCAGTTCCTTTGGATATAAGGTTTTTTTTTTTTTTAAAGATTTATTTGTTTGTTTGAAAGGCAAAGTTACAGAGAGGCAGAGGCAGAGGCAGAGAGGGGGAGAGAGAGAGAGAGAAAGAGAGAGAGAGAGAGAGATCTTCCATCCACTGGTTCACTCTCCAAATGGCTGCAATGGCCGGAACTGAGATGATCTGTAGCCAGGAGCCAGGGGCTTTTCCCAGGTCTCGCATGTGAGTGCAGGGGCCCAGGGACCTGGGCCACACTCTACTGCTTTACCAGGCCATAGTAGAGAGCTGAATGGGAAGAATAGCAGCTGGGACTAGAACTGGCACCCATATGGGTTGCAGGCACTACGGCCAGCAGCTTTACCCACTACGCCACAACGCTGGTCCCTGGAGATAAGAGTTTAAGGAAGCAGTCAAGTTAAAATATGGTTCTTAAGGTGAGCCCTAATCCAGTATCACTGGTATACATATAAAAACAGGAGGGTAAGACAGACAGACAGCAGAGGTGTGTGTACACAAGGGACAGCCACAAAAGAAGACAATTAGGCAGATAGTCTAAGTGGACCAAGGCCTCCTGAAGAGAAAAGATAAAAAGAAAGAAAAAAATAAGAAAACAATGTTTAGAAATTTTGTAAAGTACTTATTATAACAGAAAGAATAACACACTAAATCATGATAAATTCCAGAACACTGGAAAATACGAGCTGCTCTTACATATTCCAGAGAGAATGAGAAACACAGAGAACAAAAGCTGGTCACATGTATGAAGAATCAGAGCCAGAATGCCATTGAGTCTCTCAAGAATACAAAGTGGACATGAGTAATAGTGGGTGAATAATTATAAACCAATTTATTAATTGAATTTGTTTCTGAGACCATATTTTAGGGAATTTCATGGAATGTTTATTGTAATATAAGAATGACTTTTTCTGTGTCTAACACAAACTACTAAACATAACACTTAATAAGTTGTGCTACATTCTGTATCAGTGCTCAATAAAATTTTTTAGACAGTGAGAGAGAGAGAGAGAGACAGAGAGAAAGGTCCTCCTTGTGTTGGTTCACCCTTCAAATGGCCGCTATGGCTGGCGCTGCGCCGATCCAAAGCCAGGAGCCAGGTGCTTCCTCCTGGTCTCCCATGAGGGTGTAGGATCCAAGCACTTGGGCCATCCTCCACTGCACTCTGGGGTCACAGCAGAGAGGTGGACTGGAGGAGAGCAACTGGGACAGGACCAGCGCCCCAACTGGGACTAAAACCCAGGGTGCTGGCGCTGCAGGTGGAGGATTAGCCAAGTGAGCTGTGGCACCGGCTCAATAAAAATTTAAAAGGGAAAGAGAGGATAGAGTAAATGTGGTATGTGGCAGAAGGATTTGTTGCCACCATATACATTGTTCTGGTCAGTTATTTGGATAGGAAGGTTGTCGTCTAAGCTACAAATCTTAAAGAGACTACTTCAGAAGAGAGTGAATAGTAAAGTGAATCAAACCCAAGTCTAGTCTGGTCATATAGGAAAAGGATGAGGAATTAAGTATGCAAAAGCTGGAGAAGGAAAGTTTTAGTGAGGCCAATATTTTGATATTCAAATTGTTGAAGATCTTTCCTATGGAAAGGAAAATGTGGTTCAGAAATAAATGATTGGAGATATCAGGGAAGGTCATTTTGGTTTAATAGAAGACATATTAGCTTTCTTTTTATTACTGTAACAAATCACCAGAATCTTAAGGCTGAAAACAATACCATTTTATCATCTTACAATTTTGAAGGTGAAAGTTTGAAATAAGTCTTGGTGGTCTAAAATCAAGGTGTTGTCAGGGCTGCATTCCCTCTGGATACTCTAGGAAAGCATCTGTTTCTTTGCCTTTCCCAACTCCTCGAGGCTACCAGAATTCCTTGGCTAGTACTCCTTCCTCCATCTGCAGTGCCAGCATTGTAGCATCTCCAGTCTCCCTAACTCTGATGTTCCTGTCTGTCTCTTATTAGGACTCTATGATTACATTGGGCTTATCTAGATAATCCAAAATAATCTCCCCTTCTCAAATTCTTTAATTTTATCAGATATATGGGAAGTTCTTTTTGTCATATAACATAACATATTTGTAGGTTTTGTGGAATAGGATGTAGACTCTTTGGAGGGCCATTGTTCTGCCTGCCAGAGTAGGTATGTGGTTTTAGAGGTGGAACGATTTGCCTTGGGAGCCAGTGATTTAAACTCATTAAGGAGAATATCTAATCAGCAAGAATAATGAAGGGAGATTTTATAGGTTATTGTGTTAGGTGATTCTTAAAATCCTGATACTCTTGAAATTAAAAAAAATCTGGTTAGAATGAGGCAAATTAAGTTTGAAAGTACATGATACTAAGGCAGCTGGATAAAAAGAAAAATTTAATTAATATTTTATGTAATACTGAATGAAATTTGAACTTTTCACTCATAAATTGGAATTATGCAGATATAATCTAAAAGTTAAGTAAGAGAAAGGATTGAAGTTCTTTTTTTTACTTCCCTGTAATGTCTTTTTTGTGTTTTTTTTTTTACCTTTTTAAACTTTTATTTATAAATATAAATTTCCAAAGTACAGCTTATAGATTACAGTGGCTTTTGGATTGAAGTTATTTAAAATTGTTTTTAATTTTCATTTGCTTTAAAGTCAGAATGACACACAGACACACACACACACACACACACACACTGAGTGAAGTGGGGAGAGAGATGTCTTCCATTTACTAGTTCATACCCAAATGCCCACAACAGTCAGGACTGGACCAAGCTGAAGCCAGGAGCCAGGAACTCTATTAGGGTCTCCCAGATGGGTTCCAGGGGCCTAAGTAAGTAGACCATCATCCACTGCCTTCCCAGAATGAATTATCAGAAATTCTGCATCAGAAGTGGAGTAGCTGGGACTTGTACCAGAATTCAGCTATGGTATGTGACATTCCAAGTGGGGGTAGCTTAATTCACTGTGCCACAGCATCTGTCCCAAAAGTTTGACATTCTTCCATATAGAATCAACAAGTGAACTACAATATTGGAATAGAAATAGTATCTTCCATTGATCGGCTTTAATTACCAGAAAATCTTTTTAAAAAAATTTCTCATATTCATTGGTTCTATTCTGCTTTCTGGATCCACACAGATTAGGCCCAGCTCCTTTCACATAAGATAGTCCTTTAGAAGTACAGTATGTCATGTCTTCCAAAGTCTATTTTTTAAAATTATTTGAAGAGAGAGAGAGAAGAAGAGAGAGAGAGAGAGAGAGAGAGAGACAGACAGACAGACAGACAGACATTCCATGCATTTGTTAACTCCCTAGATGGCTGCACTGGCTAGGACAGGGCCAGGCTAAAGCCAGGAGCCAAAAGCTTCATCTGGGTCTCCCATGTAGGTGGTAGGGGTCCAAACACTTGGACCATCTTCTACCTCTTTTCCCAGGCCATTAGCAGGGAGCTGTATTGGAAATGGAACATCCAGGACATGAACTACCTTCCATGTGGGATTCTGGTGTTGCAGGAGTGATTTCTGCTATGTCACAGTGCTAACTCTTGGAAACATTTTTTAAACACTTATTTATTTGTTTGAAAGGTACAGTTATAGATAGAAAGATTGATTGGTCAATCCGTCGACTGATCTTGCACTCACTGGTTTACTCAACTGGCTTCAAAGGCAGGGCTAGACCACACTGAAGGAAATAGCCTGGAACTCCATTTGGATCTCTCACATGGGTGCTAGAGGCCATCTTCCACTACCTTCCTTGGTGCGTGAGTAGCAGAGTATATAGGATTAGAATCAGTGCTCTGATATGGGATGCCATTGGTTTAACCTGCTGTGCCACAATCCTGGAGCCTTAACTGGAATCTTAGCTGCAAGTCTAAATGCCCACTCCTCAAATCTATTCTTTTTTTCTTTTCTTTTTTTTTTTTTTGACAGAGTGGACAGTGAGAGAGAGAGAGAGAGAAAGGTCTTCCTTTTTCCGTTGGTTCACCCCCCCAATGGCCGCTGTGGCCGGCGCACTGTGGCTGGTGCACCGTGCCGATCTGAAGCCAGGAGCCAGGTGCTTCTCCTGGTCTCCCATGCGGGTGCAGGGCCCAAGTACTTGGGCCATCTTCCAGTGCACTCCCGGGCCACAGCAGAGAGCTGGACTGGAAGAGGAGCACCCCGACTGGGACTAGAACCCTGTGTGCCGGCGCCACAGGTGGAGGATTAGCCTATTGAGCTGTGGTGCCGGCCTGAAATCTATTCTTTAATCATTTACTTCTTGAATAGGCTACAGTATATGTGAATTTATTTTATATTAAATTCTGAATGTTATATGTTGTTCTGGCCAGTCAGTATATTTTAATTTTTTTTATTCATTCAAGGTTTCTAAAATTTTTATTTTATTTTCATTTATTTATTTTTAAAGATTTATTTGTTTATTTGAAAGTCAGAGTTACACAGAGAGAGGAGAGGCAGAGAGAGAGAGAGAGAGAGGTCTTCCATCCACTGGTTCACTCCCCAATTGGCTGCAACAGCTGGAGCAGTGCTGATCCAAAGCCAGGAGCCAAGAGCTCCCTCCAGGTCTCCCACTAGGGTGCAGGGGCCCAAGGACTTGAACCATCTTGTACGGCTTTCCCAGGCCACAGCAGAGAGTGGGATTGGAAGTGGAGCAGCTGGGTCTCAAACCAGTGCCCATATGGGATGCTGGCACTTCAGGCCAGGGCGTTAACCCGCTGTGCCACAGCGGCAGCCCTGACGTTTTTTTTAAATCCCACTATTTTCCAGACATTTTGCCAGTAATGGTGAACACATTATTTTCTTGACATTTTCACTTGAGTGGAGATCTTTGTTTGTTGTAGTAGGAATTACTTCCTATATATGGTAGAAAGTTTTATTAAATGATTCTCTAAATAACCTGTTTGGCAAACTTCATTGAGCATTGTTAGTGGTTAAGTACTTTACGGCAATATAAGGACATAGCCTCTGCTCTCCAGGAGTAACTCTGGTGCTTTGCCTATTTGACAGGCTAATCAGGGAACCAAATTTACTTATTTTTTTTTTAAGATTTATTTATTTATTTGAAAGTCATAGTTACACAGAGAGAAGGAGAGGCAGACATAGAGAGAGATCTTCCATCCACTGGTTCACTCCCCAATTGACCCCAACAGCCAGAGCTGCGCCAATCTGAAGCCAGGAGCCAGGAGCTTCCTCCAGGTCTCCCACTCGCGTGCAGGGCTCAATGACTTGGGCCATCTTCTACTGCTTTCCCAGGCCACAGCAGAGAGCTGGATGGGAAGTGGAGTAGCTGGGACTTGAACCAGTGCCCATATGGGATGCCGGCACTGCAGGCATTGGCTTTACCTGCTACGCCACAGTGCCAGCCCCCCAAACTTATTTGTCATGAAAGCGTTTCACAGCAGGCCGCTCTCCACTGATCAGACCCAAAAGCTGATCTCTGTTTGCTGGGTTATTCATCTTTTGTTCAAATGAGTGGGAATGAAGAAGCATTTTTGATCATTTGAGAGAATTTTGACCTTTCAAAATTCCATATTTTCTCCCTTATTCTTCCTGAGACATAAGGGATGCTCAAATAATAAAGATTAGACTAAGGCATAAGGAGACCAGAAAGTCAGTTATACAGGATTTACTCAGTATGTATTTCTCGCATTGGACTCCGTCTGGTACTGGATGATCTATTTATGATTCATTCTGTTATGCTTAGCACTGCCCATTTCTAGTTATCTCCCTTAGAATTCAATTATTTCTAGAAAAATATGTGAGCTTGAATTAGATTAGTAATGAAAATGGCTTCTCTAAATTATAGAATTATACTGTATCAGTTCATTGAGAAAGGTATTGGGCAAAGGTGCTCAAAGAATTGTTGAAGGAAAGGGAGCTGGGAATTGCCAACGTCAACCTGGTTTACATCTTGCCCACCCCTTGCTCCATCTAGGATGGTTTGTACTTTGAACTCCCTGCCCCAGAAGGTATCTGATTTTGGCAACTAGAGATCGTTGCTAAGTAAAGTTTTGATAGTTCAGGAACAGAAAATTAATTTGGCATTTTGAATAACAAAAAGAAATTTAAACATAAAAATGGTCTAAAATTTAGTTAGTGTTTACAAAAAAACTCAGCATAAATCCCCAAAGATGTGAATAATATACTGCAGTTGAATTGTGGCAGAAAGTTTATAGAATTTAGACATAAATATTTATCTTTCTTCAATTTTTGACTAATTTAAGTAACATAAAAGCACACAACCCCATATTACTGAGATAGTTTCCATTAATTTGACATTTCACTCAGTAGATAGAAATAATGTATCTAGTTTATTTCAGAAATGACTATTCCATAAACCTATCTTGGTTTTAAAATGCAGCTGAATTTATCATACTCCACAAGAGTGTAATGCATATGCATTACATGTTTTTGTAGACTTTCATAAAGATTTGGTGAGTCCTAGGAAGAATCACGTCATATAGCAAACCCATCATTTGCTTTGCTTTCTTTCCTCTCTCTCTGAATTTTCCATCCCTACATTCTGATTTTCTCCTGGAGCTGCCAATACATGTTTCTCAGTTGTACAGAACAATTTCTATCTTTCAACAAAGATTTTTCATTACCCAATGTCAAGGACCATGAGGCTTTGCTTATACCCCATGTGAGTTTTTCAAAACACTTTGTAAACAAAAACAACTTCTCCCATAATAAGAATTCTTATACTATGCTATGGAAACTAAAAAAATTCTGTCTCATTACAAAACTTTGGAATCAGCAGAAAATGCTAAATGATTTCACATTTAATTCATTATCCTCTCTATCCACTGAAAGGCTTGTAGACATTTTTTAGCTTTTTGGTCAGTGAATTTATGATGCATATTTTAATGATGATTTCTTAAATTCAAGTCTTTATTCAATTCCACTACAAGGAATTGAACAGCATGGTCAGTTTGAATACTGTATGCCAGTAGCACTGGACAATGCATTTCATCAGGAAAAAGTCACAGGTTAAATTATAAAGAAACTGATATATTATTTTCCTTTTTATTGTGGTTAAAAAAACCATGAAATCTACCCTCTTAAGAATTTTTAAGTGTACAGTACACCATTGTTAAGTATAAGTACAATGTTGTATAGAAAATCTCTGCAGCTTTTTCATCTTGTGTAACTGAAATTTTATACCCATTGAATTGTGATTTCCCATTTCATCCTCTTCCTGATGTCCTGAAAACCACCACTCTATTTTCCGTTTCTATGAGTTTGACTACTTTAGGAACCTCATAAAAGTAGAAGCATGCAGTGTTTATCCTTCTGTGACTGGCTCGTTTTGCTTAGCTTACTGTCCTCTAGGATCATCTATGTTATGGCATATAACAAGATTTCCTTTTTATATAGTTTAATATATATTTTTTAACTTAAGATACACAAACGTCATGCATTTAATAAATATAAATTTAGGAACATAGTGTAAAAGGTTGAATAATATTCCATTGTATGTGCATACCATGTTTTCCTTATCCATTTGTTTGTTGATGGACATTTATGTTGCTTCCATATCTTAGAGATCTTGATTATGAACACGTGAGTGCAGATATCTCTTTGAAATAGTGATTTTATTTCCTGTCGATAAATATCTAAAAATGTCAGTGCTGATCATATGGCAGTTCTAGCTGTAACTTTTTGAAAACCATCTATATTTTTTTTCTATAGCAGTTTCACCATCTTAGAATACAATCCATAGTGCTTAAGGGTTCCAATTTCTCTATATCCTTGCCAACACTTGCTATTTTTAGTTCGTGTTGTAATAATCATTCTAATAGGTATGAGGTGGTAGCTCATACCTATTTTGATTTGAATTTCCCTGATGAGTAGTGATGTTAAGTGTCTTCTCATATATCTGTTAGACACTTGTATGTCTTTTTTGTAGCAATGTCTATCCAATCATGTTCCCATTTTGAAATTGGGTTATCGCTGTTTTCTGTTTTGCAAAGTTGTATGATTTCTTGTATTTTGGATATTAACTATGTATTAGACCAGTGACTTGAAAGTCCTCCTCTCCCCCATTCTGAGGTTGTCTTTTTATTCTGTTAGTTGTTTCCTTTACTATGAAAAAGCTTTCGAATTTGCTATAATACCATTTGTCTATTTCTGCTTCTATTTCTAATGCTTTCGGTGCCATAAAAAAGAATTCATTGTCAAGATCTATATCATGAAATTTTTTCCCATAGTAAACATTTAGATTTTTGAATTACCCATCAGAATTGGCATTACCTTATTTCTGGATCCCACCTTTTCTTTGGTCTTTACCCATTCCTTATACCCACCAGCTTAAATCAGGAATGCCTTGTGGATGGTGCCTTTTGGGTTGGGTAGTGCAGCACCCATAGCATTCTGAAAGGTGGCCTAAAATGGAATACATGTGAAATCATTGAATATTTTTCATTTTGAGCAATCTGTTGTTAATTATTGGTATTCACATAAAATTTTTTTAGCTGATTTAAAGTCAAATAAAAGGCAAAAGGAGAAATGGGTGGTTGTAATAATGGAATGACACTCAGGAATTACAAGTTTTTATTTTTAAAAATAGAACACAATCTCTGTCAACCAATAAATCTAAGTTCACAGCCTCCATGTAATCACCATCCATTCATTTCATAACCTCATGCAGCATGACTTCTGTCCTGCATACACGTCATAAACAGCATGTGGCTCCCAAGAATGCTCATGATTTCTTAATCACCAAATCCTCTCTATAGCATCTACATCATATGGCAGGTCTTTCCTGAAAAACACCTCCTCCTAGCTTCCAAACTCAGCAATTTTTAAACAAATATTTTAATTACTTATTTATTTGAGAGTCAGAGTTACAGAGAGAATGAGAATGAGAGCAACAGAGAGAGAGAAAGCTTGATCTTCAGTGGGTTGGTTCACTCCCCCGATGGCTGCAATGGCTGGGTCTTGGCCAGGCTGAAACCAGTAGCCGGGAGCTTCATTTGGGTCTCCCTCTTGGGTGGCAGTGGCCCAATACTTGGACCATCTTCTGCTGCTTTCCCAGGCCATTAGCATAGAGCTAGATTGGAAGTGGAACAGCCAGGACACTGACTGGTGCCTATATAGGGTGCTAATATCCCAGGCAGTGGTTTTATCTCCTGTGCCACACTCTGGTCCCAGCAATAGCAAATTTATATTGAGTAGTTATTAAGTGTCAGGTATAACCTAGGGTGTAGTGGAATGAGAAGGCCATGCCAAGGTGGCCACTGGCAAGTGAGCGTCAGTTAGTCAGGAATGGCTTTGAAACTGCCTGGCGACAGGCTGTGATTGGATGGCTCTGGAAACTGCCTGGCGACAGGCTGTGATTGGATGGATTTGAAACTGCCTGGCGACAGGCTGTGATTGGATGGCTCTGGAAACTGCCTGGCAACAGGCTGTGATTGGTTGGGATATAGACCGCCCCTTGACCAGATTGGCTGGTCTTGGCTATATAAGCTTTGTATCAACTGTAATAAACGAGTCTGCAGGCTGCTCGCCTCAAGCCTGCTCTCACCGGACTCCCGGGGTCTGTGTATTGACTCCGCGCCTCTTGCCCCCACCACGCTGCTCTTCTCAGAAACGAACCCACTGCTACATTGTAGAGAATTCAACGGCTACACTAGGGTATGAAGACTAAGATAATAGCTGGTAGATGACTGAAGAAACTTCAGATGTAACTCTGAGAAGTAAAGATTAAATGAATTGACATGAAGAAAAACTAATACTCTTCCAGGGCAACACTGTCCAATAGAAACAAAATGGAAGCCACATACAAATAGACTTCAGGCAGTACATAGAAAAATGAAATTAATAAAAATATAAACTTTATTTGCTAACATGAACTCTACCAAATTCAAGACATGTTTTTAAGCAATGGTATCAGCCATTTAGTCCGTTCTTAAAGATCTGAGGGCCTGGGAATTTAATCATGTCAATGCAGTCTTTTTAGCATTAGTAGTCAGAGAAAATGTGATTCCCTTAAAATTTTCTTTAAAAAAGAGTTATGTATTTATTTATTTGAAAGAGAGTTACAGAGGGGCAGAGAGCAGAGAGAGAGAGAGAGAGAGAGAGAGAGAGGTTTTATCCACTGGTTTTCTCTCAAATGGCCTTAGTGACTGGGGCTGGGCCAGGCTGAAGCCAGGATACTGAAACTCCATTGGATCTCCCACATGAATAACAGGGACCCAAGCACTTGTGCTATCTTCTGCTACATTCCCTAAACATTATCAGGAAGCTGGATCAGAAGAAGTTGGACTGCCAAGATTCAAACCAGGCCTTATATGGGATGCTGGCATCGCAGGCCGTGGCTTAACTCATGGCATCACAACATCGGGCCCTAAAGATTCTTTTATTTTTTTTTTAAAGATTTTTGTTTGTTTGAAAGTCAGAGTCCGAGCAAGAGAGGGAGTTACAAAGAGAGATCTTCCATTTGCTGGTTCATTTCCCAGATGGTAGCAATGGCCAGGGCTGGACCAGACCAAAGCCAGGAGCCAGGAGCTTCTTCCAGGTCTCCCATGTGAGTGGGAGGGACCCAAACATTTAGACCATATTCTGCTGCTTTTCCCAGGCCGTTAGCAGGGAGCTGTATTGTAAGTGGAGCAACTGGGATACAAATTGGCATCCCATATGGGCATGGGTTGCAGGCAATGGCTTTACTTGTTACAGCATAATGCTTACTCCAGTTTTTTTTTTTTTCTTAAAGATTAGGAAACAAAAATTCAGAAGGAGCCAAATTGGGACTGTAAAGTAGATGACTAATGATTTCCCATCAAAATTCATGAAAAATTGTTTAATGAAAGGAATAATCAGGACTGTGGAGAAGTACTCTCTGGTAAAGTTTTGGTTGACTTTTTCAAAATACTCTCCAAATAAGTAGTTATTATCATTCCTTGGCACTCCAGAAAGTTAACAAGCAAAATGCCTTGAGCACCCCCCAAAAATGTGGCCACACCTTTGTTCTTGATTAGTCTACTTTTGAATTGACTGGGCCTCCTCCATCTCTTGGTAGCCATGGTTTTGATTGTGCTTTGTCTTCAGGATCATTCTAGGAAAGCCATATTTCATTTCTTTCAATGCTTCAAAGAAATGCTTCAGTATCTAGATTTCATTTGTTGAAAATTTCCATTGAAATTTCTGCTCTTTTCTGTAATTGATCTGGGTGTAACAGTTTTGGCACACATTGTGCAAGAAATTTGTTCCATTTTAATTTTTTGGTCACAGTGGTGTTCTGAACTAATTGAGATATCTATGTGGTTGGTTATTATTTCTGCTGTTATTTATTGGTCTCTTCAATTACAGCATGTTATGCTTTGGATAATAGTCTTGGTGTCCTGCAAAGGACCATGTATTGTATACTTGGCCCCCAAACTATAATATTAATAACCAATACATTAATGGATTAAGGGTGGATACTTGATCTAACTATAGCCTCTTAGAGGCTGGCCAAGTGGGAGGTATTAATGTCATTGGAGTATTGGAAGTTTGTTTTCATGACAGGTTTGGTTATTTAAGCTGAGTTAATCCTGGTCCCTAGTGGGGCCACTTGATCTTAGACTGTGGACCTCCAAAATGGTAAGCTGAAATAAATCTTTTTTTTTCTTTCTTTCTTTTTTGTTAACTAAGACTCTCCTCTCAGCCATTTTAGTAAAAATAATGAAAATCTGACTAATATTGACATGGATGAAATTAATTTGTTCCTCACAAGTTAATGTGGATGGTCTGTTGCCATAGGCATCATATTCAACATCATCTGTCCTTTCTTAAAAAAAAAATCAGTTATCCACTTGTAAACTGCTAATTTCCTTAAGGGTATTGTCTTCATAAACTTTTCAATGTGCATCAATGATTTTACAATTCTTTCACCTAAGCTTCACCAAACACTAAATTTATTTTTAGTAAATTAATGTTTTTCCTGTAAGAGCTCTTTTCAAACTGATCTCTTAGTAAAAAAGTAAGAATGTGGGGAAATAAACTTTAGTGTATTTTATTTGAGTCAGTATGTACAAAATATGGTCTATTCAGTATATAGCCAACATAATTTATTAATGAGATGTCTGCATTTTTGGACACTAAGTCTTCAAAGACAATTCATGTACATTATGTGTATATATATGATATATATGTAATATTATTTGACACTTGCATGTATATTTGTGTAGTGGTATATATTGTACACTTCAAACCCATCTCCATTTGGACTAGCTGCATTTCAAATACTTACTAGGGCTTGTACCTGCTGGTCATAATGAGCAGTGCCAATCTAAAGAATAGAAATAGAACAAATCAAATAGATATTTTTGTCTTAAAATATGATTATTTATTTATTTAAAGATTTATTTTATTTATTTGAAAGAGTTACAGAGAGAGGTAGAGACAGAGAGGGAGATCTTCCATCCACTGGTTCACTCCCCAGATAGCCACAATGGCTGGAGCTGTGTGGATCCGAAGGCAGGAGCCAGGAGCTTCTTCTGGGTCTCCCACTTGGGTGCAGGTGCCCAAGGACTTGGCCATCTTCCACTGCTATCCCAGGCCATAGCAGAGAGCTGGATGGGAAGAGGAGCAGCCGGGACTAGAATCGGTGCCCATATGGGATGCCAGCGCTTCAGGCCAGGGCTTTAACCCGCTGCGCCACAGTGCTGGCCCTGATTATTTTTATTAACAATTAAAAATTATATAATTGTCCAGTTATGAAATGTGCTTCTAGAAAAAACTTCTGAGTGAGACTGAGGCTTAAGCTAGAAATAGATAAGTTGAGGGGCCGGTGTGGTGGCGTAGTGGGTAAAGCTGCCGCCTGCAATGCTGGCATACCATATGGCTGCCAGTTCTAGTCCTGGTTGCTTCACTTTCAATCCAGTTCTCTTCTATGGTCTGGGAAAGCAGTAGAAGATGGCTCAAGTCCTTGGGCCCCTGTACCCAGGTGGGAGACCCGCAAGAAGCTCCTGGCTCCTGGCCATCTGGGGAGTGAACCAGCGGATGGAAGACATCTCTCTCTCTCTGCTTCTCCTCTCTCTGTGTAATTCTAACTTTCAAATAAATAAATAAATCTTTTTTAAAAAAGAAATAGATTATTTGATTTTAATGATCCTCATTTACTTATCTTTTTAAAAAGCAATGATTATTTTTTTAAGGTAACGATTTAGATAGCGCTGAATTGCATTAAGGGATATTTAATACTTTTCTCTCTTCCACTGCTCATCTTTGATTTAAAAAGTGTTAACAACTTGGTATGTATCCATCCAGACTTTCCTCTATGTTCATGCAAAGATACATAAATCCCCCCACTCCATAAATCTTTTCAATTTGAAAAAGTAGATCAGGAAATAAAAGGTGTTCCACAGTTTATTTTTCTTTACATACTGATGTACTATGGGTATCATTCTAGGTCAATAGATGTATATCTTACTCATTTTTAAATGGCTGCATACTTTTCTGTTTCTTTAGATTTAAAAAATTTGAGAGGGAGAAAGGAAAGGGGTGGGGCCAGGGAGAGAGAGAAAGGTGGAGAGAGAGAGAGAGAGAGAGAGAGAGAGAGATCCCATCCACTGATTCATATCCTAAGTGTCTAAAATGGCCAGCACTTGATTGCAGCTAAGCTGGGAACTAGGACCACAGTCCAGGTCTCCCATATAGTAGCAAGAACTCAATTACTTGAGTTATCACTGATGTCTCCAGGGTCTGCATTAGCAGGAAGCTGGGATCAGAAGCCAGAGCCAGGAATTGAACCCAGGTACTTGGATATGGGAGGCAGGAATCTTAACTGCTAGGCTAAATGCTTGTTTTAGGCATCATTTCTTATATAAGTGATATACCATAATTTATTCAAGCATTCACCTATTGATAGGCATTATATCTGAGATTTTTTTCCCTTTCTTCTTTTTTTTAAAAACTTTTATTTAGTAAATATAAATTTCCAAAGTACAGTTTATGGATTACGATGGCTTCCCCCCACCCATAACTTCCCTTCCACCCTCACCCCTCCCATATCCCGCTCCCTCATATCTGGAGATTTTTTAACGTGTCCTCTAGGGTTACTCCTAATTTCATCCACACTTGAAGTGCTCAGTTCCATGCAAAGGTAGAAGTGACTTGGACTCACAGTATCTTCCATCAAGCATGTGTTTTTGAGTGTTTTGCTTTTTCCCCCCCTTTTTTTGGAGATTCTCTAATGGTGGTGTTTCTACCTTCTGACCTCCACTGGATGCAATTCTTTGTTATTCAGGTGACAGAATCAACTGTTTGTTCTCAGGGGTGATCAAATTCCTTTCTTATTTTAGAATTTCAACCTACTCTGTCTCACTCTCCTTGGTTCCTGACTCCGGTCTCTGTGCACAAATCTTTCTCTCCGATGATAGACATACGGGTAATCTTCATTGCTAATAAACAAGGCTGCATTAAGCTTCTTTGTAAAATTTTGTATATCAGGGCTCTTTCGCTTGTTTGTTTTTAGGTATTAGATTCCTTAACTGAATGTGTTGTCCAATTATATTTTAAAAAGGCTGTAACAAAGCACAGGCTGAGCCCCAGTACCTGGCAATGCCTGTTTATATACATGCTAACCAGCAGGAGTTATTCCCTACATTTTCCCACTCTCATGCGAAGAAAAGGGTGTGTCGTTTTGCTGTAATTTTCCTTTCATTTACATTAGCAAGACGTTCATGTTCTTTCATGTTCTTAGAGATTTATTTCACATTCTTAGAGACTTATTTAAGTAATCTTTCATGTTCTGAGAGATTTATTTACGTCATCTCATAGGAAAAAAGTACTCAGAGAGATTAAAGATACAAATAAAAAAATGAAAAATATTAAAAGATAATTTAGAGGAAAATTCATTTAAGCAAGTATGGGGGAAGACATTCTTAAGCGTAAAAGAAAAAAAATAAGACATTCTTAATCATAAATAAAGATGGACACATTTGACTACATTGAAATGAGGATTTTTGAAACTCTGGCTGCAAATGATACCACAAAGTTAAAAGACAGATAATGGACTGAAAAAAAAGCAGCCACAAAGCATGTAAGAAACACTGAACTGGCCAGTGCCATGGCTCACTTGGTTAATCCTCCACCTGTGGCGCCGACATCCCATATGGGCTCTGGGTTCTAGTCCTGGTTGCTCCTCTTCCAGTCTAGCTCTCTGCTGTGGCCTGGGATGGCAGTGGAGGATGGCTCAAGTGCTTGGGCTCCTGTACCACATGGGAAACCAGGAGGTAGAACCTGGCTCCTGGCTTCGGATTGGCGTAGCTCTGGCTGTAGCGGCCATTTTGAGGGATGAACCAATGGAAGGAAGACCTTTCTCTCTCTCTCTCTCTCTCTCTCTCTCTCTCTCACTGTCTAATTCTATCTGTCAAAAAAAAAAAAAAAAGAAACACTTAGCTGATATGAGCAAATCAAAGTACCTTTCAGAAAAACAGGCAAAGGAAAACATCAGAAGAAAAGATGTAACATCTTCCCTCCTATTAGATATGTAATTCTCCACATTATTTAAAAGCTTATATACACAGACAAGCTGAGATCTGTGAGCTCAATCAATCTTTTCAAGAGAATTTTTCTGACACAGCTTACCAGGACTTAGGGAAAACAGATCAATTGCCCTGGGACTTGAAGGCCATGCCTATGTAACACAATGGAAATTAGAAATGACTAATACATTTGGCTCTCTAGACCTGCGGATAATTACCTTGTGTTATCTGGACTGCCATTCATATACCTAAATCCACTTGGCCTACACCATATATCTGATTGCTCCTAATATTTTGGACCTGGCAACTTCTAAGCCTTATAAATCTGCTTTATTGTGTATCTAGTACCCTCCCCTCACCCCACAACCTCCCAGGTACCAGGTACCAGATAGATCCCCCAAGGCATCACCAATCTGTGCAATTTATTTTGGTATCTTAAAAGCATTTAAAAATAATCTCATTTCACTCAGAACATAGACCAGATATATTGCAATACGGTGATTCCAAGTGGGTTAACATTTCTATTTCTTCTCTAATCAGTACTCCATGGTAAAAATAATAATATTTCTTTATCCTTGTTTGCAGTGACTAAACACCATGAATATGGCTCTGCTTCAAAGTCGGTAAGTTATAGATCCATAATTCTGTTCACTTATAAATAAAATGTTTTTCTGTATTTGGCCATTGGACATGACTTCAGGGAAAGAAGATTTTATGAGATCTCAAATACACAAGTGACATCAGGTGTGCCAGAAGCTATTTGACATGTGTTTTTTAGATTGAAATGCAAATTTAATATTAGTAGGCCAGTTAAATACAAAACTTGGGACCTAGTTTTCCTTTTCCATTGAATTATTAGTCATTTTAATGGTAGTCTATTTACTGTAAATGTGTAGAGAAGAAAAATTCCTAAAGGGAAGTGTTCACTGGGAGAGGAAAAATCAATTCTTCATTTTGTTGTTTTTGTTGTTAAATCCCGGGTTGAAAAGATAGTGATAATAAGATGTGAGAAATGACTTCAGACAAGTGTTGTGAACCTGAGACAAACAGAAATCTGATATAGCTATGTATATTTTCAAATGACTGAAGGGATGTCAATGAATTTTTGCCAAACAGTAGAAACCCTTAGCTTGGAAGATGTTCTTTAGTAGTATTAGTCCAACTTAAATTACTTACAAATAACAAATGCATACTTAAAAAGACAAATGAATCTTATTTTCACATCTTTCTATGTGATTTGCTTTATATTTGTAGTATGAGGTTATATAACTTGTTGATGGATTATCAATTTACAAGGATATAGTGTTGTGTAATTAACAGGTGTTTGCCTATGAAGTCCAGATGGGTATTTTTATGGTCCTGATATAACAAACTACAGCACAAGTTTATCTTTAAGATAGTTGTGGAAAGGTTATAAAGTGATTTCAACTGATTACTGCATCTTTCACTGACGTCAAAAACATTTCATAGTTTGGTCTACTTTTAGATTTGAAAGGCATGACTGTTGTATTTAATAGCATCATTCTTTGACTCATAGATTTATTGTTAACCATTAAAATCTGTGTTTAATAGAGAAGCAGCTATGGAATAGCAAAACTCTTCCACCCTTTTCAGTGAGAAGGGAGGCCACAAAAATTGCATTTAGTTGCTGAGAAACTGGGAGACTTTAGTACTTAATTTCGAGGGGGAATATAATTGGAGACAGAGCACAGAACCTGCAGTCCTACCATGTAAGTTCAATCATTAGTGGTGCAGCATTGAGGAGAAGACACAGAATCTGAAAGCATCACTTTTCTCTTCTGTAAAATGGAGATACAAATACATACTTAAATAATTTGAAATGCTTTCTGTATTAGAAAGCCTAGTCCGTAACCCAAGTATCAAAAAATTCAGCTTTAAGTGGGTTTAAATAATATGAATTATTATTATCTTATGTAATTATTTAGAAATCCAGAATAGACTAGATTCTAGATATGAAATAATCTTAGCTGAAAGTTGTCATTGATGACCCAGAATATTTCCCTATCTTTCTCTGTCACATGTAGATGACACCTTCAGCTGGTTTCCCTTGTCATTATAAGATGGTTGCCACTGGCAATAGGGAATGGATACCATCTTGTCCTGTTCAACTGAAGACAGACATTTTCAGTCTTCCACTATGGACAATTGAATATAATTCCTATGCTTTATTTATGGGTTCAACTTCAGTTATGTGTGAAGTTTCTGTTGTATCCCAGATACAACTAGGAGAATGAATTGATGCAGTTTTGACTCCTCAGCTGAGGATGGAGTGCTTGTTGAGAAGTTTATAACAGTGCCAACAATAGCACTTTATGGGGGTACTTGTGAGGGCTACCTTAGATGTATCTTACCTGGTACATACTGGGCATTTAATTAATTGTAATTGCTACTAATTCTGTTACTATCTTCACTGATAAATGAATTTGGGCTACTCATTGGTATGATGAGCTCTATAATTCATCCTATTTGACATGAACACAGTGTAAAGAAGCTAAGCTTACAAATTTGACTTTTATTTGCACCACTGAATTTTGCACAGAGGAAGAAATCTATGAAAAGCTTACATCACAGCTGCAGGGTTAAGCCCCGTAAGACATCTCACACATTTTGCCACTAATTACAAGGAAACCAAGATAGAAGGCATGAATGAGTCAGGACAAACTCATCATTTTCACTGTGGAAAAACAATTCAGGTGTATGACATTTTTGAAACTTTGTGAAAGAATAAAAACAGCAAAAGAACATAACTTTAAAAAAATGTATTCCTACCTCACGCCAATGGGTTAATGAACTCAGTTTTGCCTCTTAAGAATACATACTCATATATCAACTAAGGTTATTTCTTCTTCTTCATGGAAATACTTCTAAATCATATGCTTGGGTTATTGCTAATGTTAAAAAGTTTCTTTTTTTCCAAGTAGCCAGATCTGGAAGAAAGGGTAGGATTTGAGTTTTAATCAAATTCTCCCAAACCTATCACAACTTGTTATACCAGGCCAGGTATGTTTGTACATGTGAATAATTCACATTAACCCATTCTTATAAAGGAAGCAGGCTATATAATGAACAAGTCCAAGTGTTCAAATTATTTTTTGAAAAAACTGTATCAATAATCAGTCAAGGGCAGGGGATGGAAGAAGACTCTCTCAACAGGGTAATTTGTGAAGAATTTAATACAGGGAGTACTTTCAAAGTTATAGTCAGGGCAGAACACAGAGAACATGAGAGATTTCAGAACTAATAAAGGGCAGACATCTCCTAGGCCTGAATGCCCATTTTTATCAGCTCTCCATGTTCATACATTGGCTGAGCCTACCAGGAAGCTAGAGGATTAGGGAGCCACATGGGTCAGCCTCTGCAGCTCAGAGCAGGGTAAAATGTATGCTTTGGATCCAGAGAAGTCAATGGAGTTTTCAGCACAGATTTTCAGTAGTAGGTCTATTTCATCTGTGCCCTAGAAGATCCAATCATCAATAATTAAACCTAGAAAATGTGAAGCAGTTTTAGGGACTAGTAAGGAAGCTTGAGTTTGATCTTGGCTCATAATCCGTGAGGCATAGTGAATATAAAGTGTGCAGGACTGATTCTGAATGAAGTGTTTCCCAAGAGACTTCCTGTACTGAGAAATTCTATGAATCTTGGATTATAGTGAACTTTAAAACTTTCAGTGTTATAGCTGAGTAATTTTTCAAGAAGAGTTTTGAGTGCCTGGAACTTCAGGGATGGAATATGATATTGATGTCTAGACTACTTAATTTTGATCATGACTTTAATTTTTCTTTTAAAATATGATTATCAGCTATATACCATGAATTAAGATTTTTTATTTTGTAGGGATTAAGTTTGCCTACTTAAATGGTTGCACCAGTGTAGAATAGAATCATCACTTTTTTAAAGGGGATGAAGATGAAGTGGCTAAAAGTGATAGACTCCAATGTCTTCAGATACTTCAAGAATGTATCTGTAATGCATTTTGGCTAAGCATAGTTCCTATGAATCAATCCATCTCAAATTGATTTGTTATGGATTTATTTTTTTTTAAATTATTTATTTACTTTTAGTTTGTGTGAAAGGTAGAGAGGCAGAAAGAAAATGAGTCAGAAAGACAGAGAAGGATCTTCCATCTGATGGTTTATTCCCCAAATTTCTACAACAGCCAAAGCTGGGCCAGAACAAAGCCAGGTGCCCAGAACTCATTTTGGATTTCCTATGTAGATGTCAGGGATACAAGTACTTGAGCCATCACTTACTACCTCCTGGGGTGGTTATTAGTAGGAAATTGAATCAGAAGCAGAGCCAGGACTTGAACCAGGCTCTGATGTGGGCCTCCCAAGAAAACTTTTATCCACTGTGTCAAATGCCTGTCCTGTGGCTTCTATAAAATAAATTCCTAAAATCTGCTTTCTTTACCTCTGAAATGAGGTAATGCTCCCAAATCTGCTTCTTTAAACCGGCTTCTGCAGCCAAAGCAATAGGGATGTAGAAAATTCAGGGCATCAAACATTTGCATTGACTTTGTTACACAGATTGAAGGTTCAAGTCCATTCTTCCCTTCCACCTCCATCTCTCTACATGCTTCCTTCCATTCTCAACTCCTTTTCTTCCCTCAGTCTTTCGTTATGTTATGCTGTATGAGTACTATTTGTAACTAAGATGTTTAGATGCTAATGACCTGGTATGAAAGAGGGTAGAAGAGAAAAAAAGCCATGGTCAGCTACCCCCTACCCTGAAAGCAAAAGCAAAACTCAAAAACCCTGATGTGTTTGCAAGTTTGTTGAGTTACACACTGGATGAATTAAAAAAAAATGTGGCTGATATCTCTGTCCTTAATGTGTTTTACTATGAAACTTAAAAACACTACTAGTCAAACAATACCCTATACCTTGTGCGGTTGTGTGAATGCAGCCTGTTGAAATCCTTGCTTAGTATATACTAAGTTGATCTTCAGTATATGAAGGTAATTAACAATGAAACTCAATAAAGGGCGGGATGGGAGAGGGAGAGAGGAGGGCCACAGGAGGGAGGGAGGTTGGGGGGGGGGAAGCCACAACAATACAAAAGTTGCACTTTGTAAATTCACATTTATGAAATAAAAAATAAAAAAATAAAAAAAAACATAAAAAAAATGTGGCTGATCCAGTGAACATCAAGAAATGTCTTCAGAGTTCTTCATACTCCCGATGTTAAAGTCCTTTCCTGGCATGCACATCACCATTGTAGAAGTGGAGAGGATATCCTAGAATTCTGAGTACTTCTGTCGTGACCTTTACCTCTCCTTTCCCCTAGTAGTCACAGCCTTACCATTGACTGCTATCTTGAAACCAGTAAGACAAAGTTCATTGTTCTGACGCAAAGCTCTGTCTGTCTCTACATGAAACCCAGGGCCTCCCTCAGGCTTAAGATCTCCATTCAGCTGCACAGTGTTGAGGAACTCTTGATTTTTCTCTTTTCTCCATGTTACATTGTGTACAGTATGTTCTACTCTTTTACTTATTTGTTTGCATGTTTCCTTCCCTAGAATGTAAACTCTGTGAAGTTTGCGATTTTATTTTTTTGTTCACTTTGATATTTCCCAGTGCTTAGAACTAAGCCTGACATACAGTAGAGCTCAAAATATTGCTGTTGAATGAATGAACATACCAGAGGATCCTTACATGGGGTATAATTTTAAGAAGACATATGCTTAGTCCAATGGCGTCTTTAACAGATGTTTAATTATAATTTTAAAATGTCAATTTTCTAATAATTGACTTTCATTATGTAAGAAAGTTTTTTATGATTTATTTATTTATTTGAAAGAGTTACACAGAGATAGAAGGAGAGGCAGAGAGAGAGAGAGAGAGAGAGAGAGAGAGACGTCTTCCATCCGCTGATTCACTCCCCAGATGGCCGCAACAGCTGGAGCTGTGCCTATCCGAAGCCAGGAGCCAGGAGCTTCTTCCAGATCTCCCATGTGGGTGCAGGGTCCCAAGGACTTGGGTCATCTTCTGCTGCTTTCCCAGGCCATAGCAGAAAGCTGGATCGGAAGAGTAGCAGCTGGGACTAGAACTGGCGCCCATATGGGATGCTGGCACTTCAGGCCAGGGCTTTAACCTGCTGCGCCACAGCGCTGGCCCCAAGAGAATTTCTAATTTTGTGTATTCGTATCTACCTAATTGGGGTTTGAAGAGACTGAGGACTATTCAGTGATACGCAGTGTGACCCCGCTTCTACCTCATTTCGTTCCATAAAGAACTAATTAAGGTACCTGATAGGGAGAGCTATCACATGGGAATTCAAAGGAAGCTTCTATTTCTGGCTCTACAATTTTATTTGTATGACTTTGGGTTGGCCACTTAGCTCATAGGACAAAATTAAACAAAGAAATAATATTTTCTCCTGGGAAATGCTCTGAATTGCTTTGACAGGTACACAGGAAAGGTTCTATGTAAAAGTGGGTTGCAGTATTTGTCTCCTTAAGAATTTGATATGGTTAGTCTCTTGTGAAATAGGTGGGTAGAGAGCAGCTAAAAATAATCTCCCTGAATTACTTTCACTTTGTTCATGTTGAAATTTCACAGCCATTTCTAAGACATGGGACAATAAAGATCTAACACTGTTACCACCAGGAGAGGCTCTAGGCCTTGAGGTTGAAGGAAGCCATATAATGGGCAGGAGCCTTGTTTTATAGTTACCAGGACAAGAAAAGTGACTTTATGGTTATAACTTTTTATTTACTTTAGGAGAGTCTAGGCTTTAGTGTGTCATACCCAATTACCAGTACATTCAGGTTAATCCATGATTAATCCACCACTGACTCTTGGTAGTAAATAATGCTGACCACACAACATGGGTTATTATGTTTTTACAACAGAGATTATTAATCAGATTTATATAATTACTTTCACAGACTACAGAAAATTCTATAATTATCAAAGCAGATTGGATATATTTTAGTAAAGGCTACTCCAATATTATTTACACTAGGCTGATGAATTTCTCTCAACTTTAGTCTTCCTATCAGAGAAGTGTTTTAAGTAGTATTTTTCATATTCAATTGTCTGTACATATACACACACACAAATCTAGTAACTTTTAAATAAATAATAGAAATGATAAACAAAATGTCTATATGATAAAAATACTAATATATATTATTTATTGAGGACTTTGTGTTAAAATTTTTCTGCATTATTCCTTTTAAATACCTCAGTGAAAATAGGAAGTGTGTACTAATGCCATCATCCTGAGTTTAGAAGTGAAGAAACAGGCACAGAGAAGTTAAATAATTACCTAATTTCACATAGCTGGTCAGTGGTAGAAAGGGACTGAGACCCAGTTCTGGATCACTCTTGTAGGCATAGAACATTGTAGTTTATAGACAATGATTGAAGAAAAAAGGTGATTATTTCATTTACACTGAGCTGTTTTTTCCTCCAACCTTGATTTCCAGTAGTCAGTAAGCATAGCTAGCAGCTAAATCTAGTCCTGTCAATACCCTGGCCGATGGCAGGCCTATTAATGGCTGATCTGTACAGTGATCTGCCCTCAAGGAGACCCAACAGGCCAGTCTACAGCAGCGGCTTTCAATGTGGTAAGCCTGGGCTTCAGCAGAAGTCAACTTGTGAAGAGCCCTGGCAGCTATGCCAAGAGTTAGATCACTGGAAATGGACCTGCCCTGGAGTCGAAGGATGCCCAGGTCAGAGCCACAGATCTTATTGGCTCTAAGCTGAAAAGCCCTTCACTCAGCCCAACTTCCAAAGTGACCACTGCAGCTGAGGGGACGGCCAAGCAGGGTCAGCAACATTGCAGGCAGAACTGTAAATTTCTTGTTAGAGATGCCACCTGCCTTTACCTGGCCAGCTCTCCTCCCAGGCCAGCTAAGTAATGAAAGTCAACAGAGTGCCTTCCCCTAGGAGGTTCACACCTCCCTTAGGATATACCCCATGTGAAGAGATAGATAGGTCTGGGCCTCTTAACTTACAAGGCCTAAAGCCCAACAGATTATTATCAAGCCCCTTCTATCACGTTCTATTTGCCTCTCAATCAGAAAACTTAATTGTAGCTTAGACAGCACCTTTCTTAGCTCCTCTAATAATGACTCTGTCCTTTGTTCTAGACCCTGTCTAGCGCACATGGGCCTCATTTCTTTGTAATCACAACTTCTACTCTACCACCAATGGCTCTACTCCCAACCTGTGTGTACTGATGGTCATCTTCCCCACTTAATGCTGTATAATTGTTCAGACCTGGTAAATGCCACTCTTAGGATCATTGGTTACTATCCTCACTCTGTCTTTTATGACCTTGTCTAAATATGATCAGAGTTGGCGAACTTGGAAGGCTGCCATAGCCTTGGCAACTCATGACGACAGCCTAGGGTGGTTACTGGCGCCATAAACTAGAGTGTCAATTTGTTGGGTCAACAACAGGAGTCACTGTGCACTTGCTCCTCATGTGGGATCTCTGTCCTTAATGTGCTATACATTGTGATTTAATGCTATAACTAGTACTCAAACAGTATGTTTCACTTTGTGTTTCTGTGTGGGTGCAAACTGTTGAAATCTTTACTTAATATATACTAAATTGATCTTCTGTATATAAAGAGAATTGAAAATGAATCTTGATGTGAATGGAAGGGGAGAGGGAGCAGGAGAGGGGAGGGTTGCGGGTGGGAGGGAAGTTATGGAAGAGCTGTACATTGGAAATTTATATTCATTAAATAAAAGTAAAAAAAATATACCCTGGCCGAGGCATTATAGCCATCAGGCTAAAATCTATCTCCTCTCATCCTTGTTATGACAAGTGCAGAAATAATTAGACCTGATCATCCTTGGTCTGGAATCCGTAGGTGGTGCATGACCAGGACTATTGACAGATTGTTGTCCACTCAGCCTAGCTGGCAGTTTTCCTGGAGCTTCCAGGCTGTCCTTTTTTTCTGAAATAACTTTCTGGAGAGTTTTGTACCATTAGTTAAGATCCTTGCAGACAGCTTAAAGGGCAAGTCACCCATTTATAATTCTAAACCTGGATGTCAAGGACAATAAGGAAGAGTGTAAGCTGTGTGGTAGAAATAATTCTAAATTAAGCTCCCTGTGAGGGTTAGCTCTGAGCTTTCCATTTTTGCCTCAACCCTGCAGCAATTTTTCCTTCTACTTAATAGCCTCTTTGGGATTCAGAGACAGATTCATTACTCTGTTAGGTGGAAGTTGCCTGTCAGACCAAGGGATGCATTTATTATTTCATCCTTTCAAATGGGAGAAGGAGGAGGAAGAAGGGTTGGAGTGTGAGTAGGAGGGAGGGTAGAGGGGGAAGTATCACTCTGTTCCTAAATCTGTATATATGAAATACACGAAAGTTGTCTAACTTAATAAAAAATAAAAAATAAAAGAAGACTCACAGGAAGGATACAGTTGAAAGATATTTAAAGGTAGTCTTTTTACAATTGACAGATCTGCCTTTTCTGCTTTTTTCTTGTTCGGATAGTAGGCACTCATATAAGGAAGATTTAAAATAAGCATTTAGAATGATTTTTAAAAATTCCTTCAGAGGAAAGGAAACTCTTTCATAACTTGGTGTAAATGGAAAAACATTGGCTCTTATTCTGGAAAAATAATCGTGCATGGAAAACCCCTGATTAAAAGGTCACTTTTAACTGAAACTGAAAGAATAAAAGCAAGTTCAGTATATAAAACCAGAGAGAAAGAGAGAGAGAGAGAGAGAGAGAGAGAGAGAGAGAGAGAGAGAGAGAGGAAGAGACAGACAGGCAAATCAAAGCAGAAAAAAATTTGATACCTTTCTAAAGGATTGTCTTTGGGGCAGTTATCAAATCCGTTGTCATTTTTCTCTAAATTATTTAATTATCTGTATAGAAAACAAAACTAAATATTTCTTTTAAGAACTTTAGGGAGAATGTATTAGCCTTTCTTTTTTTAAAATTTTATTTAAGCTATACAAGTTTCATGTATTTCATATATACAGATTTAGGACTTTAGTGAACTCCCCCCCCCCCCCCCGCCCACACTCCAAGACTTCCTCCTCCTCACTCTCAAATTCGACTCTTAATTTTTCAAAGGTCTATTTTCAGTTTATTTAATGATCATATAGTTAACCCTATACTAAGTAAAAGATTTCAACAAGTAGTATGAAGAAAAAAGAAAAGAAAAAAAAATAAAAATACTGTTTCTCAGTGGGAAAGACAAGGACTGTAAACAATCATCTAATCTCAAAGTGTCTATTTCACCCTTGCTGCTCCTCTTCCAATCCAGCTTTCTGCTTATGGCCTGGGAAAGCAGAGGATAATGGCCCAAGTGTTTGGGCCTCTGCACCTATGTGGCAGACCTGGATGAAGCTCCTGGCTCCTGGCTTCGCATCGCCCAGCGCCAGACACTGAGGGCATTTGGGGAGTGAACCAGCAGATGGAAGATCTTTTTCTCTGTCTTCCCTCTCTCTGTCTGTAACTCTGCCTCTCAAGAAAATAAATAAAATCTTAGAAAATATCTATTTCACTCCAATACATTGCATTTCAAGTATTCTATTAGATACCTTGGATCAGGGAAAACATATGATATCTGTTTGGGACTGGCTAATTTCACTATGTGTAATGGTTTCCAGTTGCATCCATCTTGTTGCAAAAGACAGGATTTCATTTTTTTTTTTTACATCTGAATAGTACTCCATAGTGTATATAGACCATGCTTTCTTTATTCAGTCAACAGTTGATGGAAATCTGGGTTGATTCCGTATCTTAGCTATTGTGACTTGTACTGCAGTGATTATGGAGTACATATAACTCTTTCATATGCAATATTAGCCTTTCAAGGAAGCAATCCTCTTTTCTTCTTGGTGTACCTTTATGAGGAACTTTTTTATGATCAAAGGATATGTTTCATTAACATTTTTCATGAGGTTCCCTTCATAGATGGGAGGCTCAAATGTTGGGACTACAAACTTTTATTGGCTTGAAGTATTTTCTCTGGTCTTTGGCAGTAGATTATTTCACCTTCTGGGGGTCATAGAAGACCTAGGAGATGTTTGTATGTGGTTGAAAGGCAATTTGTCATTTTAGAGATATCTCTGACAAAAGGGGGGTTGTCCTGGGGTCTGTGGTGATGCAGATGGGCTTTGGAAACTCACTTATATACTGGAATAATTCTGATATTAGACTTGTCTGCTGTCTTCCACCCCTGTTAGGCTCTGTCCTGAAGCTGAAAACTTGGCAACAATGCTGCTTGAATTCTGTTGCTTAGCAGCATTTCAAACTGGCAGGGCTTTGCCAATGAGATGAGATGCTCTTGCGTGGGACTGGAAATGTGGAAGAGAGGCAGATCTCGCTATTTTTTGTCCCCTGGCAATGGTGGTGGATGAATGGGTAGGCTTCCCAGTGAGTGATTGATATTTCAACCATTTTTGAGTCATGAGAACTGAGAATTTGGCAGTAGCTACTGGCATGGTTTTGCTTTTAAGTGGCTTAACAGCTTACTTTCTCTGTGGCCATAAACCTGAAACATATGGGTGCTTTTCCTTACTTTTGCTTGTTCAGTCTTCCCAACAGTTTTATAAACACCCAATTCCTTACATGGAATTAATTCCTGCTATATTATTCAGGATTCTCCAGAGAGACTGAACCAAAAGAAAAGATGTATCTATCTATCTATCTATCTATCTATCTATCTATCTATCTATCTATCTTGTGGCACAGTGGGTTAAGCTGCTGCCTGTTATACCGGCATCCCATATGGGCACCAGCTTGAGTTTCCACCTGCTCCACTTCTGATCCAGCTCTCTGCTTATGCACCTGGAAAAATAGCATAAGATGACCCAAGTATCTGGGCCCCTGCCACTCACATTGGAGTCCTGGATAAAGTTTCTGCTCCTGGATTTGACCTTGTCCAGACCTGGCCATTGTGACAATTTGTCGAGTGAATCGGCAGATTGAGATCTTTCTCTATCTCTTCCTTTCTCTCTGTAACTCTTTTTTTTTAATTAAACTTTTATTTAATGAATATAAATTTCCATAGTACAGCTTATGGATTACAATGGCTCCCCCCCCCCCATAACTTCCCTCCCATCCGCAACCCTCCCCTTTCCCACTCCCTCTCCCCTTCCATTCACATCAAGATTCATTTTCAATTCTCTTTATATACAGAAGATCAGTTTAGTATACATTAAGTAAAGATTTCAACAGTTTTCACCCACATAGAAACACAAAGTGAAAAATACTGTTGGAGTACTAGTTATAGCATTAAGTAACAGTGTACAGCACATTAAAGACAGAGATCCTACATGATATTTTTAAAAAAATGATTAATTTTCTATGCAATTTCCAATTTAAAACCAAGGGTTTTTTTCATTTTCAATTATCTTTATATACAGAAGATCGATTCAGTATATACTAAGTAAAGATTTCATCAGTTTGCACCCACACAGAAACACAAAGTGTAAAATACTGTTTCAGTACTAGTTATAGCATCACTTCACATTGGACAACACATTAAGGACAGATCCCACATGGGACGTAAGTACACAGTGACTCCTGTTGTTGACTTAACAATTTGACACTCTTGTTTATGGCATCAGTAATCTCCCTAGGCTCTAGTCATGAGTTGCCAAGGCTCTGGAGCCTTTAGGGTTCGCCGACTTCGATTTTATTCCGACAGGGTCATAGTCAAAGTGGAAGTTCTCTCCTCCCTTCAGAGAAAGGTACCTCCTTCCTTGATGGCCCTGTTCTTTCCACTGGGATCTCACTCGCAGAGATCTTTCATTTAGGTCTTCTTTTTTTTTTTTTTTTTTTCCATGATGTCTTGCTTTCCATGCCTACAATACTCTCATGGGCTCTTGAGCCAGATCCGAATGCCTTAAGGGCTGATTCTGAGGCCAGAGTGCTGTAACTCTGTCTTTCAAATACATAAATAAGTGTTAAAAAAAGAATAAATTATCAATCAATATAAATATATAGAGACTGACAATAGGCAGATTGATTTATGTCTCCATATAAAAAGATACATATATGGACACATTAGTATATGAGAAGGGATTTATTAAAGGACTTGGATGTTGAGAAGTCTGCAAGGTGGAGAATCAAAGAAGCTGGTAGTGTGGCTCAGTCTAAGTCCAAAGGCCTCAGAATTAGGGAAGTCAGTGGAGCAACTATCAGTTGGCGGCTGAGCTCCTTTATTGCTGGTGCGTATCTCAGATCCAAGACTGGAGAATCTGAGTCCTTCCACAGGAAAGGGGGGGGGGGATGTGTAAGCTCTAGAAGAAGGAACACAGATTTACTTTCCTTTTGTCTTTTTATCTTTTTGGGCTTTTGCCTATTGAATGATGCCTTTGCACACTAGGTGGGGACAGATCTTTCCTACTCACTGTACTATGCATGGACGTCAGTTTTTTTTCTCCCACAAAATTAGGGTTCTCTTTCAATTTTTTTTTTTGGACTTTTTAGAAGTATCCTCAAAATGCTTCATTAACTATCTAGATATACCTTAATCTAGTCAAATTGATATCTAAAATTAAGTACCACATCTGTAGAAAATGCTTCATATGGGTTCTGGTTTCCTGGATGAATCTTGACTGACACAAGGAATTTTCTGCACATTAATGCTTTTCCAGTGAAGAAGGTCTTTACTTTGGAGCCCACCAAGCTTTGGAAGAGAAATTTTTAGATGAATCCTGTCTTTAGCAAGGCTATGAGGTATGGTTTCATTCTACTTTTCTAAAGCCAATTTAAGAGACAATACAGTTTTTTAATTTTTATTTATTTTTATTTTTTTGACAGGCAGAGCGGACAGTGAGAGAGAGAGACAGAGAGAAAGGTCTTCCTTTGCCGTTGGTTTACCCCCCAATGGCCGCTGTGGCCGGCGCACTGCGCTGATCCGAAGCCAGGAGCCAGGTGCTTCCTCCTGGTCTCTCATGCGAGTGCAGGGCCCAAGCACTTGGGCCATCCTCCACTGCACTCCCGGGCCACAGCAGAGGGCTGGACTGGAAGAGGAGCAACCGGGAAAGGATCCGGCGACCCAACCGGGACTAGAACCCGGTGTGCTGGCGCCGCAGGCGGAGGATTAGCCTATTGAGCCACAGCACCGGCCAAGACAAAACAGTTTTTAAATCAAAATGACACTGAGGTATTGAAACTCCTTTCTACTTGAATTTATAATGCAATTGTGCCTGTCCGTATTTTTTATGAGCTAATTAAGCTATTAATAACCAAGAAAGAGATTTTTGTTATATATCTGTGCAATTCCTTTTTCAATTGTGTGGTTATTACTAATAATGGACAGGAAAAACATACATCTGCTATGGCTATCATTAATTATTTATACATACCCATCAGAGCTTGAAATGATGATAAGCTCATCTACTCTCATGCATTGCCCATGGCTTCAGGTTAGACAAGTGCAGGGTAGTCAGAGATGAGAGATTCCTAAAAATTAGACAAGGTAATTACTTTTGAGCTGCTTGGGGCATTAACCAGTGACAGTTAGTAGAGTGTGATCCAGTTGACCACTTTGAGAAAATTTCTGCTGCTACATAGTTAATCTCAAGTGAGCTCCTGTGTGGACGGACAGAGACAGGTAAACAAGCAGTGAGTCCATATTATTGGTGGGAATGTCATTTACTTAAGTGTGGATATCCCCAGAGAACCACTAACACAGATGATCCTACATGTCTTTTTTTTTTTTTTTTCAACTCTGAAAACTATGAACCTGTAAGATGTGGTTGGTTGTAGAGGGAGAATGACTTCACTAAGAAGTTGAGGGGCCGGCACTGTGGCATGGTGACTTAAAGCCCCAGCCTGCAGTGCTGGCATCCCATATGGCTGCCGGTTTGAGTCCCCGTTGCTCCTTTCCGATCCAACTCTCTGCTGTGGCCTGGGACAGCAGTAGAGGATGGCCCAGGTCCTTGGACCCCTGCGCCTACATGGGAGACCCAGAAGAAGCTCCTGGCTGCTGGCTTCAGATTAGCTCAGCTCTGGCCATTGTGGTCATTTGGGGAGTGAACCAGCGGCTCTACCTGGCTCTACCTCTCTTTGTAACTCTGTCTTTCAAATAAATAAAATAAATCTTTAAAAGAAAAAAAAAGTCGAAAACCACAGAGTTCTGGTTCTCACTTAATGTGGAGGGGCCTGAGGAAGTTAAATGCTCATTGTGACTATAGTACCTCTGTGCATAAAGTGCTTTTGCCAGCATGGGACTGAATAGATGATCTGTGAAATTTTATTCTGGCCCAGGATCTGTAGTTCCGTGATGTCATAAAATATGTGTTGAAATATGTACAACTAAAACAAAAACAAAAACCCAATAATGGTTCTGACAGACATTTAAAAACTTTGCATTAGAAATGATTGTGTAATTCAAGAAACTTTGATGATGATACACTTTTAATTTTATAAAAAGATGGGGCTGGTGCTGTGGTGTAGTGGGTTAAGCCATTGCCTGCAGGCTCGGATTCCACATGGGCACCAGTTTGAGTCCCAGCTGCTCTGCTTCCCATCCAGCTCCCTGCCAATGTACCTGGGAAAGCAACAGAGCTTGTATCTAGTGCCTGGGCCCTTGCACCCTCATGGGAGACCTGAGTGAAGCTCCTAGCTTCAGCCTGGCTGTTGTAGCTGTTTGGGACGTGAACCAGTGGATGGAAGATTTCTCTCTCGCTGCCTCTGCCTCTGCCTTTCTCTCTCTCTAACTTTGCCTTTCAAATAAATAAATAAATAAATACTTTAAAGAAAATAAATTAAAATTCTAATTTACTATCTGAAAAAAAAAAAGAATGCACGTGTCAAAGATTTTATTTCCTGAAGATGTCACAAAGTTACCTACTGCTGACTCAGTATTACTGAATATGTGAATTTGTGGGGAGCATAAATATTCAATCCATAACGCTAGATCTAAGGCAGTAGGATTAGTAACAGGCCTTCCAGCTGGAGGGTCAGGGTTGCTAAGTGATCTGTCCTTGTCAGGCATGTCTCAGGTACAGAGAACCACTGAACTCAAAGATGCAGTAGGGTGTACAGAACTTATATTCAGTAGCACACTCAGACTTCTGATGGTCAAAAATTAGGGTACTCCAGGCATCACAAGGTATTGCAGAGATTTTTGTATTTCTCTCTTTCTCTCTCTGTCTCTTCCCCCCCACCCCCTCTGTTGCTCTACCTTTCAAACAATTAAATCTATCTTTAAACCAGTTCCAAAAAGACAAATACCATATGTTTTCCCTGATCTGTGGTAACTAATGGAGTATCAAAAATGTGGTGTATAGGAAATGAAGTATAGCATTTTGAGCTTCCATGATTGTTTAGAGCCCTGAAAACGTTGTTTTTTTTTTTTTTCCTTCTTACTGTTTGTTGGACTCTTAACTTAGTGTAGGGTTAATCTTATGAGTATAAAGTAAACTGAAAGTAGATCATTGTAATAATAAAAGAGGGATTAGGAGAGGAAGGAGGAAGAAGGGTGGGAGTGTGGGTGGGAGAGAAGGTAGGGTTGGAAGTATCACTATGTTCCAAAATCTGCATACTTGAAATTGTATACATTAAATAAAATTTAAAAAAACTGGGGAGGGAGGGAGATAATTATAGTAAGGGAGAGGAATGAGCTCAAGGGATGAGTACTGTGATGGAATCTTCAGGACCTGTGATGAGTGAGGTCCTCAGTTGAAAGATCACTGAACCAGTTGACTGAATCTATTACTACACCCAGTTGGATGTTATTGTAGCCAGAACAGAAACAGGAAAAAAAAAAAAAAAGGTGATTAGATCATACCACTTCCCAGTGCTACTTGGAATTTTCCCAGAATTTCCATGGTAATACCAAGCTATGTTAATTAAAAGAGGATTAAGTCAGCAAAATACAGATTTTGAGGTGGGAGAATTGTAAACTGCTTGATGGTATTTTACTTACTGGAATGGTCTAGTATAACTGTTTTTCTGTGGATTTTCTCATTTTTAGCAAAAATGTGAAAGGAGTATACTATATATTTCATGTTTGCTTTCACATAGTATAATCGGCTCTATTTCATACTTCTTTTTATTAAAGGTGATTATTCACATTGAAATACCAATGTTTTCTAGAATGCACTAAAGTATACTTGGGCTAATCTTTTGGGTATCTAGGGATTTTATTGACACTTTCAGTTTCTAGAGGGGAAAATTTTCTATGGAATCTTGTTCTTTACTCTTCTGTGTATAGCCATACTTTGGGAATTATATCCTCCACCCATTCAGCAAATATTTATTGCACACTTATTATGTGCCATGAACTGTGTTCAGTTTTGAGGCTGCCAGACTGAGTGGGTAAAAAATCCATTATGAAGCTGTCAGATAATCTGTAAGCTTACGATCAGCAGGACCATGAGATCATTGAGAATTTTCAATATTATAAAGAGTTATGAAAACAGAAAAGAAGTACAATTTAAAAAATTTTTTTTTTCCTTTGGACAGGCAGAGTGGACAGTGAGAGAGAGACAGAGAGAAAGGTCTTCCTTTTTGCCGCTGGTTCACCCTCCAATGGCCGCTGCGGCTGGCGCCTCGCGCTGATCTGAAGCCAGGAGCCAGGTGCTTCTCCTGGTCTCCCATGTGGGTGCAGGGCCCAAGGACTTGGGCCATCCTCCACTGCCTTCCCAGGCCATAGCAGAGAGCTGGCCTGGAAGAGGGGCAACCGGGATAGAATCCGGCGCCCCGACCAGGACTAGAACCCTGTGTGCCGGCGCCGCAAGGCGGAGGATTAGCCTGTTAAGCCATGGCGCCGGCCAAGAAGTACAATTTTAATACAACTTCTATATCAGGTACAAAGCCCAGAGTTTTGAATTTTCTCTGATTAATTTGTTTATGATCGTGGTGACATTTTAGATTAAAAACTTCTAATATATTTATCAGTGAATACATAGTAATTATTATATATTTCTTTCACCTATTGATTTCTCTTCTACCACATCTCATTGATTCATCCCTTTTTTCCTACTTTTTTTTTTTTTTTTTTTTGACAGGCAGAGTGGACAGTAGAGGGAGAGAGAGAGAGACAGAGAGAAAGTTCTTCCTTTGCCATTGGTTCGCCCTCCAATGGCCGCCGCAGCAGGCTTGCTGCGACCGGCGCACCGCGCTGATCCGATGGCAGGAGCCAGGTGCTTCTCCTGGTCTCCCATGAGGTGCAGGGCCCAAGGACTTGGGCCATCCTCCACTGCACTCCCTGGCCACAGCAGAGAGCTGGCCTGGAAGAGGGGCAACTGGGACAGAATCTGGCGCCCCAACTGGGACTAGAACCCGGTGTGCTGGCGCCAAAAGGCGGAGGATTAGCCTATTTTTTTCTTTTTTTTAATTTTTAATTTTTAATTTTTAATTTTTTATTTTTTTGACAGGCAGAGTGGACAGTAGAGGGAGACAGAGAGAAATGTCTTTGTTTTGCCGTTGGTTCACCCTCCAATGGCCGCCACGGTAGGTGCGCTGCGGCCGGCGCACCGCGCTGATCTGATGGCAGGAGCCAGGTGCTTCTCCTGGTCTCCCATGGGGTGCAGGGCCCAAGCACTTGGGCCATCCTCCACTGCACTCCTGGGCCACAGCAGAGAGCTGGCCTGGAAGAGGGGCAACTGGGACAGGATCGGTGCCCCGACCGGGACTAGAACCCAGTGTGCCGGCGCCGCAAGGCGGAGGATTAGCCTATTGAGCTGCGGCGCCGGCCTCTGCTTTAATTCTTACTGTGAATGATAATCAGGTTACCAGTTGACATTCATGCATGTGTTTGTATCATGTCTTGTGTGGACATTTATTTCCTCAACTGAAATGTTTCATTCTTTTATAGCCTCTGTTCCCATGAGGTCAAAACATGTATTAGTTGATCGGCTCAGCAAGATTTAGCATGTCAAATTTTCATAGAAGTATAAGGAAACTAAACTATTGAACCACATCTCTTGTTCTGTGTAGTTTTACAGGTTAATTCATTTTTTTTTTAAGATTTATTTACTTATTTGAAAGTCAGAGTTAGAGAAGGAGAGGCAGAGAAAGAGAGAGAGAGAGAGAGAGAGAGAGAGAGAGAGAGAGGTCCTCCATTTGCTGGTTCATGCCCCAGTTGGCCACAATGGCCAGAGCTGTGCAGATCTGAAGCTAGAAGCCAGGAGCCAGGAGCTTCTTCCAGGTCTCCTACTAGGGTGCAGGGGCCCAAGCATTTGGGCTGTCTTCTAACGCTTTCCCAGGCCATAGCAGGGATCTGGATCGGAAGTGGAGCAATTGGAACTGAAACCAGAGCCCATATGAGATCCCAGCACTGCAGGTAGCAGGTTTACCCACTATGCCACAGTGCCAGTCTTCCCACAATGACATTTCTTAAGCAGGAAATATATTTACACTTTTCTCTTTTGACTATTTTGTAAGTGTTTTTCTTAGGGTACTATATTTAAAGCTATCATTGTGATAGAATGTTATCTACTCAAAATATGTTTATTATATTATTTGATGTCATGTATTTTTAAGGTTTAGTCTACTGGATCTGAAAAACTTTAGGTTCTTTTTCCAGACACCTACCATAGATACTAGATTTGCATTTTTAATAATCTTTCAGATCATTTTTATGCACATGAAATTATGAAAAACTTTTTATTTGAAGGAAGGAAAGTTGAAGTTTAAATACACTCCTTTACTTATTTATGTATTTTTAAATTTTTTTAAGGTGAACAGATTTCTTGTATTTCATATGTACAAATTCAGTAGAAAAATGATACTTTCCACCCTACTCTCCCTCCCGTCCATGCTTCCACCCTTCCTCCTCTTTCCTTTTTTACTATTTCTCTTGATTTTTACAATGATCTACAAAAAATATTCCTGTTCTTCAAGATGTACTGATGTTTTCTTGGCCAATTGTTTTATCATGTTTTAGCAATAGAAGTAAGTCAGTTGCTATCCACTAAGTTGATGATATGACCAAGTTAGACCAAAATGATCTAACTTGATCATTTTCTCAGTTAAATGGATGCATCAATTTAGTTTACCTGAATTTCAATCAATTCAATAATCAACAAATAACGCCTGGATAGCTAAGTACGGTTCTGTGGAAAATAATCAATTGTGTAACTAAGGTAAGCCTCCAGAGGGCCTTGTTGACATCTCTGTTATACAGTCACCTTCATTGTATTAACCATGTGGCTCTGTTGCCTAGATTGTAAATTCTATGATGATTAGTCACCAAATCTTACAATTTTTGTGTCCCAAGCTCCCAGGACCATGCTTGGTTTGTCATTGTCAGCTTTTATATGTGTCTTTGAATTGCTGAATGAATAGGTATGCCACTGAGATATGTTCCAGGAAGTATCATAGAATGATCAAGTAGTTGAATTTGTAAACCAGCATGTGTCACAGACCAAAGTAATTCTAGAGAAATGTTTGTGGAAGGAAGTATAAGTGGATTTCAACAGGTACTTACTAATTAAATATAGTGAAAATACAATCCAAAAAAAAAAAAAAAAGAAAATACACCTAATGATTTTATAATACTTTTCACCTTATTGCATAAGCCTATTCTAATCCTTTTAAAAACTCTATAAACAGCATTAATATTACATAATACTTAATTGAATGAATATACAGCTGTACTAGTCTCCTTAGGCTTTGTTCCTCTTTTTTGCTGTTAAAGAATATTTCATTGAATGTCATTCTGCAGTTATTTTCTGTCTTTTAAATTATATAATCCAACCAATTCAAATATTTTTGGAATTATTTAGTATATGTGCTGCCGAAGCAGGCACTGGAATTATTTAAATATGAAGGCAAATCACTTTAAAAAGTGAATAAATGGGGGCCAACACTTTGGCATAGCAGGTTAAGCTGCTCTCTGCAGTGCCGGCATCCCACATGGGCACCAGTTCCAGTCTTGGCTGCTCTACTTCTTCTTCTTTTTTTTTTTTTTTTCTTTTTTTGACAGGCAGAGTGGATAGTGAGAGAGAGAGAGAGAGAGAGAGAGAGAGACAGAGAGAAAGGTCTTCCTTTTTGCCGTTGGTTCACCCTCCAATGGCTGCTGCAGCCAGCGCATCTCGCTGATCCGAAGAAAGGAGCCAGGTGCTTCTCCTGGTCTCCCATGCGGGTGCAGGGACCAAGGACTTGGGCCATCCTCCAGTGCCTTCCCGGGCCATAGCAGAGAGCTGGCCTGGAAGAGGGGCAACCGGGATAGAATCCGGCACCCCAACCGGGACTAGAACCTGGTGTGCCGGCGCCACAAGGTGGAGGATTAGCCTGTTAATCCACGGCGCTGGCCGGCTGCTCTACTTTTGATCCAGCTCTCTGCCATGGCCTGGAAAAGCAGTAGAAGATGGCCCAGGTCCTTGGGCCTCTGCACCCACGTGGGAGACCTGAAAGAAGTTCCTGGCCATTCCGGCCAATTGGGGAATAGACCAGTGAATGGAAGACCCCCACCCCCCTCTCTCTCTGCCTCTCCTTCTCTCTCTGTGTGACTCTGAATTTCAAATGAATATATAAATCTTAAAAAAAAGTGAATGAATGAATGAGATATTTCTCATAAGTACCTTTGTATTTCTTCAGTGAAATTTATCCTGTAGAAGGGACATTCTAAATTAAAGTTTAATTCTCAGGCTTTTTAAAAAAAGATTTATTTTTTTAAATTTATTTGAAAGAGAGAGGAAGAGAGGCACAGAGAGAGATCTTCCATCCTCTGGTTCACTACCTAAATGACCACAATGGCCAAGGCTGGGCCAGGAGCCCGGAGCTTCTTCTGGGTCTCCATGTGGATAAAGGGGCCCAAGCACTTGGGCCATCCTCTGCTGCTTTTCCAGGCACATTAACAGGGAGCTGGATTGGAAGTGGAGCAGCCAGGACACAATCTAGTGCCCACATGGGTTGCCAGCATTGCAGGAAGAGGTTTAACCTACTAAGCCACAATGCCAGCCACTCAGACTGCTCTTTTGAATTTTATTTTATGCACAGAATTGGCTGATGCATGCTGATAGCCCTAAACCTCAGTTCCCTCTAAGGTGTTCAAGTACTAAAACTTGGACCTGATTGCAGTGTCCAAGTGAAGTCCAGAGGCGTCACAACCCTGGTCCTTAAGACCAAAACATTTTTGAATCTTTTACTTCCACTGGGCCCCAGGAGAGGAAAGTAGGAGAGAATGGAGTTGGGGGGCAGAAGCTCCCCTGGTTGGGCAGTGTAGTCTCAGCACAGTGTTTACGGAGAGCTGGTGGTGGGTCTGTGTGAAGAGCATCTCTAAGCAGTAGCTGGGCAGGATAGTAGTGATACACAGATTCTAGTAATGCTTTGCTGGATACCCTAAAATTCCTTCTGCTGATTTTTGCACCCCTTCCCCAGCTTCTGTGAGTTTCTGCTTCCAATACCTGCAGCTGCCACTCTCTTCAGAGGACCATGTTGGTTGCTATAGGCACCAGGAGCCCAGAGTGCTTAGATTTCCTGCCCTAACTCCTTACTGCACTAGGCAGCTGTTTATTAATGACTAATAGGTGCTAGAAGCTCCAAACTGGAGCAAAACTAGTGCCAAGTAACTTGCACTTGATTCTGCAGGATCAGACTGAAACTGCCCTGGGGGAGACTTTATTTGAGTAAAGTCACACCTAGCTTGAGTCTTTCTCTGACCTTGGCTGCTGCTTCAACTCCTTTACTAATGTTTTCTGTGAGCAACTTCCCCCAAAATTATATGCAAATCCTTGTTCTGTCCTGGGGTCTGTGTTGGGGGAAACTGACCTAAGTGCTCTGCTATCAAGTGAGTTCATGTTTCTCTGCTGTCTCCTATTGATACCTGGAAACATCATGCCCTAATTGAAATGATACCATGCATACAAATGTCTCCTTTTATTTCATCCAGTATTATCTGAACCATGTCCTTCGTGGCTACATTATCTTCCACTAGGGTTTGAGTTTAATAAACATATTTGAATTGTCAAATGTTTATGTTGCTGCTTTAACTTTATAAATAGTGCTATGATGTCTAATTCAAATTTTCTTGTTATTCTAGGGTATGGTCACAAATACATATGAACATTTCCCCTGTTTATTTAAATTAGCAAAATTGTTAATAATTATATATATTTATCATGTACTACATGTTTTGAAATATGTATACTTTGTGGGGTGGCTAAATGGAGCTAATTAACACATGCATTACCTCACAAAACTTTTTTTTTTTTTAACTGAAAACACTTAAATTCTCCTCTCCTAATTTTAGAGAGTGCAATAACTTGTTATTAGCTATGGTTACCATATTTTACAATAGATCTCTTGAACTGATTCTTCCTATCTAAAATTTTGTATCCTTGACCTTCATTTTTGCTACATCAACCCTCTATATTCCATTGGTCCTTTGGTACCACAATTTTATTCTCTACTTCTATAAGTTCAGTAGATTATACCTATAAGTGAGAAATTAATTCAGTTTAAAAAGACACTATTAATGAATGGCTGTGCTGATTTTCTCACAACCTTGGAATTGTTGAATGAGATTTTAAGTGCTAAAATCTTACAAATTACATGATAGGAACAGTGGTAAAATAATCATTATAACAACAGCCATTTATTAAGTACTTACTTTGCATTAAGTACTTAACCAAGATTATTTTATTTAATCCTTTGAATAGCTATGTGAGGAGCATATGATCATATGTAAAGGGAACTTAACTGTAGAGATTAAACATGGACCAAAGATCTTAGGGCCACTAGGGTGACAAAGCTAGGATTTGAGGTAGCATCTGACTCTAAACCTGTGTTATCAATTGTTTTTCTGCCTCATTGTTTAATTTATATTTTTATTACTAACCACATTAAACATTTCTTCCATTTATTTATTTGCAAATTATATTTCCTCTTGTATGAACTTTATTTTTATTTTTTGATTAATCAAATCATCTGATTTATTTTGTGTAGTATAGACAGGTTCCCTCTGCAAATAAATTTGTTGAAAAATTGGTATCTATTTTATATTTTAGATTTTTAAAATAAATATTAAATTTTTGCACCATTGTTTTTTCTATGTAACTTCTTTTTCAAATTAATTGAAGCATCAAGCACTATTCTTTTAAATATTTTATTTATTTATTTGAGAGGTAGAGTTACAGAGAGAGGGAGAGACAAAGAGAAAGTTCTTCCATCTGCTGGTTCATTCTCCAAATGGCTGCAACAGCTAGAGCTAGGCTGATCTGAAGCCAGGAGCCAGGAGCTTCTCCCAGGTCTCCAATGTGAGTGAAGGGGCCCAAGCACTTGGGCCATCTTCTATAGCTTTCCCAGGCCATAAGCAGAGAGCTGGATTGGAAGAGGAGTAGCTGGGACATGAACTGGCGCCCATGTGGAATGCCAATGCCACAATCAGAGGCTTAGCCTACAATGCCACAGCACCAGCCCATTGTTATTTTTTTAAACAACTGAAATATCTTCCTCTTGTAAAAGAATTCCTATTTTTAGATTTAAAGATGTTTAATTATTTAATACGAATTAAATATATTTAAATATTAACACTAGTTTTGGTATATTGGCGAGTTTGGAGGCAAGGAGAATTAACTGATATAGTAATGTTTCAGCAAATGAATATGGAAGAAGGATGGGGTTGTGTGAAGACACAAATCAACATGTATGGAGTGTGTTCTTTGTACTGTGCATTTATGTGTGAGGAATGTGGTTAGGAGACTTTCCTATTCAAGCACTCTTGATATAAAAAGGGGTCTAAAGTAGGCTAGCTTCACTAGAAGGAAAAAGGGAACAATAAGATTCAGAATAATCTCTACATCTCTCCTTTTTCTTTTAAATTTTTTTTAATGGGGGGGAGGGGAAAAGGAGGAGGGGAGAGAGGGAGGGAGGAGGGAGAGAGAAACATACCCTTCTATTCATTGATTTCACTTCCCAAATGACTGAGAGCCTGAGACAGCTGGGAGTGGGTCAGGCTGAAGTCAGGAGCTGAGAACTCAGTCAAGGTCTCTGTGTAGGTGGCAGGGACTCAAGTACATGAGCCATCCTGCTGCTTTCCAGGGTGTACATCAGTGGGAAGTTAGAATAAGGAGTGAAACTGGAACTGAAACCCAGGCACTTTGATATGGGACGCAGATATCTCTAACTGCTATGCCAAGTGCCCATCCCTTTCTCTTTTATTCTTTGTGCCACATGCACATTAATCCTATGTTAAATTATTTTGGAGAATTCCTGGTCATTTCACATTATTTTCTGGTAAAAGAGCTATATGAGTAATTCAGGTAGAAGCAGATTTATTATTATTTTTAAAATCACATTGGGAATATTTAGAATTGATTTAGGCTGAACAAACTAGTTATTATAAGATCATTGTTTGGTGAACTGCAGGAGCTACATGGGCATTTATCTATTTTGAATGTAAGTGTTTTTATGTTTTTAGTTGTATAGGAAGGACACTATTGAAAGTAAACTATATACCTCTGCTCTTTAGTTGTCACGTATAGCTGATTGCTCATCTCGTTTCTATGACTTGTTCCAAAGGCATCTCTAATGGTGTTAGAAATAGGAGAACAGAATCCAACCACTGACCTCACTGTAAGTGGTCAAGCTAGTTTGCCCAGTTACAGTTTGAGTGACACAGTTTTATAACATTTGAGGAATATAAGGAAACAGTAAATATAATAATGGCTGACATTTGTGTAGAAACTTGTTGTTTATACATATTTTCACAATGTATTATTTAATTTTCAGAACACTCTAAAATAAGATCTTGAAACTAGAGCCTAATTTTAGTTTCCATGCATTTTACAATGCTGGAATTAGTAGAAAAGAAGGCTTTAAATATATAAAGATTTTGTGACACAAAACAGATCCCTAATATAGGAAACAGATCTTAATATAGGAAAAGAAAACACAAACAAGTGGACAAAGAGAAGAGAAGGAGAGGTACAAAAAGTATATCTGAGGACAAAATGCCTCCCACTGAAGACTGAGTGTCAGAAGGAAGTCATAATGTTTCTGTCCTAGTTTAAGTCTCCTCTTTGGGTTGATTCATAAATGTTTAGTTTTGACAGGTAGAAGCTGAATAATTGAAATCCGCTAGTCATGTGCAAAGATTCTTATGTTGTGACTCTTCACTCTTCAAGGTTAACAGTAATGATGAAATTAATGTTCACTGACACCATGGGTCATGTACATGCCAGATTTACAGGAAACAGCTCATAATCTTCACAACAACCAGATGAAACAAGCTCACTTCTCTCCATTTTTAACCAAGGGAGAAAGAAGAGATGAGAGGTTTAGTGAGTGGATGAATGATGACTGGATATTGGATTACCTGACTCCAAAGTTTACATATTTAATGATCATGCTCTGCTACAGGCAAGATATTAAGAAGACCCTGGAAGAGTCTTCTGAACAAAAAACATTTTGAGTTAGAACCATATTCTAACCAGGTAAACTATTCTAATATAGTTCTAATATAGAACTATATTCTAACTATGTCTAACCAGGTAAACTGTTCACATTTCCCATTTCCCATAAGTCACCAGTTATTCATGCTGGAGGCCTTCCTCAAGCAGCTTGGGAAACCTCCCACTAGACAGGCCAGTGGGCAAAGTTCACACCACTGAATTATTGAGAAAATGCCTACTGCCTTGCTGAGACAGTCAATATGGCCAGCGTAAGAATTAGGTTAGGCTGACTCAGCAGCTGTGTTCATCCTGGCTGCTGATTAGGCTTACTTTATGGGTGAGAAATCTAAGGCTTCATCAGAGAAGTTATATTTGCCTCATCTTAAAAAATATTTATTTGTTCGTCATCTATTTATTTGAAAAGCAGAGTGAAAGAGAGAAATAGAAAGACAAAAAGATCTTCCATCTGCTGCTTCACTCTTAAATGCCAGGGTTGGGCTAGGCTGAAACCAGGATCCTGGAACTCCTTCTAGGTCTCCCATGTGGGTGGCAGAAGCCTGAGCAATTTAGCCATTATCTGTTGCCTCCCAGGATGCACTAGCAGGAAGCTGGGTTGGAAGCCAAACAGCCTGTACTTGAATAGATACTCCAACTTGGAATATACAAATCCCAAGTGCTGGCTTAACACTCTGTGCCACAAAGCCTGCTTTAGATTTGCCGACTTGGATTAAATGTTTATCCATGGTGGAGACAAGAGAACAGTTTCCTGGACTTGAAGAGATATTCATTGAACGCAAATGGCAACAAGATAAAGATTTTAAGACTTCTCTTGGAAACCTACTCTGGAAATTCAGTGAAAACTAGGACATCATTCTACATAATTGCTTTCAAGAGTAAAATGATTTCTATATTTGGTTCAGTTCTAAAAGTACTGAGTTCAAATTGAAAAGGGATATTTTCTGTTAAAAATGGTTATTATTTTCTTCTCAGAATGATGGCTTCCTTTTTTTGCCTTTTGAGAAAATGTGTGTTCTGTCAGCAGCGATGAGCACAGATCTGGGTGCTGATCAAGACCCTAAGCTGAGGCCTGAGAAAATGCAGAGCTGAGGCAAGAAGTTCCAGGAAATACTCTAAAGCCTGTCACGCTTCTGTGGTATTTCAAAAAAAGGTGAACTTGAGGTGAATATGAAAACGGTAAAGGCTTGGTTTAGTCTGAATGACAGAAAATTGAAAAGCAGAAAGTGGATTTTTTTAGTGTAATATAAGAACAGGAAAAGAGAAAACGTGTCTACTCGAGATTGAGGCATACTTTGGATAAAAGATCAAGCCTTTTCTCATGACCTTCAAAGGTTTTTATTATTTGGCTTCATTAACCACTTTCTCCCTTTCATAGTGCTCTTGTTGAGCTTGATTCATTTACTTGTACACCTGCTTTAATCTAAGGACCTTCCCTGTTTGCCATTCCCTTTTAGTGAAATACCTTTCCTATATTCTTTTTTAAAAATTTTATTTATGATATACAAATTTTATGTAATTCATGTATACATATTTAGGAACATGGTGACACTTCCCACCCTACCCTCCCTCTTGCCCACACCACTCCCACCCTTCTTCCTCCTCCCTCTCCTATTTCCACTCTTAATTTTTTTTTTTTTGGCAGGCAGAGTGGAGAGTGAGAGAGAGAGACAGAGAGAAAGGTCTTCCTTTACCATTGGTTCACCCTCTAATGGCCGCTGTTGCCGGTGCACCGCGCTGATCCGATGGCAGGAGCCAGGTGCTTCTGGTCTCCCATGCGGGTGCAGGGCCCAAGCACTTGGGCCATCCTCCACTGCCTTCCCGGGGCCACTGCAGAGAGCTGGCCTGGAAGAGGGCAACCGGGACAGAATCCGGTGCCCCGACCAGGACTAGAACCCGGTGTGCTGGTGCTGCAAGGCGGAGGATTAGCCTATTGAGCCGCGGCGCTGGCTTCCCACTCTTAATTTTTATAGTGATCTACTTTTCTTAACTTTTATTTAACAAATATAAATTTCCAAAGTACAGCTTATGATTACAGTGGCTCCCCCCCATAACTTCCCTCCCACTTGCAACCCTCCCATCTCTCTCTCCCTCTCCCATTCCATTCACAACAATGATCTACTTTCAGTTTACTTTATACTCATAATATTAACCCTACACTAAGTAAAGAATTAAACAAATAGTAAGAAGGAAAAAAAATACTTCTCAGGGCTGAAAACAATCATCGAATCTCAAAAGGTTGATTTTACTCCTATACATTACATTTTTGGTACTCTATTAGTTACCACAGATCATGGAAAACATAGTATTTGTGTTTTTGGGACTGGCTTATTTCACTAAGTTTTATGGTTTCCAGTTGCAACCATTTTGTTACAAAAGACAGTATTTCATTCTTTTTTACAGCTGAGTAGTACTCTACAGTGTATATATATCATAATTTCTTTATCCAGTCATCAGTTGATGTGTATCTGGGTTGATTCCATATCTTAGCTATTGTGAATTGAGCTGCAATAAACATGGGGATAGAGATAACTCTTTCATATGCTGATTTCATTTCCTTTGGGTAAATTCCCAGGAGTGGGAATTTATATATATTTTCAGCTTTCTGAAGTATTTCCATACCATCTTTCACAGTGGCCATGCTACTTTGTATCCCCACCAACAGTGGATTAGGGTATCTTTTTCCCACATCCTCACCAGCATTTGTTGTTTTTTGATTTCTGTATGAAAGCCATTCTAACTGGGGTGAGGTAAAACCTTATTGTATTTTTGATTTGCATTTTCCTGATGACTAGTGATCCTAAGCATTTTTTCATGGTCTGTTGGCCATTGAATTTTTCTTTTTTGAAAAATTTCTGTTCAAGTCCTTTGCCCATTTCTTAACTGGATTGTTTGTGTTGTGTTGAGTTTCTTGAGCTCTTTTTATATTCTGGATATTAATCCTTTATCAGTTTCATAGTTGCAGCCGCTGTTCATTTCAAAATGGTGGCTTCTTCCTGTTGGTCGCAGGGTGTACATTAGAGCCACCACAACCACTGCTGATTTCATAATGGTGCCTTCTTCATCATTCAAATCTCAGTTCAAGGATCATCTTAGAAAGCCTTTTCTAGGCCACTTTAATCAACCCTGCATGTTCACTGCTTGCTCCATCTTGTGTGCTCATCCATGTTTTTCCTCTCCTTTGCATGCTTGGAAGATTATATTTTCCTGACACAAATGGGAGAGAGCCCCAGCTATTGGCTGTTATGTAGGATATGAGAAAAACCAAACCAAACTTAATGTTTTAAGACACTGAGATTTTGGGGTTGGTTGGTATTTCAGCATAACTACTCCCATTCTATCTAAAACATCGTTTTCCTGTTTTACTTTCTTCTGAGCATTTGTTTTTAAAATTTTCTCATTTGTTTATTTTGTTAAGATTTATTTAGTTGAAAGGTGGAGTGACAGGGAGAGAGAGGGACAGACAGTGCGAAAGAGATAGTTCTTCCACTGATCTGCTCTCCAAATAGTTACTGGGATTGGGTCAGGAACTTGGTACTCCATCTGGGTCTCTCACAGGGTGGCAGGAACCAAAATACTTGGTTTATCTTCTGCTATCTTACCAGATGCATTAACCAGGAGCTGAATCAAAAGCAGAGTAGCCAGGACTCTCTGTGATGCTGGCATCACAAGCAGTGGCTTAACCCATTGTGCCAAAATGCCAACCTCTTATTTCTTTATTGTTATTCCGCCTTTCTTCAATATTGTCATGTGCATTTGTAGGTACACAATAAAGAGAAGGATTAACTTTTTATTTTCAGAGAAAAGCAAGATTTAGTTAAGTCAGAAGCCTCCTGCTGAAGTGGCCTGGAAGGGGGCTCAAAGAAAGACAAACAAGATAGGCTGGTGGAGTTTTAAAGCACAATTAGAAGGCTGGGACAAAAAAAAAATCCATCAAAAGGCTGGATTTGTAATCTTATTGGCACTAGCAGGGTGGGATAGGTAACTTTTTTCTATTCTCATGATAAAACTAGAAACTCATAAGGGTGGGATGGGCACTTTGTCTTGCCAAAGGCAGCTTTGGGGGAGAAGCATGCAGTGGGATTCAGCACATAGTTCTTGCTAAAGATAATTTTGGGGGAAGCAAGCATTTTGCACCATCTCAAAGAGATTTCTCTTTTCTCATATCCACCAAGACCAACCTAACTGCCTATTAACCCATCTGACTCCTCACATTTCCTCCCCTAGAAGAATAGACCCTAACTACTACTCTGGCTTCTTCAAGCTGAGAGGGGTGGAGTAGGGACCAACAGAAAGGAAAGGGTTCCAGCAGGAGGTGGCCTCTTGAGGGGGAGGCAGTATCAGCTTGCAGAAACTGCTTCCATTCTAGGTTTCATTTGCATGGCCAAATAGAATTTAGTGCTTCAAGTCTGGAGAAAACCATTGTAATAAGCAGATTAAATACACAGGGTCTAAAACAAAGGACAAAGTCATTATTAGAGGACCTAAGAAAGTTGCTATCCAAACCAGGATGAAGTTTTCCCAATGAGAGGCAAATAGAAACTGACAGTAGGGGCTTGATAATAATCAGGTGGGCATTAAGGTATGGGCAGGTATTTATGAGGCCCAGACCTATCTATCATTTCATGTGGGATTCTGGAAGAAGCATCACAAGGGAGATGTGAAGCTCCTTAAGAAGGTACACTGTTGATTCCTGTTACCTAGTTAGCCTTGGAAGAGAGATGGCCTGAAGAGGAGGTTAGTATGGAATAGGCAGCAAATCCAAAAGGAAATTTACAGCTCTGCCTGAAATGTTACTGGCCCCTGCACCTGTGTAGGAGGCCCAGAAGAAGCTCCTAGGTCCTGGCTCTGGATTGACCCAGCTGCAGCCATTGTGGCCATCTGGGGAATGAACTGAATGGAAGATATTTCTCTCTCTCTCTCTCTCTCTGCCTTTGCCTCGCTGTAACTCTGCCTTTCAAATGAATAAATACATCTTAAGAAAAGGAGGTCAACTAGAATGCAAGCTCCACATGGGTAAGGCATTTTTTTTTCCCTGTTTGGTTTACTGATTATTTCAATACCTTAGAATAGTACATGGCATTTAATAGAATCTTATTAAGTATTTGTTGAGTGAATGAAAAGATGATCAAATGAATAAGACAAAATCATCACTACTGGGAAATTCACAGACATCATTTTATTTCCTGCTTTTTAAATGAATTGTATTATAGGCTTCTTCACTCATGTTTTAGAATATTATTTCCCCCCTGAAACTACCCCTTTCTTTTTCCATTGTCATAAAGCAGCTAAAGCCCTTAGCTTTGTCCATAGTCTTATCAGCTGTTTAACCTGCACTGCAAGTTTCATCTAATTGGAAGAAAGTGCTCAGGAATATAAACTGGAAAGTTCAGTAGATTTGCTTTTTCCAGTGTCAAACCAGATCAACAGCACCGAAGAGTGTCCCCTAAATATTCCTGTCCACAAAAACCTGTTAATGTGACTTTATTTGTAAGTAAGTTTTTTTTTTTTTCCCCCAGAAACCTTTTATTTAATGAGTACAAAAATCATTCATTTTGGCCGGCGCTGCAGCTCACTTGGCTAATCCTCCTCCTGCAGCGCCGGCACCCTGGGTTCTAGTCCCGGTTGGGGCTCTGGTTTCTGTCCCGGTTGCTCCTCTTCCAGTCCAGCTCACTGCTGTGGCCCGGGAGGGCAGTGGAGGATGGCCTAAGTGCTTGGTCTCCACATGGGAGACCAGGAAGAAGCACCTGGCTCCTGGCTTCGGATCAGTGCAGCGCGCTGGCTGTGGCGGCCATTTGTGGGGTGAACCAACGGAAAAAGGAAGACCTTTCTCTCTCTCTCTCTCTCTCACTGTCTGCCTGTCAAAAAAAAAAATCATTCATTTCATAAATACAACTTTAGGAACATTGTGATTCTCCCCCAAGCCCCCGTACCCACCTTTCCACCTACACTCTCACCCTTCTTCCTCCTTCCTATCCTATTCCCATTCTTATTTTTTACTAAGATCTATCTTCAGTTAATATATACAGATATAGCCAGCGCTGCGGCTCACTAGGCTAATCCTCTGCCTGTGGCACTGGCACCCCGGGTTCTAGTCCCGGTCTGGGCACCAGATTCTGTCCCAGTTGATCCTCTTCCAGTCCAGCTCTCTTCTGTGGCCTGGAAAGGCAGTGGAGGATGGCCCAAGTGCTTGGGCCCTGCACCTTCATGGGAGACCAGGAGGAAGAATCTGGCTCCTGGCTTTGGATCGGCTCAACACCGGCTGTAGTGGCCAATTGGGGGGTGAACCAACAGAAGGAAGACCTTTCTCTGTGTCTCTGTCGCTCACTGTCTAACTCTGCCTGTCTCTCTCTCTCTATACACACACACACACACACACACACAATTAACTCTAAACCAAGTAAAAAGTTCAACAGAGTATGAAAAAAAAAAACTGTTTCTCAAAGTTGAGATAAGGGCTGTTCAAAATCATTGCATCTCAAAGTGTCAATTTCACTTCCATAGATTACCTTTTTTTTTCACTATAGATACATTTTTCCCCCCTGTGATGGTTTTTATCTTTGGGTTATTCCTCTGTGGCTTAGTGGAGTGTCTGCTTTTTCAGTGAATACCCAGAGGCATGTGCTGGGTATGGCCAGGGAGCTCTGTTCAGTGCTCCAGGATGAAGGGAGTATCTAAGATGACACTCATGTTGGGCATGGAAAATCTCCTTTTTTATCAGAGGGGAGATTTGATCAGCTCTGTTGGTATAGTCTCGATCATCTCCTCTCTAAGGAGACCAATGCCTGGGCACTAACCCCAGTGGGAACAATATTCATCCATTCTGCCACAAGAGCTACACAGAGTATTCATGCAATCCTCAGTGTGAGCATGGATCCTTCAGCAATGACCTTCACCAGGGATTTAGGGAACCCTGAGCATGTGGAGCCACCCACAGAGCTGGTCCAAAGACCCAGCCACACTCTGTGCCCTTCACTCAGCTACCCATTTTCACAGTCCCAGCACACAAGGCTCCCACAGTCAGGAGAACACAGTTCCCCCAATTCTCCCAGCAAGACTCAGGCATCTTCTGTGGTTGATGGGCATGTGGACACAAGCTGGTGCAACTGCTATGTATGTCTAAAATGTCACGTGCCTTCTCTCGACTAGTTACAGGATACCAGTGCAGGTGATCAGCGATATGTGCCCCCCCTCCACCCTTTTCCTCTAGGTTGGCAGGTACACTGCCCCCTACAGGTTTCCAAGATGGACTCATACCAGGCTCTTCGCAAATCTTTATCTTAAGTGGCTTGGGCTGCTGCAGTCTGATCTCACTTCATTCTCCAAAGCTGGTGCTGAGGCTCTTGGCTGCTGGGTCCTGAGTTGTGCATATCCACTCACTCCATGTAGATACACAGTGTCCCTCTAATTTGCATGTGATTACCTCTGCAGTTTTCTCCCTGACTCTTCCCTGATATTGCACTTTCATTTTTTGTTTTTAAACTATTTTCCCTTAGACTAGAGCATTAAGCGCCCTCTCTATTCTGCCATCTTGGAATCTTTCTTCTAAGGTTTTCTTTTTTCAAGTATTTATTTCATATGAAAGGCAGAGAGGCAGAAACAGTGAAATATCTTTATCTGCCAGTTCACTTCCGTCAGCTGGTTCACTTGCCAAATGGCCACAACAGCTAGAGCTGTGCCAGGCAAAAACCAGGAGCCTGCAACTCAGTCTGGGTCTTCCACACTGGTAGAAAGGACCCAACTACTTGACACATCACTTGCTACCTTCCAAGGTACACATTGAGAGCAATCTGAAATTGCTAATAGAGTTAAGACCACAACCCAGGCATTGTGATATGGGATGTGGGGACCCAAGTGGTATCCTAATCACTGCACCAAAAATCCATCTTGGAAATAGGATTTTTTAGGCATAATCTACAAAGGTAAGGTCATACTGGATTCAATGGACTCTAGTATTATTGGTGTCCTTACAAAAGGAGGGAAATTTGGACACACATACTAACATACAGAAGGCACTATAAAGGCAGTGGAGAGATTGGGAACCAATGTAAATGCAGACCAAGGCACAGCAGGAGTTGGCAGCAAGTACCAGAGAAGTCTTTTCCATGGTTGATAACATGTGCAGGATCTATGACATCTAAGGTTTTTCCTATTTATGCTCAACCTGTAGACTTTGCACTCAGGGATTCTGGAACTTTAGTATGCATCAGAAGGATCTGAAAACTTATTTAAAATTCTAAACACTGACACTGTCTATGTAAAGATTCACATTCTCTAGGTCTTAGCTGAATCTGCATTTTTAGCAAGCACTTGAGGTGATTTTGAAGATATTCCCATAGGTAAAAGATATATAGTGAGCTGGACTATTGTAGTCCATAGGCCCTGCTTTGGGTTTGTTAATTCAGTGAAGAAAATCTTTAAGGAATGTCTCCATCTAGAAAATAAAGGGGCTGTACTACAATACCAGTTTCCAAGCTGTGTTCCCCAAAGTGCTGCAGGGAGGGACTGAGAGAGGAATGGAAGAGATTGGGGAGAGTTGACCTTTGCTTGTGCCCCTCCCTCACACAACATCTTCAACTTGAGCATCTCTTTTATTATCCATTTACTATAGTGAGGGGACCCTATCTAATGTTTTGTTTGGGAATGGATTTGTTGCTTTTAATAAGTTTTTAGAAATTGGGCTACATAAAGTCCCTTATTAGGTTTAAGGTACGGTGCTGGGCATAGGGTATAGTGGAGCATGTGAAGAGGAAGACATTGCTTTTGCCTCTCAGGAACTGATGGTTTAGCAGAAGAAACAGACTTGTATGAATAATATCAGGAAATGTGAAAAGGAGTGGAGAATAGAGTATTAAATGTGGGCTGTCTATTGAAATCACTAAATTTAAGTCTGGCAGTATGATCCCTTCCCAATCCCATCCAAATGTCATAGTCAGATCCGGATACAGGGCCCTTACTGCTTCTAAAAGGACTTTGGCATTCTAGCTCCCATGTGTGTAGCTTCTTTCTTTGTTTTCTTTTTCCTTTGTGCAGCTTTCAGTTTGCTATATTTCATGTCCATAGTAGTTTTGTTCCTTATTATGAACATAGATGACACATGTACTAGCAGTTTTAATAGAAATCAAATACTAAAGGCAAAATTCACTCCAATGTAGAGAGCTTTAAGGATGAGAAATAATGATTAAGGAATGTAAGATTTATGGATTTTGGTATCTCTGACAACCTTGTTACCTTAGATAACTTGGTTCCTGTGCAATTGTCCAGTTTTCCATGGTTCCCATGCAGGTTCTGCTACTAACTATCTTTGGACTTTGGATTGTTATTTTTACTTCTTTTTGCTTCAGCTTCTTCTGTTTCAAAGAGGTTAAGCCTCATTATAGAATTATTTTCTTTTTTGATCATTATTCTTTTATTTTAAATTTTTTTTTAAAAAACAGGCAATATAGTCATATGCCTTAAAAATCAAATGCTACAAGCTTGTGCATGTGAAGGTTATCATTCCTGTTCCTGCCCTCCATCTGCCCAGTTCATCCTTCCCATCCTTCCCTGTAATTAACTATTTTATTGGTTTTATTTTTCTTTTTGAAGATTTATTTGAAAAGCAGAGTGACAGAGAGAAGGACAGACAGAGATCATCCATTTGCTGGTTCACCTCCCAAATGACTATGACAGTTTGGCCAGGCTAAAGCCAAGAACACAGGAATTCTACCCAGGTCTCCCACATGGGTAGCAGAGGCCCAAGTACTTGAATAATTCTCTGTGGCTTTCCCAGGCATATTTACAAGGAGTTGGATTGGGAGTAGAACAGCTGAGACTTGAACCAGGTCTTTGATATGGGGTGGCAGCATTGTTAAGTGTCAGTTTGACCCACTATGCCATAATAGTGGTCCCTTTTTTAGTGTTTTTTTTTTTTTTAGATTTATTTATTTAAAAGGCAGAGTTACAAAAAGAGAGAGAGAGAGAGAGAGACAGTCAGACAGAGAGGTATTGCATCCTCTGGTTAACTTTCCAAATGGCTGCAAGGGCTGCAGCTGGGGCAATTGGAAGCCAGGAGCTTCTTCTAGGTCTCCCACATGGAAAACACTTGGGCCATCTTCTGCTTCTTTCCCAGGCACATTAACAGGGAACTGGATTGGAAGTGGAGCAACCAGGACTCAAACTGGCATCCATATGGGATGCTGGTGCCACAGGTGATGGCTTTACCTGCTGTTCCACAGTGCTGGCTCCCCAGTGTCATTTGTGTATTTTTGTCTTAATTTTATTTAAGGTATACAAATTTCATGTATTTAATATATGCAGATTTAGGAATATTGTGATGCATCCCACCCCACCCTCCCTCCTGCCCATTCTCTCACACTTCTTCCTCCTTCCTCTCTTATTCCCACTTTTTAAAAAAACTTTTATTTAATGAATATAAATTTCCTAAGTACAGCCTATGGATTACAATGGCTTCCCCCCCATAACTTCCCTCCCACCCACAACCCTCGCCTTTCCTGCTCCCTCTCCCCTTCCATTCACATCAAGATTCATTTTCAATTCTCTTTATATACAGAAGATCAGTTTAGCATATATTAAGTAAAGATTTCAACAGTTTGCACCCACATAGCAACACCAAGTGAAAAATACTGTTTGAGTACTAGTTATAGCATTTAAATCACAATGTACAGCACATTAAGGACAGAGATCCTACATGATATTTTTAAAAAATTGATTAATTTTCTATGCAATTTCCAATTTAAAACCAAGTTTTTTTTCATTTTCAATTATCTTTATATACAGAAGATCGATTCAGTATATACTAAGTAAAGATTTCATCAGTTTGCACCCACACAGAAACATAAAATGTAAAAATACTGTTTCAGTACTAGTTATAGCATTACTTCACATTGGACAACACATTAAAGACAGATCCCACATGGGACGTAAGTACAACTCCTGTTGTTGACTTAACAATTTGACACTCTTGTTTATGGCATCAGTAATCTCCCTAGGCTCTAGTCATGAGATGACAAGGCTATGGAAGCCTTTAGGGTTCGCCGACTTCGATCTTATACCGACAGGGACATAGTCAAAGGGGAAGTTCTCTCCTCCCTTCAGAGAAAGGTACCTCATTCTTTGATTGCCCCGTTCTTTCCACTGGGATCTCACTCACAGAGATCTTTCATTTAGGTCCTCTTCTTCTTCTTTTTTTTTTTTCCCAGAGTGTCTTGGCTTTCCATGCCTAAAATACTCTTGAGCCAGATCCGAATGCCTTAAGGGCTGATTCTGAGGCCAGAGTGTCATCCCACTTTTAATTTTAATTTTAATTTTTGGCAGGCAGAGTGGACAGTGAGAGAGACAGAAAGATCTTCCTTTTCCATTGGTTCACCCCGCCCAATGGCCACTGTGGCAGGCGCGCTGCGGCTGGTGCACCGCACTGATCTGAAGCCAGGAGTCAGGTGCTTCTCATGGTCTCCCATGGGGTGCAGGGCCCAAGCACTTGGGCCATCCTCCACTGCATTCCTGGGCCACAGCAGAGAGCTGGACTGGAAGAGGAGCAGCTGGGACAGAATCCGGCGCCCCTACTGGGACTAGAACCTGGTGTGCTGGTGCTGCAGGTGGAGGATTAGCCTATTGAGCAGCGGTGCCGGCCCCCACTTTTAATTTTTAAAAAGATCTATTTTCAGCTTGCTTTATACTCATAAGATTAACCTCTTTATGCAAATACAGTCAATACAAATATCTTCTTTTTTCCACTCTTTTTTATTTTGAAATTAAATTAATTTTTAAACAAAGATTTATTTGCTTATTTGGAAGTCATAGTTACAAATACATACAAAGAGATGGAGACAGAGAGAGAGAATTTTTCTATCTGCTGGTTCACTCCCCAGATGGCCACAACAGCCCAGGCTGGGCCAGACTGAAGCCAGGAGGCAGGAGCTTCATCCAGGTCCCCAACATGGGTAGCAGTTGCCCAAACACTGAGCCATCATCTGCATCTTCTGCTGCTTTCCCCAGGCCGTTAAGGGACCTGAGTCAGAAGTGGAGCAGCCCAGACATGAGCAAGCGCCCATCTGGGAAGCTAATATCACAGGCAGTGGCTTAACTTGCTATGCCACAAAACCAGTCCCAAATTTAATTTAATTTTTATAAAAGATTTATTTATTTATTTGAAAGGAAGGGTTTTAGAGGGAGAGGGAGAGTGACAGTGAGAAGGAGAGAAAGAATGAGAGTGAGAGTGATCTATCCTCTGGTGACTCTCCAAATGGCCACACCATTTGGGACTGGGCCAAGCCAAAACCAGGAACCAGAAACTTCATTTGGGTCTCCCACATGGGTGGCAGGGGCCCAGGCACTTGATCCATCATAATATGCTTTCCCAAGTGTGTTAGCAAGGAGCTGGATAGTTGGATAAGAGGTAGAGCAGAAGGGACTCAAATTGGCACTCATATGGGATGTTGGCATCCCAGTGGGTGGCTTAACTCACTATACCACAATGCCAGCCCCAATTTGATTTGAAAACACCGTCTATACCTCAAAACCTTTCTTTTCTTTTTGTAGAATATATCCTCATTCTCTTGTACAGATGTATAATATTCACTTTTAATGATAAAGTTGGATTCATTTAACCAATCTCCTATGATAGCTATATATGAGTTGCTTATTCTGCTGCTGCTAATATGATATGTACTTTGTGTATATGGCATTACTAATGCATGCAAGTATACCTGAGAGTAATTTCCTAGAAATGGGATTTCTGGGTCAAAGGGTGTATATAGTTATAATTTTTAAGATCTTCATTTTTTTTTTTTTGACAGATAGAGTTAGTGAGAGAGAGAGAGAGAGAGAGAGACAGAGAAAAAGGTCTTCCTTCCATTGGTTCGCCTCTAAATGGCTGCTACAGCCGGCGCTGTGCCGATCTGAAGCCAGGAGCCAGGTGCTTCTCCTGGTCTCCCATGAAGGTGCAGGGCCCAAGCACTTGGGCCATCCTCCACTGCCTTCCTGGGCCACAGCAGACAGCTGGACTGGAAGAGGAGCAACCGGTACTAGTACCCAGTGCCCATATGGGATGCCAGCGTTGCAGGCAGAGAATTAACCAAGTAAGCCACAGTGCTGGCCCCTCATGTTGTTTTTGTAGTCTGTATTTAATTTACTTCTGCTCTGATTTTTATTATTTCCTTCCTTTTGGAAACAAATGGGTTAGTTTATTCTTTTCTAGTTCATTGAAGTATAAAGTTAGATTGCTTATTATTTGAGTTCTTTCTTATTTTCTTAACATGCTTTCACTAAAAAATTCCTTCTTAGTACTTGCTGTGTAAGCAAAATGTTCCATACATATCTTTTTCCTCTCATTAGTTTGTAGTGGTGTTGAAGTTCACTATTTCCATATTTTTTTCTTTTCCTTTTGACTAAATGATCTATCCTTTACTGAAAGTGTGCTATAGAAATCTTTACTACTATTAAAATGCTATTCCTCCCTTCAAATTCTCTTTAGTATTTATTTTATATATATAGGTATTCTGATGTCAGATGCATATATATTTACAATTATTAATTATATGATTTTGACATTGACCTCATTATCTTTATATAATGGACTCCTTTATCATTTTAAAAATAGTTTTTGACTTATGTATATTCAACTTGACAAAATTGTAGCTACTATTGTTCTACTTTGGTTATCTTTCTTTGGAATATCTTTTTTCATTCCTTCACTTTCAGTTTATGTGTCCTTAAAGCCTAAATGACACTTGACGGTAGCATTTAGTTGGGTCTTATTTTATTTATTTATTTTTTTGTTTTTGTTTTTGAATCTATTTAGCGACTCTGTATCTTTTGACTAGAAAATTTAATCCACTTAATTTAAAGTAAGTTTTCACTTTTCTTATTGTTTCATGTTGTGTAGTTCCTTTATTTCTTTTTAAAGAGAAAGTTCTCTTACTATACTCCTCTGTAATTTGATGATTTTTTTTTGTAGTGCTTTGCTGTGATTTCTGTAGCTTTTGTAAGATTTTTTTCCCTTGGGTTTGCCATGAGGCTTAAAAAAAGCATATTATAGTCATAACATTCTGACCTTATAACAACCTAACTTAAACCATATAATAGATTCTAAATTTTAACTTCATTCCCCTAGACATTTTACATTATTGATAATTATAGCTACTGTTATTTTTAATAATTTAGCCTTTTAATTCTATATTAGAATTAAAATTTAATTCTAATTTTATATTAAAATTAAAAGTGATTTGTACACCACTGTTACAGTGTTATCTTAGTCTGAATTTGGCTGTATTCTTACTTTAACGGTGAGCTTTATACTTTCATATGTTTTCATTTTGTTAGAAAACTTTCAATCAGTTTGAACTCCCTGTAGCATTTTTTTAAAAACTTTTATTTAGTGAATATAATTTTCCAAAGTACAGTTTATGGATTACAATGGCTTTCCCCCCCCCATAACTTCCCTACCACCCGCACCCCGCCAATCTCCAGCTCCCTCTCCCCTTCCATTCACATCAAGATTCATTTTCAATTATCTTTATATACAGAAGATCGATTTAGTATATATTAAGTAAAGATTTCATCAGTTTGCAACCACACAGAACATAAAATGTAAAATACTGTTTCAGTACTAGTTATAGCATTAATTCACATTGGACAACACATCAAGGACAGAGATCTTACATGAGGAGTAAGTACACAGTGACTCCTGTTGTTGACTTAACAATTTGACACTCTTGTTTATGTCGTCAGAAATCTCCCTAGGCTCTATTCATGAGTTTCCAAGGCTATGGAAGCCTCTTGAGTTTGCTGACTTCGATCTTATTTAGACAAGGTCATAGTCAAAATGGAAGGTCTCTCCTCCCTTCAGAGAAAGGTACCTCCTCCTTTGATGGCCCGTTCTTTCTACTGGGCTCTCACTCACAGAGACCTTTCATTTAGGTGTTTTTTTTTTTTTTTTTTTTTTGCCAGAGTGTCTTGGCTTTCCATACCTAAAATACTCTCATGGGCTCTTGAGCCAGATCCGAGTGCTTTAAGGGCTGATTCTGAGGCTAGAGTGCTGTTTAGGACATCTGCCATTCTACGAGTCTGTTGTGTATCCCACTTCCCATGTTGGATCCTTCTCTCCCTTTTTTATTCTATCAGTTAGTATTCGCAGACACTAGTCTTATTTGTGTGATCCCTTTGACTCTTAGACCTATCAGTGTGATCAATTGTGAATTGAAATTGATCACTTGGACTAGTGAGATGGCATTTGTACAATTTAATACTTTATCCCTTTTAGTATTTTTTTTTATTCTAGTTAATACTATTGGTTGAAATCTGTAATCAACACATTTATTCTAAGGTGTTGAAATTTAACTGAAAAGTGATCCCTGTTAAATATAAGAGTGGGAATAAGAGAGGGAGGAGATGTACAATTTGGGACATTCTCAACCGGAGTTGTCCCAAATGGTGGAGTTAGAAATGTGCCACGGGATTCCAATACAATCCCATCAAGGTGGCATGTACCAATGCTTTTAGCATTTTTTTAAAGACAGATGTAGTGATGATGAATTCTCATGGTTTTTCTTGACTGGGAATGTGTTTATTTCTCCATTTCTGAAGAATAGATTTGCTGTATACAGTTTGCAATTTTTTTTCCTTTTAGTTTTTTGAATATATCTTTCCACTGTCTCCTATCTTGAAGTGCTTCTGTGGAAAAATCTGTTAGTAATCTCACAAGAGTTCACTTGTATGTGATGTCACTTTGTCCTGCTGCTTTCAAAATTCTCTTTGTCTATGAATTTTGAGAATTTGATTATAATGTATATTGATAAATATGTCTTCATATTTAATCTACTTGGACTTTTTATTGAGATTTCTGATTCTCGATGTTATTTTACTTTTTCAGATTTTGAAAGTTTTCTTATTTATTTTTTTAATTGAGCTTTCTATTCCATTCTTTATTTCTACTATTTCTAGTACTTTCCTTTTCTTTTTTTCAACTTTTATTAATAAATATATATTTTGAAAGTACAACTTTTGGATTATAGTGGCTTTTCCCCCCATAACCTCCCTCCCACCTACGACCATCTCATCTCCCACTCCCTCTCCCATCCCATTCTTCATCAAGATTCATTTTCAATTATCTTTATATACAGAAGATCAACTTAGTATATACTAAGTAAAGATTTCAACAGACTGCACCCACACAGACATATAAAGTATAGAGTACTGTTTGAGTAGGAGTTTTACTGTTAATTCGCATAGTACAACACATTAAGGACAGAGATCCTACATGGGGAGCAGGTGCACAGTGACTCCCGTTGTTATTTAACAATTGACACTCTTATTTATGACGTCAGTAATCACCCAAGGCTCTTGTCATGAGTTGCCAAGGCTATGGAAGCCTCTTGAGTTCACCAACTCCGATCTTATTTAGACAAGGCCATAATCAAAGTGGAAGTTCTCTCCTCCCTTCAGAGAAAGGTACTGCCTTCTTTGATGGCCCATCTTCCTGCTGGGATCTCACAGAGATCTTTCATTTAGGTCATTTTTTTTTTTTTTCCGCAGCGTCTTGGCTTTCCATGCCTGAGAAACTCTCATGGGCTTTTTATCCAGATCTGATTGCCTTAAGGGCTGATTCTGAGGCCAGAGTGTTGTTTAGGGCATTTGCCATTCTATGAGTCTGCTGTGTATCCTGCTTCCCATGTAGGATCATTCTCTCCTTTTGAATTCTATCAATTATTATTTGCAGACACTGGTCTTATTTGTGTAATCTCTTTGATACTTAATCCTATCTTTTTGATCAGTTATGAACTTAAACTGATCACTTTAACAAGTAAGATGGCATTGGTACATGCTACCGTGATGGGATTGAATTGGAATCCCCTGGCACGTTTCTAGCTCTACCATTAGGGGTAAGTCCGAGTGAGCATGTGCCGACCTGTACATCTCCTCCCTTCTTATTCCCACTCTTATATTGAACAGGTATTACTTTTTAGTTAATTTTCAATGCCTAAGAATAATTGTATATTAATTAAAGAATTCAACCAACCCTATTAAGTAGAACACAAAAATACTAAATGGAATAAAATAGTAAGTTGTTCCTCAACAGTCAGGACAAGGGCTGATCAAGTCATTGTTTCTCATGGTGTCCATTTCACTTCAACAGGTTTCCTTTTAGGTGGTCAGTTATTTGTCACCGGTCAGGGAGAACATATGATATTTGTCCCTTTGGGACTGCCTTATTTCACTCAGCATGATGTTTTCCAGATTCCTCCATTTTGTTGCAAATGACTGGATTTCATTGTTTTTTTTATTTTATTTTATTTTTTATTTATTTTTTATTTTTTATTTTTTGACAGGCAGAGTGGACAGTGAGAGAGAGACAGAGAGAAAGGTCTTCCTTTTGCCGTTGGTTCACCCTCCAATGGCCGCTGCGGTAGCGCGCTGCGGCCGGCGCACCGCGCTGTTCCGATGGCAGGAGCCAGGTGCTTATTCTGGTCTCCCATGGGGTGCAGAGCCCAAACCCTTGGGCCATCCTCCACTGCACTCCCTGGCCACAGCAGAGAGCTGGTCTGGAAGAGGGGCAACCGGGACAGGATCGGTGCCCCGACCGGGACTAGAACCCGGTGTGCCGGTGCCGCAAGGCGGAGGATTAGCCTGTTGAGCTACGGCGCCGGCTGGATTTCATTGTTTTTTACTGCTGTGTAGTATTCTATAGAGTACATATCCCATAATTCTTTATCCAGTGTACTGTTAATGGGCATTTAGGTTGATTCCATGTCTTTGCTATTGTGAATTGAGTTGCAATAAACATTGAGGTGCAGACAGCTCTTTATTTGCCAATTTAATTTCCTTTGGGTAAATTCCAAGTATTGGGATGGCTGGGTCGTGTGGTAGGGCTATATTCAGGTTTCTGAGGAATCTGCAGACTGACTTCCATAGTGGCTTTACCAGTTTACATTCCCAACAGTGGATTAGTGTCCCTTTTACCCCACATCCGTGCCAGTTGATTTCTGTATGTAAGCCATTCTAATCGTTAGAACTCTACTTTTCTTTCTTCTTTCTTTCACAAGGAAAGAGGTTTATTTTGACTTATGGTTCTGGAGCGTCAAGGTTCAAACACCATGATATAGAATCGGTGAGGGCCCTCTGTTCTATTCATATGTAGTGGGATCGCATGTGTATCCCTGAACTCTTTTTTTTAGGGTTGCTTTATTTTGTTTCTTTGATGGAATCATGTTTCCACAATCATTTATGATTTTTGTGGCCTTGTATTTAGTGTCTGCAAGTTTGCACAAGTAGGTAGGACTTCTAATCCCCTAATTTCCTCTTTGTTATGCCAGGTTTTCAGAATTATTTGTTTTTAATGACCTTGACAGTTTTGAGGAGTACGGATCAGGTATTTTGTAGGATGTCCTTCTGATGGCTTTCTTAAAATTATATTAGAGTTTTGGATTTTTGGTAGGTAGACCACAGAGATAAAATGCATTTCATTACATCATATTAAGGATTGATGCTATCAACATAATGTTGACTTTGATCACCTGACTTAGTTAACATTTTGTTTCTCCACTTTAGTCTCCCACACCTCTTCCATTTTGTACTCTTTGGAAAGAAGTCACTATGTACAGCCCACAGTTAATGAATGGGGATAAATTACTTATTAATACATATATGTTTATATATATTTATGCATATATAAACATTATTCATACTTTTATGTATCACTTTAAAAGAATTATTATTAAGCATTTTCTATGTTATTAATACATATTTCAATGATGTCATTTTATCAGCTGTACAGGATATCATGACTTATTCACCTACATCTTCATAATAAGACATTTAAATTGTCCTTTTGTTGTTGTTGTTGTTGTTATTTCTTTTAGGAAAGAGTTTTAGAAGTGAGGTTGTAGGTTAAAGTCATGAACACGTTGAGGTTCTTGGTACATAGAATTTTTTTCCCAAGCGTGAGACCAGCTTATACTTTGATTCACACTGTATGAAAAATACTCTTTCACTTACCCTTCAACAGCATTGCTTTTATTATTTTTATTGGCTAAATTTTGGAAAAATGTTTTGCTATTTTAATTTGCATTGATTTTATGATTATTAAGGTGAACAATTATCTAATTTGTCTCTTAAATATAGCTTCTACTTATGCATGTGTGTAAACAGTATGATAATCTCTACTTTATAGGATATAACAAGAATTAAATATTATAATATGCGAAAGAACTTTGTAAACTCAAGTTTGCGTATAGAAACTAATCATCGATCATTCTTTTAAAAACTTCCAAATCCCCTTTTTGGCCTTGAGATTTTAGGTTGTTACCTAAAGGTTTGCCAAATCTGAGTTTTGACAATAATTTTAAGATAGGATAGAGGTTGCTATCATATTAAATTTTTTGAATTTGGGAAAGATACAGTATCTTAAGAAGTTATTAAAGGAGTAGCAGTTATTAAATGTACTTAGTGGATTATAAGTTGGCAATTCATATAGAAAATAAGTAAAAAAATCAAATAGTTTGTATGACCAAAGGAAAATTAAGATATGAGGTTCGCTGGTATATCCCCTCCTCTTTACCTATGGGACATACTTATGCATTTCTTATTTTATATAACCTCACTTCACTCTTATAAGAATAAAAAGGCAAAAGAGGCATGTGTGGGCTGTCTCAGGATATTCAATCAGAGAAGAAAAGAACTGCATCCCTCTGGAACCTGTATCCAATGAGATGAGCTATAATGGATTTGTTGTGTATAATTAACAAAAACATTCTGAAATTCAGTGTGTCTTGTCACAGTGTTTATCCTGTTAATATGCATATATTGGTATAAAAATAGAAGGATAAATTAATAATGCTGAGGCTGCTATTGTTTTCTATGTAGAAATGGGGCCACAGAAATAGTAATGATCCTTGTTAGGATGCAGAAAACTTAGTCACACTGGACTACCATAGAAGAACACCAGCGATTACATGATTTGAGCAACATAAATTTATTTCTCAATGTTACAGAGACAAGGATGTCTGAGATCAAGGGGCTGGCAGGTAGGATTCATTCAGAGACTTGACATGGTTTCTAAAAGACTGCCATCCTGCTGTACGCTCATGTGACTTTTTGTTTTGTTTTGTTTTTTTGACAGGCAGAGTTAGACAGTGAGAGAGAGAGAGACAGAGAGAGAGAGAGAAAGGTCTTCCTTTACCGTTGGTTCATCTCCCAAATGGCCACCACGGCCAGCGCACTGCACCAATCCGAAGCCAGGGGCCAAGTGCTTCTCCTGGTCTCCCATGCGGGTGCAGGGCCCAAGCACTTGGGCCATCCTCCACTGCACTCCTGGGCCACAGCAGAGAGCTGGACTGGAATAGGAGCAACTGGGACAGAATCTGGCACCCCAACTGGGCCTAGAACCCGGGGTGCCAGCCCCGCAGGCGGAGGATTAGCCAAGTGAGCCGCGGTGCTGGCCATCACATGACTTCTTCTTTGTACATGAATGTGTATGGAGAGAGAGTGTGTGCTGGTGTTTCTCTTAATGAGGACACTAATTCTATCATGAGGGTCCCACCCTCATGACCTCATCTAACTCCAAGTATTTCCATAATGCCCCATCTCTAAGCATCATCACATTGGAAATTAAGTTTCGAAGATACTAATTTTGTTGCAATACAAACTGAGTCCATAACATTATCTGAGAGTTTACATGTTATACCCATGTGATATGTCTGCATATCACACACACACATAGACACATAATGTATACAAAGGAAGGAAACAGCATAGAGCACAGTCTATTGGTTATTTCTGTGATTTCCCATTTAAGATACTATATAAGTTCTTTTAAAAATTGGGCACATTTAATAGTGGACACAAATATGTTGATTAACCAAACAGTGATTTATTTTCTCAGATAACAAGAACCCCATAGGTAGATGGTTGCTGTTGGTCCAACAGCTTGAAGTGGTTAAAGTGGTTAGGGCTGAGGTCTTTAGGATTTTCTTGCCTATCGTGGTTACAAGATGACATCTCTAGCTATATTTCCAGTTCTTGTATCCATATTCCAGAAAGAAATAATGAGAAAAGTAGAAAGAGCAAAAAGGTCAGGGCCAGGTGATTCTTTTAAGGACCTTCTCAGAAGTCCTATTCAATAACTCAGAAGTCTTACTCATTTATATACTTGAAAATCAGAGTTACAGAGAGAGGGTTCTTCCATCCACTGGTTCACTCACTAAGTGACTGCCGTGGCCAGGGTGGAGCCAGGCCAAAGCTAGGAGCTTCTTCCAGGTCTCTCACATGGGTGGCAGGGGCTCAATCCCTTGAGCTATCCCTTGCTCCTTTCCCCAGACTATTATCAGTGAGCTGGATCAGAAGTAGAGCAACTGGGACACCAACCAGTGCCCATATGGGATTCTGGCATTGTAGGTGGCATCTTTACTTGCTTTGTCACAATGCTAGCCCCAGATGCCTGCTTTTGTTAACCAGAACTGTGTCATCATGTGGCTATTGCTATGTATAAGAAAAGATAAGAAATAGCAGTTTTATCTGAAAGTATTAGTGTGCCTTTAAAATGTAGATTCTGTTAATAAAAAAGTAGAGAAAAATGGATATTTATTTGGACGCTAGCAGTATATGCCACAACTACATCCCAAGAGCTGAAAGAAAAGGATTGTGAATTGACTGATGCGCCCTTAATAGGTAGATGGTCTACCCATTCAGCAAAACAGAAGCTTAGGAAAGGGATGTCTAAACAGTGCATCTTAAAAAGTAACCTTGTCAGAGGAGATGGTATATGTTTTTTTTTTTAATTTTTTTTAATTTTTTTTTTATTTTTGATAGGCAGAGTGGACAGTGAGAGAGAGACAGAGAGAAAGGTCTTCCTTTTTGCCGTTGGTTCACCCTCCAATGGCCGCTGCGGTAGCGCGCTGCGGCCGGCGCACCGCGCTGATCCGATGGCAGGAGCCAGGTGCTTCTCCTGGTCTCCCATGGGGTGCAAGGCCCAAGGACTTGGGCCATCCTCCACTGCACTCCCTGGCCACAGCAGAGAGCTGGCCTGGAAGAGGGGCAACCGGGACAGGATCGGTGCCCCGACCGGGACTAGAACCCGGTGTGCCGGCGCCGCAAGGCGGAGGATTAGCCTAGTGAGCCGCGGCGCCGGCCAGAGATGGTATATGTTAGACACTGGTGTCTACTCAGGGCACAGTCACTAGTAAATTCAGTAGCAACCTGAGGAAATTTTTAGGTAGCTGACAGATGTGCTGCTTCAAGACTGAATTTTTTCTGTTCTAGTGATTCCCGTTTCCGGCTTGCTGTGTTTAGAACACAGTCTTTTATTTTCACCCAGAGACATTTTGTTCTTGTCATTTCCCCATTACTCATCTTGAGTTGGCTCCTTTCTGGGGTTTCATAAGGTTATCCCAAGAGATGTATGAACATGACAAACACTGGAGTAGGGAAGATCCAGAGTGGAGTTTTAAGAGATATGCACTATTTGTAGTTCTCTTGGGGTCATGCTGTGCAAATCAAGGCTTTTTAATTTGTGTGCTAGTGAGTGGCTGCTTAATTTTCTGATATAAGATGGAAAGAAAATCACCTGCTCCTTGAAAAAGCTAGGCTTACAGATCACTGTGGTTGCAATGCACAAGAAGAGTTCTGTAGAAGGTGGAATAGAAGCCAGGTTCAGATGGGCATTATGGTATTCCAGGTAAAGGGTTATGAGAGAAAATAACCTTCATGCATAACTGGGAAATAAGATATGAAATAAGAGATTCATTCATAACTAGGAAAGAAGGCCCAGGATTTGACAACTAATTGGATTTGTGAGAAGATGGGGGAGAAAAAAGACAGAGGAAGGAATAAAAATTGATTCAGGCTATAGGACTTTGGTTCTGAGAATGCAGCTTCCACTCAGGAAGAAAGAAAATCAGAGTAGTATCCGTTCGGGGGAAATAGTACCGATGATTAGTTCTGTTTGTGTTTCTCCCTGTACTTTGTTCAGGAGGTGGAGGAAGGAAATCTAGTAAGGCTGGATGAATGATCGGAATGAGAGAATAACTGTTTTGACTATGAAAGTCCTTAATTGCAAATCTCTTTTATTACTTTTATTTTTAAAAGATTTATTTATTTGAAAAACAGAGTTACAGAGAGGCAGAGGCAGAAGCAGAGAGAGAGAGAGAGAGAGAGAGTTCTTCCATCCACTGGTTCACTCTCCAAATGGCACAATGGTCAGAGCTGGGCCAATCCTAAGCCAGGAGCCAGGAGCTTCTTCTGGGTCTCTCATGTAGGTGCAGGAGCCCAGGGACTTGGGCTATCTTCTACTGCTTTCCCAGGCCATAGCAGAGAGCTGGATCAGGGTGGAGCAGCCGAAACTCAAGCTGATGCCTACATAGGATGCTGGCACTGCAGATGGTGGCTTTACCTGCTATGCCACAGGGCTGGCCCTTCTTTTTTTAAAATTTTATTTAAGGTATACAAATTTCATGTATTTCATATACACAGGTTCAGGAGCATAGTGCTGCTTTCTACCCTACCCTCCCTCTGGCCCATGCTTTAACCCTTCTTCATCTTCCCTCTCCTGTTCTCACTCTTAAGTTTTATAAGATCTATTTTCGCTATTTTTACTCTATACTCATAAGATTAACTCTACACTAAAAGTTCAATGAATAATATGGAAAAGAAAACACTGTTCCTTAACAGTCTAGACAAGAACTGCAAACAATCATTGAACCTCAAAATGTCAATTTGTGGGCCAGTACTGTGGCACAGTGGGTTAAAACCCCATCCTGCAGCACTGGCATCCCATATGGGCACAGGTTCAATCCCAGGTGTTCTACTTCCAATCTAGCTTATGCTGATGTCTCTGGGAAAGCAGCAAGGTATGGTCAAGGTCCTTGGGCCCCTCTATATATGTGGGAGACCCAGAAGAAGCTTCAGGCTCTTGGCTTTGGATCGGCTCAGCTCCAGCCATTGTGCCATTTGGGGAGTGAACCAGTGGATGGAGGATCTGCCTCTTTCTTTGTCTCTACCTCTCTCTGTAACTCTATCTTTCAAACTAAATGGAATAAATCTTAAAAAAAATGTCAATTTCACTCCTATACATTACTTTTTTAGATACTCTATTAGTTGCCACAGATCAGGGAAAACATATGGTATTTGTCTTTTTGGGACTGGCAAATCTCTTTCTTTTTTTCCTCAACTTTTATTAATAAATATAAATTTCCAAAGGACAACTTTTGGATTATAGCAGCTTTTTCCCCCATAACCTCCCTCCCACCTATGACCATCCCATCTCTCACTCCCTCTCCCATCCCATTCTTCATCAAGATTCATTTGCAATTATCTTTATATACAGAAGATCAACTTAGTATATACTAAGTAAAGATTTCAACAGACTGCATCCACACAAACACAAAGTATAGAGTACTGTTTGAATAGGAGTTTTACTGTTAATTCGCATAGTACAACACATTAAGGACAGAGATCCTACATGGGGAGCAGGTGCACAGTGACTCCCGTTGTTATATAACAATTGACACTCTTATTTATGACGTCAGTAATCACCCAAGGCTCTTGTCATGAGTTGCCAAGGCTATGGAAGCCTCTTGAGTTCACAAACTCCGACCTTATTTAGACAAGGCCATAATCAAAGTGGAAGTTCTCTCCTCCCTTCAGAGAAAGGTACTGCCTTCTTTGATGGCCCATTCTTCCTGCTGGGATCTCACTCACAGAGATCTTTCATTTAGGTCATTTTTTTTTTTTTTCCGCAGTGTCTTGGCTTTCCATGCCTGAGAAACTCTCATGGGCTTTTTATCCAGATCTGATTGCCTTAAGGGCTGATTCTGAGGCCAGAGTGCTGTTTAGGGCATTTGCCATTCTATGAGTCTGCTGTGCATCTGCTTCCCATATTAGATCCTTCTATCTTTTTAATTCTATCAGTTATTATTAGCAGACACTAGTCTTGTTTATGACCTTGTTAGACCTTGTTAATTTAAGTCACTATAGGCAAACTGCTTGTGTGATAACACACATACATTGTTCAATTCTTTAATATTTTTATGTTGTAGAGTGACTTCTGTTAACAATTATCTGTTCCTAAATGATTTGGAGTACGTAAGGTGTATGAAGACACACTCATTACTTTTTTTTTTAACTCTTATTTAATGAATATAAATTTCCAAAGTACAGCTTATGGATTACAATGCCCCCCCCCCAATAACTTCCCTCCCATCCGCAACCCTCCCCTTTCCCACTCCCTCTCCCCTTCCATTCACATCAATATTCATTTTCAATTCTATTTATATACAGAAGATCAGTTTAATATATATTAAGTAAAGATTTCAACAATTTGCACCTGCATAGAAACCCAAAGTGAAAAATACTGTTTGAGTACTAGTTATAGCATTAAATCACAATGTACAGCACATTAAGGACAGAGATCCCACATGAGGAGCAAGTGCACAGTGACTCCTGTTGTTGACCCAACAAATTGACACTCTTGTTTATGGCATCAGTAATCACCTTAGGCTCTTGTCATGAGTTACCAAGGCTATGGAAGCCTTCCAAATTCGCCGACTCTGATCATATTTAGACAAGGTAATAGTCAAAGTGGAAGTTCTCTCCTCCCTTCAGAGAAAGGTACCTCCTTCTTTGATGACCTGTTCTTTCCACTGGGATCTCACATGCGGAGATCTTTCATTTAGGTCATTTTTTTTTTTTTTTGCCAGAGTGTCTTGGCTTTCCACGCCTGAAATACTCTCATGGGCTTTTCAGTCATATCCGAATGCCTTAAGGGCTGATTTTGAGGCCAGAGTGCTGTTTAGGACATCTGCCATTCTTTGAGTCTGCTGTGGATTCCGCTTCCCATGTTGGATAGTTCTCTCCCTTTTTTATTCTATCCGTTAGTATTTGCATACACTAGTCTTGTTTGTGTAATCCCTTTGTCTCTTGGTCCTATCATTATGATGAATTGTGAACAGAAGTTGATCACTTGGACTAATGAGATGGCATTGGTAGATGCCACCTTGATGGGATTGTATTGGAATCCCCTGGTATGCTTCTAACTCTACCGTTTGGGGCAAGTCAGCTTGAGCATGTCCCAAATTGTACATCTCTTCCCTCTCTTATTCCCACTCTTATATTTAACAGGGATCACTTTTCAGTTAAGTTTCAACACTTAAGAATAACTGTGTATTAATTACAGAATTCAACCAATAGTATTAAGTAGAATAAACAAAAAAAAATACTAGGAGGAATAAAGCATTAAGTTGCTCTCTACAGTCAGGGCAAGGGCTGATCAAGTCACCGTTTCTCATAGTGTCCATTTCACTTCAACAGGTTTCCTTATAAGTGCTCGGTTAGTTGTCACCTATCAGGGAGAACTTATGATATTTGTCCCTTTGGGACTGGCTTATTTCACTCAGCATGATGTTTTCCATATTCCTCCATAAGGTTGCAAATGACCGGGTTTCATTGTTTTTTTTACTGCTGTATAGTATTCTGTAGAGTACATATCCCATAATTTCTTTATCCAGTCTACCGTTGATGGACATTTGGGTTGGTTCCAGGTCTTAGCTATTGTGAATTGAGCTTCAGTAAACATTAGGTGCAGACAGCTTTTTTGTTTGCCAGTTTAATTTCCTTTGGGTAAATTCCAAGGAGTGGGATGGCTGGATTGAATGGTAGGGTTATATTCAGGTTTCTGAGGAATCTGCAGACTGACTTCCATAGTGGCTTAACCAGTTTGCATTCCCACCAACAGTGGGTTAGTGTCCCTTTTTCCCCACATCCTCGCCAGCATCTGTTGTTGGTGGATTTCTATATGTGAGCCATTCTAACTGGGGTGAGGTGAAACCTATTGTGATTTTGATTTGCATTTCCCTGATTGCTAGTGATCTTGAACATTTTTTCATGTGCCTGTTAGCCATTTGGATTTCCTCTTTTGAAAAATGTCTCTTGAGGTCCTTGGCCCATCTCTTAAGTGGGTTGTTTGTTTTGATGTTGTGGAGTTTCTTGATCTCTTTGTAGATTCTGGTTATTAATCCTTTATCTGTAGCATAGTTTGCAAATATTTTTTTCCCATTCTTTGGTTGCCTCTTCACTTTCCTGACTGTTTCTTTTGAAGTACAGAAACTTCTCAATTTGATGCAATCCCAAAAGTTAATTTTTGCTTTGACTGCCTGCGCCTCCAGGCTCTTTTCCAGGAAGTCTTTGGCGGTGCCAATATCTTGCAGGGTTTCTCCAATGTTCTCTAATAATTTGATGGTGTCCGGTTGTAGATTTAGACCTTTAATCCATGTTGAGTGAATTTTTGTGTAAGGTGAAAGGTAGGGGTCTTGCTTCATGTTTCTGCACGTGGAAATCCAATTTTCCCAGCACCATTTATTGAATAGACTGTCCTTGCTCCAGGAATTGGTTTTAGATCCTTGATCAAATATAAGTTGGCTGTAGATGTTTGGATTGATTTCTGGTGTTTCTACTCTGTTCCATTGGTCTATCCATCTGTTTCTGTACCAGTACCATGCTGTTTTGATTACAACTGCCCTGTAGTATGTCCTGAAATCTGGTATTGTGATGCCTCTGGCTTTGTTTTTGTTGTACAAAATTGCTTTAGCTATTCAAGGTCTCCTGTCTCTCCATATGAATTTTAGCATCATCTTTTCTAGATCTGAGAAGAATGTCTTGGTATCTTGATTGGTATCTCGTTGAATTTATAAATTGCTTTTGGGAGAATGGACATTTTGATGATGTTGATTCTTCCAATCCATGAGCATAGAAGATTTTTCCATTTTTTGGTATCCTCTTCTATATCTTTCTTTAAGGTTTTGTAATTTTTATCATAGTGATCTTTAAGGTCCTTGGTTAAGTTTATTCCAAGGTATTTGATTGTTTTTGTAGCTATTGTGAATGGGATTGATCTTAGCAGTTCTTTCTCAGCTGTGGCATTGCCTGTGTATACAAAGGCTGTTGATTTTTGTGCATTGATTTTATATCCTGCTACTTTGCTAAACTCTTCTATGAGTTCCAATAGTCTCATAGTAGAGTTCTTTGGATCCCCTAAATAAAGAATCATATCATCTGCACAGAGGGATAGTTTGACTTCTTCCTTCCCAATTTGTATCCCTTTAATTTCTTTTTCTTGCCTGATGGCTCTGGCTAAAACTTCCAGAACTATGTTGATTAGCAGTGGTGAGCATACTCATTAGTTTTTGAAGCTGCCTTACTCCTTGAGATTCCACAGGTAAGTTGGTCTAATGAATTATTTCATAGAATATTATTGGGGTAGGGAGAAAGAATTGGAGTTGATTTCTTTATTTCTTTACTCTTGTCTCATCTTGATAAGCTTCTGTATAAGGGCTTGTGGGAGGCGAGCAGCTACATGCTTAGCTCCATCACAAGTATGCATTGAGAATATAATGAGCCTAACATTAATATCAATTAATTTTCTCTATGTCATCCTTGCCAGCAGGAGTACAAATTAAAGCAGGATTTTGTTTCTTTTTGAGCAACTTTAACCTTTCTTTTATGGCTCAGCTAGCACATGTGTACATCTTAATTATATACTTTAAAAATTTTATCTGGGTTTAATTTCATATTTTCATTCTTATTTATTTAAACTTATTTTTAATAATATTTTATAGCTAATACATGTCACTGTAACCTTCCTTAAACAATTTTTGTAACAGAAAGTACCTGTATATGAATCAATAAGCTTCAGTAGAAGTCCTGGAAGATCTGTAAAGTTTTATTGTGGAAAGTAGATTCAATTTTGATGCTATAAATATTTTTCTGTTGTTGACAAAGAAAGTATGTGTTTCACATGTTTTCTTAGTTATCACCAGTCATTGGACATGCTTATTAATAAACTGAACAAAAAACATGTACAGATACAAACTTTCTTGAGCATTTATCATGTGCCAGGAACTCTTTCAAGTGCTTTACTTGTTAATCCGCATAACTCTGAGTTAGGTACTGTAATTATCCCTGTTTTACAGATGAGCAAAAAGAGGATGAGGGTAAGCCAAATCTAAGCTGCTTCCACCAAGGTCTCCGTTATTACCCTAACAGCAAAGCACAGTTATCTGGTTTTTGGGAAATACAGAGGAGAGTAAGTTACATTGTGAAACACATATCAAAAACAAGGGGGGAAATGGTACTTCAAAAAGTTTTTGGAAAATGGAATTCAAAGTTAGGTTTACTTTGGTGCAACAAATTTTTAAAGCATACATAGGGTCTTCAGAAAATTCATGGAAAATGTTTATTATGAAAAGTATGCATTGATTTCAAAAATTTGCTGCAAAATAAATACATCTTTTAATTCCATTTTCCATAAACTTTTTAAAGTATGCTCATAGTTTTTTCTAGGACAAAGTAGAGGAGAGGAGAAAAGAATTAAGGAAGTGGTAAAAGTGCAAGTGGATTAGATCCTCCTAAAGGGTTACAGAGAATGTTCACGATTTCCAGGAAGGCAGGAAGAATCACCACATGAGGCCCTCCAGCGACATGGAGGTAAAGCGATCACAGCAATGCTTTATTTTTGCAAGAAAATGTGCATATTACCCAAATCATAGCCTAACCAATGTTCATGCCCTTACAGAACATACAGATGAAAATGCATCGGAAATCTGAAGTACTATCCACAGAAGTGAAAAATCTAGGAATGAATAAGTTCTGCTTTTCCCTGAGACAAAGCCTAAACACTCAGTGAACCACATGTACTCAATTCTTTACAACCAGGTTAGGGAAGACGAGCCGAGCAGATTTAATGAGTCTAACATTTTTTGCTCTTTCCAGTTATACACACTGACTTGTGTAGTAAGACAAGACTTAAAACACTACCTTACCATACACCAGATGACCTGTACTGTGTTAGTAGCTGTCTGTCCATCTCATACTCTGAATATTGGCTGATCATTGAGGAAATTTTTGTGGGCACCTGCTTTTGACACTTTCAGGTAAACCCAGATGAGATGATTACTTTGAGCTGAGTTTTGCCCATGTGAAGCTTTGCTTTTAGGTATGCATTTCCAGAGACTTTGGTGCATAAATAAGGGGATTGAGTGGGAGGAAGATAAACCTCAGTGTGGATGGTACACAAAATTGACTGGGAGTCTTAGTGAAATAAAAAATATGGACAAAGAGCATATTCTTTCTCATCTGAAACAGGATATTTTTCTACTCCTTTCCTTGGACATTAGAACTCTAAATTCTTTGGCATTTGGACTCTCAAATTTGCACAAGTGGTCTCCTAGGTCTCCCAAGGCTTTGGGCTTGATCGGAGTTATACCACCTGTTTCTTTGCTTCTGGATCTTCTGACTTGGACTGAGTTATTCTAATGAATTCTCTGGCTTACTGGTTTGCAGACAGCATATTATGGGATCTTTCAGCCTTTAGGCTTGTATCAATCAATTCCCCTAATAAATCCTCTCTCATATATCTATATCTACATCTATATCATCTATATACATATGTCTTTATCTGTTTCTATTGATTATCTCTGGAATGTATTGACTAATACAATATTAAACTTCTGGGGCAAATCTCTAAATAAATTTTAGAGGAATTTGCTGTATTTTGCACTATTGGGTCTCATTAAAATTTATATGGGTCATCTGTGGGTATTTCTGGACATATATCATACCTCTGGGGCTACCACAGCATCCTCCATATAAGTTAGTAGGTTGTTGAGGAAATGATACACTAATAATGACAATAATAGCTATATTTCCAAAGCATTTGCTATGTGCCAGACACTCTAGTAGGGACTTTCTGTACATTATCTCATTTTATCTTCAGATATGACAGGTATTTTCCATATTTTGCATATGACTAAACTCAGAACTAAATAACATGTTCAAGGACACCCAATTCTTCAGGGCCTCAACAGATATGGCTGTAAGGCTCATGCAATTTCCAATATGTTCACTGCTACTTGTAAGAACCTGGGTAATGGAAATGTGCAGACAGACAACCCTACAAGATCAGAAATTAATATTAGTGTTCTAAGGAAGTGCCACCAAATGGTAATTAAAAGTTTAGAATGCTGTTGAACAAGATCCTTTTTCTCAGAAACTCAGATTAAGCCTTCTACCAATTGCATAGGCTCTCTGAGTACTGAAAACTAGAGAATGTTAGGATGAGATGAAATTTATTTTATCAAATGCTTTCTCTGCATCTATTGAGATTATCATATTTTTATTATTGAATTTGATAATGTGATTTATCATGTTTATTGATTTGCATATGTTGGAACAATCATTCTGTTTTGGATAAATCCCACTTGGTGTGGATAATTTTTTTGTGATTTTTATTCATGTAAAGAGAATAAATTTCACTTATTTCATAGCTACAATTCTAAGAAGATAATCACACTTCCCACCCTTCCTCTCTCTCCCTCAACCTTCCTCCCTACCTTTCTTTCGTTTTTTTAAATCTTTTAGATGTGCTGTTAGATTTCATTAGCTAGTATTTTGTTGAGGATTTTTGCATGTATGTTCATCAGGGATATTGGTTTATAGTTCTATTTGTTATATCTTTGACTCATTTTGGAGTCAAGGTGATGCCAGCCTCAAAGAAGAAATTTAGGAGGATTCCCCCCATTTCAATTGTTGTGAATAGTTTAAGAAGAATTGAGATGAGGTAGAACTCAGCAGTGCAGCCATCTGGCCTTGTCTTTTTAATGTTAGGACAATCTTTATTACTCATTCAATTGTTATTTTGGTTATTGGTCTATATAGGTTTTCAATGTCTTCATGACTCAATTTTGGTAGATTTTGTGTGTCTGGAAATCTATCCCTTTCTTCTTGATTTTCCAATTTGTTGGCATGTAGCTCTTTTTAATGATTCCTGGTGATTCTTTTTTATTTCTGTGGCATCAGTTGGAACATCTCTTTATTAATCTTTAATTTAAATAATTTGGGTCTTTTCCAGTTTTTTCGTGGGTCAATGGTTTACCAATTTTGCTTATTTTAAAAAAAACACCTCTTTGTTTTACTGATATTTTATATAGTTTGTTATTTCAAATTTTGCTTATTTAATCTCTAATTTTTATTATTTCTTTCCTCCTACTAATTTTGGTTTTAGTGTGTTTTTATTTTTCTAGGTCCTTGAGAGGCATAGTTAGATCATTTATTTGATGCTTTTGCAATTTATTGATGTAGGCGCTAATTGCAATAAACTTTCTCCTTAATACTGCTTTTGTTGTATCCCATAAATTTTGATGTGTTGTTATCTTCATTTGTTTCAAGGAACTTTTTGGTTTCCCTTTTAATTTCTTCTATGACCCACTGTTCATTCAGGGACATGTTGTTCAGTCTCTGTGTCCGTGTATTTTCTAGAGTTTCTTTTTAATTAAGATTTTATTTATTTATTTGAAGGTAGAGTTACAGAGAGTGAGGGGGATAGACTGATAGAAAGGTCTTCCATCTGCTGGTTCACTCCCCAAATGGCTGCAGTAGCTGGAGCTGAGCTGATCCGAAGCCAGGAGCCAGGAACTTCTGGGTCTTCCACATGGGTGCAGGGGCCCAAGCACTTGGGCCATTTTCTACTGTTTTCCCAGGTCATAGCAGAGAGCTAGATTGATAGAGGGAGCAGCCAGGTCTCAAACTGGCATGCAGATGAGATTCCAGTGCTGCAGGCAGAAGCTTAGCCCATTACATCACCATGCCAGCCCCTAGATTTTCTTTTGTTGTTAATTTCCAGCTTTCTTCCATTGTGTTCAAAAAAGATATTTTGTATAATTTGAATTTTTTGAATTTTTTAAAGACTTGTTTTATGAACTGGCTTATGTTCTATCCTAAAAATATTCCATGCAGTGATGAAAAGAATGTGTATTATGAAGCTGTGGGATGAAATGTTCTGTAGATATCAATTAGATCCATTTGGCTAATAATGTAGATTACCTCTTTTTCTTTGTTGATTTTTTTGTCTAGTTGATCTGTCCACTTACAAAAGTGAGGTGTTCAAAATTTCACATTATTATTATTGTTTTGGAGCATATATTTCCCTTTAGATTCATTAACATCTGTTTTAAATATCTGGGTGTCCCTTTCATGATGAAAACTCTAAGCAAATTGGGGTTAGAAAGAACATTCCTCAACACAAGGCAATTTATGATAAACTCATGGCCAGCATAATATTGAATGGGGAAAAGTTGGAGGCATTTGCATTCAAAACTGGCACCAGATAGGGATGCCCACTCTCACCATTGCTATTCAATATAGTCCTAGAAGTTTTAACCAGAGCCATCAGGCAAGAAAAAGAAATTAAAGGAATCAAATGGGAAAGGAGGAAGTCAAACTATCCCTCTTTGCAGATGACATGATCCTATATATAGGGGATCCAAAAAATTCCTCTAAGAGACTATTGGAACTCATAGAAGAGTTTGGTAAAGTAGCAGGATACAAAGTCAATGCTCAGAAATCAACAGCCTTTTATACACAGACAATGTCGTGGCCGAGGAAGAACTTCTAAGATCAATCTCAATCACAGTAGCCACAAAAAAAATCAAGTACCTTGGGATAAATTTAACTAAGGATAACAAAGATCTCAATGATGAAAATTATAAAACATTAGAGAAAGAAAAGAAGAAAACACACAAAAAAATTGGAAAAATCTGCCATGTTCATGGATTGGAAGAATCAATATCATTAAAATGTCCATTCTCCCGAAAGCAATTTACAGGTTCAATGTAATACCAATCAAAATACCAAAGACATTCGTCACAGACCTAGAAAAAATGATGCTGAAATTCATATGGAGAAACAGGAGACTGCGAATAGCTAAAGCAATCATTTACAATAAAAAGAAAGCCAGAAGCATCACAATTCCAGACTTCAAGACATACTAAAGGGCAGTTATAATCAAAACAGCCTGGTACTGGTACAAAAACAGATGGATAGACCAATGGAACAGAATAGAAACACCAGAAATCAATCCAAAAATCTATAACCAACTCATATTCGACAAAGGAGCTAAAACCAACCCCTGGAACAGGGACAGCCTCTTCAACAAATGGTGCTGGGAAAACTGGATGTCCACATGCCGAAGTATGAAGCAAGATCCCTATCTTACACCATATACAAAAATCCACTCAACATGGATTAGAGATCTATATCTATGCCACAATACCATCAAATTTATTGACAGCATAGGGGAAACCCTCCAAGACATTAGAACAGGCAAAGAATTCCTGGAGAACACCTCAGAGGCATAGCTAGTCAAAGCTAAAATGAACAATTAGGATTACCTCAAATTGAGAAGTTTCTTTACAGCAAAAGAAACAGTCAGGAAAGTGAAGAGGCAACCAACAGAATAGGAAAAATGATTTGCAAACTACACAACTGATAAAGGATTAACAACTACAATCTATAAAATGATCAAGAAACTCCACAGCAACAAAACAAGCAACCCAATAAAAACTCGGGCCAAGAACCTTAACAGACATTTTTCAAGAGGAAATCCAAATGGCCAACAGACACACAAAAAAATGCTCAGGATCTCTAGCCATCAGGGAAATGCAAATCAAAACCACAATGAGGTTTCACCTCACCCCAGTGAGAATGGCTCACGTTCAGAAATCCACCAACAACAGATGCTGGTGAGGGTGTGGGAAAAAAGGGACACTAACCCACTGTTGGTGAGAATGCAAACTTGTAAAGCCACTATGGAAGTCAGTCTGCAGATTCCTCAGAAACCTGAATATAGTCCTACCATACAACCCAGCCATCCATCCCACTCCTTGGAATTTACCCAAAGAAAATTAAATTGGCAAATAAAAGAGCTGTCTGCACCTCAATGTTTATTGCAGCTTAATTCACAATAGCTAAGACCTGGAATCAACCTAAATGCCCATCAATAGAAGACTGGATAAATAAATTATGGGATATGTACTTTATAGAATACAGCAGTAAAAAGCAATGATATCTGCTCATTTGCAACAGAATGGAGGAATCTGGAAAATATCATGCTGAGTGAAATAAGGCAGTCCCAAAGGGACAAATATCATATGTTCTCCCTGACCGGTGACAAATAACTGACCACCTAAAAGGAAACCTGTTGAAGTGAAATGGACACCATGAGAAAAGAATGACTTGATCAGTCCTTGTCCTGACTGTTGAGGAACAACTTACTACTTTATTCCTTTTAGTATTTTTTTTGTTCTACTTAATACCATTGGTTGAACTCTTTAATTAGTATACAGTTATTCTTAGACATTTAAAATTAACTGAAAAGTGATCCCTGTTAAACATAAGAGTGGGAATAAAAGAGGGAAGAGATAAACAGTTCAGCACATGCTCTCTCGTACTTACCTCCAATGGTAGAGCTAGAAATGTGCCAGGAATTCCAATTCAATCCCATCAAGGTGGCATGTACCAATGCCATCTTACTTGCTAAAGTGATCAGTTTAAGTTCATAACTGATCAAAAAGATCGGTTAAGTGTGAAAGAGATTACACATGTAAGACCAGTGTCTGCAAATAATGAATGATAAAATTAAAAGGGAGAGAATGATCCTACAGGCATAACAGGATACACAGCAGACTCATAGACTGGCAAATGCCCTAAACAGCACTCTGGCCTCAGAATCAGCCCTTAAGGCATTCAGATCTGGCTAAAAGGCCCATGAGAGTTTCACAGGCATGGAAAGCCAAGACACTGTGGCAAAAAAAAAAAAAATGACCTGAATGAAAAATCTTGGTGAATGAGATCCCAGTGGAAAGAATGGGCCATTGGAGAAGGAGGCACCTTTCTCTGAAGGGAGGAGAGAACTTCCACTTTGATTATGGACTTGTCCAAATAAGATCAGAGTGATGAACTCAAGATGCTTTCATAGCCTTGGCAGCTCATGACAAGAGCCTTGGGTGATTACTGACGTCATAAATAAGAGTGTCAATTGTTAAATAACAATGGGAGTCACTGTGCACCTGCTCCCTATGTAAGATCTCTGTCCTTAATGTGCTGTACTTTTAGAATTAACGGTAAAACTACTACTCGAACAGTACTCTATATTTTGTGTGTCTGTGTGGGTACAATCTGTTGAAATCTTTACTTAGTATATACTAAGTTGATCTTCTGTATATAAAGATAATTGCAAATGAATCTTGATGAAGAATGGGATGGGAGTGGGAGTGGGAGATGTGATGTTTGCTGGTGGGAGGGAGGTTATGGGGGGAAAAGCCACTATAATCCAAAAATTGTACTTTTGAAATTTATGTTCATTAAATAAAAAAAATAGCTGGGTGTCCTAGCATTGAGTAATTGTACACTTACTATAGTCACATCATCTTGTTGAATTAAACCCTTAGTCATTACATAGTGACCTTCTTTGTCTTTTTTTTTTTTTGATTAGTTTTGGTCTTTTGTTTAGGATTTATTTACTTATTTGAAAGTCAGAGTTACACGCAGAGAGAAGGAGAGGGAGAGGGAGAGGGAGAAGAGAAAAAGAGAGAGAGAGAGAGAAAGAGAGAGAGAGAGAAGTCTTCTATCCTCTGGTTCACTCCTCAGATGGCCGCAGTGGCTAGAGCTGTGCTGATACAAAGCCAAGAGCCAGGAGCTTCTTCCGGGTTTCCCATGTGTGTGCAGGGATCCAAGGATTTGGGCCATCTTTTTCTGCTTTACCAGGTCATAGCAGAGAGCTGGATTGGAAGAGGAGCACCTGGGACTTGAACCAGTGGCCATATGGCATGCTGGCACTGCAGGCAGTGGCTTTACCCGTTATACCACAGCACCAGCCCTATTAGTTTTGGTCTTAAAATCTATTTTATCTGTAATTAAGTTTGGCACTTCTCATTTTTTATTTTTATTTACATAGACTATATTTTTCCATCCTTCCCTTTCAGTTTGAGTATATTTGTTCTTAGGTGCGTTTCTTGTAGGCAGCATATAGATGGGTCTTGTTTTTTAATTCATTCAGCAAGTCAGTATCTGTTAATTGGAGAATTATTCCATTTACATTCAAGGTTATTATTTATGAATAATGACTTTTTTCTGCCATTTTTCTGTAAATATTCCTTTTGTTTGTTTTGGATCTATATACCATAAATAGGAGGCTTTCTCTGCATTATTTCATGATGCTGATTTTCTTTGTATGTTTCTTTAGATAGTACAAATTTATCATTTTTAAAGCTGGTCTGGTGGCAACAAATTCTCTCAACTTTTGTTTGGCTTGGAAGGGTTTTATTTCACCTCAGTTTGTAAATGAGAGCTTTGCTGGTACTGAATTCTGGGTTGAAAGGTTTTTTTTGGGGGCCAGTGCTGTGGCATAGTGGGTTAAAGTCCTGGCCTGAAGCACCAGCATCCCATATGTGCGCTGGTTCTAGTCCCAGCTGCTCCTCTTCCAATCCAGCTCTCTGCTATGGCCTGGGAAAGCAGTAGAAGATGGCCCAAGTCCTTGGGCCCCTGCACCTATGTTGGAGACCCAGAAGAAGCTCCAGGCTACTGGCTTCGGATTAGCGCAGCTCCAGCTGTTGCAGCCATCTGGGGAGTGAACCAGCGGATGGAAAACCTATCTCTCTATAACTCTGTCTTTCAAATAAATAAAATAAATGTTAAAAAAAGAAAGATTTTTCTAAATAAAAAAAAGATTTTTTTCTTTGAGGCCTTAAACTATACATTTCCATTTTATCCTGGCCTACTGGGTTTCTTTCTTTCTTTCTTTTTTTTTTAAAAGATTTTATTTATTTATTTTAGAGGTAGAGTTACAGACAGTGAGAGGCAGAGACAGAGAAAAAGGTCTTCTATCTGCTGGTTCACTCCCCAGATGGCCTCAACAGCTGGAGGTACACCAATCCAAAGCCAGGAGCCAGATGCTTCCTCCTGGTCTCCCACGGGGGGCAGGGACCCAAGGACTTGAGCCATCTTTCACTGCTTTCCCAGGTCATAGTAGAGAGCTGGATTGGAAGTGGATCAGCTGGGACTAGAACTGGGACCCATATGGGATGCTGGTGCCATAGGCGGAGGATTAACCTACTGTGTCACGGCACTGGCCCCAACCTATAGGGTTTCTGATGAGAAATCTGCTGTCAATCTAATTGGAGATCCTTAGAGGTAATCTGGTATTTCTCTCTTGGATATTTTAGGATATTTTCTTCATATATTACTTTTCAAAATTTGACAAGAGTATATATGTCTGTATCTTTCTCCAAATTAGGGAAAATTTCCATTTTCCATGAATAATCTTTTTAATCCATTTTGTTTTTCCATTCCTTCAGGAACTCCTAAGACATTTATATTTTATCATTTGGTGGTATTCCATAGATCCTGAACACTGCTTTTGATTTTTCTAAATTTTTTGTTCTTTTTTTTTGGTTTGACTATATCTAAAGAAATGTTTCCAGGCTTGGATATTCTTCTGATGCCTCAGCGAGTCTGTCATTAAGACTTTCATCTTGATAAATGTTTTCTTCATGACAACAATATTAAAATATTTTATCTTATGTTTTCACAAATTTCTTTTACTATCTTTAGCTCTTTTATTCATTGGGGATTTATATTGGTTCATGCACTAACAAAGATTCCTATATTGCGTAATGGCTAATAATGTGAGTTCCAAAAAGCTACTTACTATTGGGCGACATCTAGCTAAGTTCTTTAACTATTTTGTCCCTCGTGTTCCCCGACTGTAACACAACAATCGTAATTATTCCTACTACTGGAATTGTGTATTAAATGAGTTAATACACAGAGTAGTGACGTATAGTATATCACAATAGTGGTGGTGTACTAGAGCAAAGGGAACTACATTGTGGCAAGTGGCCCCATCTGCGCTAATTAATCTAACATTCATAGCAAGCTGCTGCTGAGATAGAGGTAGTGTTTACACTGACCTTGATCCTGTGAATGTAACGCGTTTTTGACCTCTTTGGAAGTTTGAGGACTTATCTCTGTTCCTAGTATTATGAGCTTCACAATGTGCTTGGTGAGTGTATTTTTTCCAAAGACTCTTTACTTCTTATTTCTTTCTAAATCAAGAAATAAAGGTCTTTCATTTCAAGGAAATATTTCTCAATTAGTATTATAATCCTCTGTTAATTACTTCCCTTCCAGTTTCTTTCTCTTCCTTTCTTCCCTGTCCCTGGGCCCCATCTTCTACCCCTGTTGTATTATTTATATGTTCAAGTACTGTTCTGATCTTGTAATTTGTTTTTAGGTTTATTTTATTTATTTCAAAGGCAGAGTTATAGAGAAAGAGATAGAGAAGGATCTTCCATCTGCTAGTTTACTCCCCAAATGGTTGAAATGCCTGGGGCTGGGCCAGGCCAAGCCAGGAGCTTCATCCAAGTCTCCCATGTGGGTGCAGGGGCCCACACACTTGAGCCTTCCTCTGCTGTGTTCCGAGGCACATTAGCAAGGAGCTGGATCAGAAGTGGAGTTGCCAGGGCTCGAACAGGCATCCATCTGGGATGCTGCCATTGCAGGTAACCACTCAATCCCTTATGCTACAACGCCAGCCCCAGTTTTGTACTTTTTTAACCTTGTCTAGCTTCATTCTCTTTTTCGCTGCTTTACTTGGAAGATTCATGATTGACTTAATCTCACCTTCAGACCTACAAAATTATAGAAATTCCACTCTAATTGTAATGTGCAAAAGTTTTTCTTCCCTTTCCTCTTTTTCCCCCCTCTTCTTTCTGTAACTTACAAGCATAATATATGCACATATACCTATTGCTACTAATGGGAGTTTTACACCTGAAACTATGAACTCTGTTTATCTCATAAATGGACATCCAAATATTTCATTCTCATATTTTTAAAAATTAGATATTGAATGAGAAAACTTGGTACCATTTAGTTGTATGTAATGGTCACCCACAGGAAAAAAAAAAAGACTTTCAACTGTATTTTTTTATTTGACATGTTGAATTCTTCATGTCTAATGTTTCTGTTTGATTTTTCTTTAATACTTCTATCTCCCAGAATGTGTCATCCATATCATGTACAGATTTCTTAATTCAAGTTAATTGCTTCTCAGTGTTTTTGAGCCATCCCAAAATCATTCTTTTGAATTATTTTTCAGGCATTTGATTAACCTCCTCATTTTGACAATCTAATATTGAAGTATTATTGTGTTCCTTTTGGTGTTACATTGTTTTCTTTATTCATGTTTCTTATATTTCTGTTTATATTTATGTATCTGGGGAAACAGTTGTTGGTATCCCCTCTAAGCATTTGTACTTGGAAATATGCCTCTCTGGCTCAGTAGAGTGCCTGCACCTTCAGCAGATATCCAGAGTTATGTGCTGTTTGGGGCCAGGAAGCTCTGTATAGTGTTTGTGTGTGGAGTGAGTTCAGAGTGACACCCAAGGTGATTGTGGTAGATCTCCTGTATCATCAGTAGGGGGAGGGAGGTGATTGCACTGGCTGACATATTAAGAGCCCAAGCCCTTCTCTGGGTCAAGGTGAGCCAATTATCAAGGGTGAGTTTGCTGTGCCTGCATGCCCCAACCCATTCAAGCAAACAAACCATACAAAGGATCAGTGTGCTCAGCAGTGTGAGCATGGATCTCACTATAATATCCCTCTCCAGCACCCAGTTCTGAGCTTCTGGATTCAGACCAGGTGACAGCCCAAAGGCCTAGTGACACCCCATGCCACACTCAGTTTTCTGGTCTATGTATAACTTGAAGTCACAGGATTTTCATGGTCAAAGTGTTCAGGGGATCCACTCTGTCTTGCAAAGCACCCTGTCCATGGAACAAGCTGCCCTGCCCAGGAGCCAGCCACCTGCCTGCTCAAAGTCTGTTGGTGCTCTGCCTCAACAAGCTGAGTTTGGCACTTTAGTGGAGGGAGGGGAAGGAAGCAATGTGCCCATCCCCATGGAGCTAAGTGGACCTCCCTGCCTCACACCAACTCTGCAGGTCAAAGTCAGTGAGAACCATGGAGTTCTCTTTCACACAAAATCCATCAGTGGTATATGGGCCACAGCAGCCTCCATTTGCCTTATTCTGGGAATATGGCCCTTTTCTCCACCTGTGCTGCATGCTTTGGTTGGGAAGTGGAGGAAAGTGAAGTGCTCTCTCTTCATGTATCCAAGTGAGTACACTGCCCCCACCAGCTCTCCAGGCCAACTGACAGTTAATGGGAACCACAGGATTCTCCCTCAGACAAGATCACTGGTGGCATGCAGGCTGCTTCAGGCTCCTCTACCTCACTTTGGGAAGATGGTGTTTCTACAACCTGCCAGTGTGGAAGGTGCTGGTAGCATTGTGCCACATATTGCATGTTTGTGTACAGTCTTTGTTGCTCCAGAGTCTCTTATTTGTAGGCTTTCTACTGAGAACTTCTCTCCCTGTGTCCCCTGGGAATACAGTCCCTCCTCTCTTCTTCTGGTACCTTCCTGTGACAAAAATCAGCATGTCTTTTTCCTATTCAGCCATCTTGGATCTCTCCTTCCTCATTTTCTCCATTAGAATAATACAAGTTTTATGAAGTGAACGGATTTTGTTCATAGCTAGATAGTTTGAAATAATGTTCCAGGCATAGAGAAGATGCTGAATAAATATTGGTTGATTGAATTAAAATCTTTGCCAGTCCTCTGAGAACCAAAGGGCTACTCCTGACACGTAGAAATCCAAATAAATGACTGTCTGTTGTTTGTCTGCTGTTGTTACCACTGTTGTGTAACATGCAAATTTTGCCTCCCACTAGGGAGTTACTGAGATCTCCAAACACATGAAGAGGCAAAGACACTTGCAGGACATGGGCTGCAGGGTTATGGTCTTGTTCTTATCTGTGTCTGAATCTTCAGGACACAAACTCACACTGATTCCTCAGTGACAGAGGCAGCACCCCAGCAACATTCTCTACATATGGCGGCCCATCTCCATGAGAAGCCCCTTCTCCCTGCAGTTAATCTTAAATTTGTTCTGGCCAATCTTTATATGATCTAGACAGATCTTTCTTCTAGCATTACTTTTCCTAACTGAAACGTTCCCACCAGAACAAAACAAGAACACAACAAAACAAAAACCCAGTCATAGCTATGCACTGTTGGTAGAAGAAAGGTCTTATAATAGAAGTGTTTTCAATCATCTGGCTGTAATTCTTCAGGCAGGACTCCTGACCCAACTTTTGTAGAAACAGAAAAACTGCTTCTGAAGTCCAGAGAGAAAACAAACACATCTCCCCTATAAACACAGAAACGCTGGCACAGCAAAAGAAACAATCAACACTGAAGAGACTTCTAATAGGATGGGAGAAAATATTTTCTAGCTGTTAATCCTTAAGCCACAGAAATAGTAAAATCCTGTTATTTGCAGAAGAAAGGATGGATGGAAGCAAAGAATATAATGTTAAGTGAATCAAGTCAGACAAAAGAAGATAGTACCATATATCACCCTTCATATATGGAAACTAAATTCAGTCTGCATACAGAGTAGTGATTACTAGAGGCTAAGAAGGGTAGGCAGTGGGGATATAGGGAGTTTGGAGAGCAGCTACCAGATCAGAGTTATATTGAGGGAATAAGTTGCTAGTGTTGCACAGCATTGTTGGGTAACTGTGGTTCACATTAACCTTGAATGTATTTTATGAACAAAAAGAGGAAAGAAACTCCAAGTCTCCAACCACAAAATAATGTCAAAGAAGGGAAAGTGTTGATTACTCTGCTTTGATCAGTACACATTGTATACATGTATTAAAGTGTCACACTGTAGCCCATAAATACATGCAATCATTATCAATAAAATTTTTTCTTAAAAATGGGGTTTCCATGGATAAAATATGGTTTACTTTAAATTATCTTCCCCAAGAGATATCAGATAAATCAATCACACAGTGCCCACTAGAAAGCAGACCAACAGTACTGCTGCCTAGTTAAGATGTTTATGAAATCAAATTCTCAAGATTGACATAATACTGCTGCATAACAAGTATTTCCATAGCTAGGAATGAAACCCGTGACTGTATTAGTATAGGATGTTACTTACATTCCCCTTATATTAGAGATAAGTATTTTAATGCTATGAGGAAGTAGGCCTGTCATGCCTCTTAAAGGCCAGCTCTCTGCAGGTGCAGCTGGGTTTTATTACTCTGTTTCCTCCCTGCAGAGCATACAATTCTTGGTACACAGTAAGCCTGTATTATTCCAATTTTTCCACTGAAAGACTCTAAGACCAGTGTGAATTTGTAATCCTTGGGCCTTGGTAAGGTATATAAGAAAATTTAGGAGCACTTCATGTGAGCAGGATATTTTTTCTGCTACTTTACCTTTAAAATTTGTTTTATGTTCTTTGTTTTAATTTTAAAAATCCAGTAAAACCAAGGCTCTTGGAAGATGCACCGTTTTTATACTATGGCTTTGAGTACCAGCTGATCCAGCATCACATATTGTAGGGGTTACACATACCTTAGGTTAAGAAAATAGCTATGCAAAATATTCAGGGAATACTTGCTGAATGAATAAATGGCAGAAACTTAAGAGATGGGAGGAGATGTAGAGGTTAGGAATGCAATCTTTGTAGTTAAAAACTTCCTTTGGTAGTATTCTTGACAGTCATTCTCTCAGACTTTTTTTTGACAAACCAGTCATGATGAAAAGAAGTTCAACATATTTTTGTTATCTTTTAAAAAAAACAGATAGGTTTTATTTTATTTGTCAGCTTTTAGCCTACAGAAAAAATGAGTGGAAAATAAAGATATTTCCCCTATACTCCCTCTCATACCTAACTTCCATACTATTGCCATCTACACTGGAATGTGACATTTGGTCACACAGTCAACAAATACTAGCACATCATTGCCAGCCAGAGTCTGTAGTTTACATTCAGCTTCACTCTTGGTCTCTCTTTTAGGTTTTGACAAATATGTATTGACATGCAACTACCAATATCGTCTCATGCAGTACAATTTCACTGCCCTCAAACTCCTGTGTGTTCCACTTATATATTTCACCTATGCATTCTCCCTCACCCAAATGCTAACAGTCACTGATCTTTTAACTGTCTCATAGCTTTACTGTTTCCAGAATTCTATACATATACTTGGAATGATATAGTATAGAACATTTTCAGATTGGGCACAATTTAGTAATACACATTTAAAGTTCCCCCATGTCTTTTTATGGTTTGTTAGCTCATTTATATTGGGCATGGACCAATAATCTATTGTTTGGATATATCACAATTTATTTATCCATTCACTTACTGGAGGACATCTTTATTGCCTGAAAGTTTTGGCAGTTATGAACAAAGCTGCTATTAACATTTCTGGGCAGTTTTTGTGAGTTCCCTTGCACTGAGTGGGAATCTGATCTCCTGTAATTTCTCTGCATCTGTTTCCAATCTGTTTTCTAGTCCAACTTCATGTAACAACCCTGCGAGCATAAGAAGATGAACCATTAAGAAATTCCAGTGGTAACTAATAGAGTACAAAAAATGTAATGTATAGGAGTGAAGCTGACATTTTGAGATTCAAATGATTGTTTACAGCCCTTGTCTTTACTGTTGAGGAACAGTATTTTTTTATTCTATTTGTTGAACTCTTTAGTTACTGTAGGATTAATCTTATGAGTATAAAGTAAACTAAAAGTAAATCTTTGTAAAAATTAAGAGAGAAAATAGGAGAGGGGGGAGGAAGAAGGGTAGAAGTATGGGCAGGAAAGAAGGAAGGGGGGGGGAGTATCACTGTGTTCCTAAATCTGTATATGTGAAATAGATGAAATTTGTTTACCTTAAATAAAATTAAAAAAATAAAAAAGAAATTCCCTGGCTTTTCTATATTAGATTAGAGGTCATCAGTTTTGTCAGTTTTTCTCATGTTGTAGATTTTTTAGCCATGTCAGTTTTCCTGTTACATACCTATCAGTGGACTCTGTTGTAAAAACAAAGGTAACCAGGGAGCAGATAAGGTGTGGTCAGTCCCAGAGTGCAGATGACTGTCACTTTCTGTTCTGAGGAAAATATACTATAAATGTAAAGTATTTTCATATTCTTTACCTTATAAAGTTTACTACCCAATTCACTGAAAAATTTGTATTTATTTTGTCAAACTTATTGTTAGGGTGGTTCTCCCTTTACTAGTCTTTCAGAGGATTTTTAGAACTTAAGAGCTAGATATTATACAAATGGCTTTCAACCTTCCTCTTTTAAATTTTGGGTCATGTTTCCAGCTTATTGAGATATGTTTAATTCTTTTTTAAAATTGGCTCTTCCACCAAATATTCACCATTAATCCTCATTCAAAATGTTGTTCTCAAGATAAAGGACAATCTATTTATGACAGAAATTGTGTAAAGAACAGATGAACTAAAAGAAGAAATAAAGATGGTTCATAACTCATTACCAAAGAGATAAATATCATTGCCAGAGATATCTATGATTAGCATTTTTGTGTATCTCTACTTAGTCTCCTTCTCTATGCACATATACAAGTCCCTACATGCACACATACACTACATATATATTTATTAAATTTGCTATGTCATATAGCTTGTTTGAAAGTTTTTATTTTTTCTTCACTTCACCCAAATTTTATTTGAAGTGTTTTTAAATTTGATTTTCTTAGTACCTCAAAAGCATTGTGCTGGTAATCACCAGCAAAGGTATTGCAGTTTAATGATCTTATTTTGTTTGACAGTCACATTTTCCCAAATATTTTTCTATAATTAATATAATTCTGGCTAAATCTTTGTAAAAATCCATGATTATTTTCTGAGGAAGTGGAACCATGCATCAAAGAGTAAGTAGAATTGTGAAAGATTTTTATATATTTTAGCAAATTGACTTCCAAAAAGTTGTGTGATGAGTTAACATCACTATTACTTAGCTTTTTAAAAACTTGGTAACTACTCTTTTTGTTTGCCATTAATATTACTGATGAAAGTATTGAATAGGAGAGAGTCAATGACAAGATTTTGGAGTAAACTAGTAGGTCATTCTGCTTGAGATTTTATTAATTTGTCAGTCAACACCTTTTTAAGGACTGTAGTTTTTTCAATTGTATTGTATGTTGAACACATTTCTTCATTTTTATCATTTAGGATTTTATAAGAAACTTTGCTGGATGTTTTGTGAAAATAGAGACAGCCTAGTTTTAGTAAATTATGGTGCTTCCTACTGGTCACTACTTTGTCTAACATCACTGTCTATTAGAATGATCTATAATGGTAGAAATTTCTTTGATTCATACTGTCCAATATGGAAGCCACTGTCTGTATGTGGTTATTGAGTATTGTGCTATAAATTAATTTCATTTTAAACAGTGAGATATGCCTGATGGTTACCATAGTAGACAGAACAGTTTTATAAAATCTGACAAATAATTTCTCAAGTACCTATTGCGTGATTTAATTGGAATCAATATTAAACTGAGAGATTCATGGTTAATGAAATACATGGATCCCTCCTTTTTCACTATATTTTTAATTGCATTTTTTTTAAAAAAAGATTTTGTTTTACTTGAACATCAGAGTTACAGAGAGGCAGAAGCAGAGAAAGAGAGAGGATGTCTTCCATCTGCTGGTTCACTCCCCAAATGGCCTCAAAGGCCTGAGCTGAGCTGATCTGAAGCCAGGAACCTGGAGCTTCCTCCAGGTCGCCCTCTCAGGTGCAGAGACCAAAGACTTGGGCCATCTTCCACTGCTTTACCAGGCTATAGCAGAGAGCTGGATCAGAAGAGGAGCAACCAGGACTTGAACCAGAACCCATATGGGATGCTGGCATTGCAGGCTGCGGCTTTATCTGCTAAGCCACAGCGCCAGCCCCCATTGCATTTTTATAAACTATAGAACCTTGTAGAATTCAGTTCTTCATAATTTCTTAAAATGTGCTCGCAGTGATTTTTGTGTAAACAGTTCATATCAGCAAATTATTTTCATACTCTGGGATATAATTGAATCTAGAGATAAAATTTATTTCAAAACAAGCTGGTTTAATTTCCTCTAAGATTTTCCTAGTGTGAACATCACTGTTGATAGGAAAAATGTAAGCAAAAGGAAAGTTGAATTATTTTGTACTTTGGTTTTCATCCTTCATGTTGTTCCCATCTTTTCCAAACAGTGTGCTCTCCCCCTACTTATTCTTCTTAAATTTGATGTAGCTAACAGGGGCCTTCTTGTTGTCAATAATACTTTTTCTCATGCCCAGCTCATTTCGGTTATTAGCATTTCTGATAGTGTATGTGTAGCTCTATACCACTCTTTTTTTTGCCTGTCCATATTATATGCTTTTTAAAAAAATATTGATTTATTTATTTGAAAGGCAGAGTGAGTGAGTGAGTGAGAGAGAGAGAGAGAGAGAGAGAGAATATGTCTTCCATTCATTGGTTCATCCCCCAAATGGCTGCATCAGCCAGAGCTGGGCTGATCCAAAGCCAGGAGCCTGCATCTTCTTCTTCTGGGTCTCCCACGTGGATGCAAGGGCCCTAGGACTTGGGCCATCTTCTGCTGCTTTCCCAGGCCATAGCAGAGAGCTGGATCAGAAGTGGAGCAGCTGGGTCTCAAACTGGCAGCCACATGGGATGCTGGCGCCACAGGCAGCGGCTTTCCCCACTATGCCACAGTGCTGGCATATTTTTTAGTTCCTCTTTTGTGTGTGTGTGTGTGTGTGTGGTGTGTATGAGCATTTTAAAATTTCAGTTTCAAATCCTGTTTCTTTCAATTGCTGCTCCCTTTGCATCTCTTGGGAATCTGTTTTCATTATATTTAATTCAGTTCGACTTAACCAGTGGTGTTGCCTGACTCTTAAGAGTCCAGCTTTGAGCCAGAGCTGGAGATAAAATATTTACACTATACTAAGAAAATCAAGTTCATTGCTTGTATTCCCTAAGCCACTTGAAGTGCAATTTAGGCTTAAACAGCAGTCATAATATCTTGGGAAAAAAGCAAGCAAATAACCAATAAGCAAAAAACACATACAAAAAAGTTTTGTCTTAGCAAAAGCACAAGGACAAGTTAAATTTTGCTCACAGGTGTGGAGAATGGTGTAAGGAGGTTGTGAAGAATCAGATAAGTCTGAAACAGAAATGTTTGTGCAAGGATGACCAGAGTTTTCCAGACTAAGAAGCTGGGGAACACTAATACTCCTCCGAATGAGTCACATGAACAGAGGGCAGAGCTGATGGTGTACTTTGAGCATCATCAACAGTAGTCCTACAGCTGGAGTGTAGAGTACTTCATAGGGCAGAGAACAAAAATTAGGCTGGAGGTAAGGAACTGTTAAAATGTGAGGTATCTGGGGTAGGTGTTGTGGAGCAGCAGGTTAAGATTCACTATGGGATGCCCACATTCTGTACTGGAGTGCCGGTTCAAATCCTGTTTACTGCACACTTTCGGCACACCTGGGAGGCAGTGGATGATGGACCAAGCATTTGTATTCCTGCCACTTATATGGGGGGACCCAGATAGAGTTATGGGCTCCTGGCAATGGCCAACTCTGATGTGAGCATTTGGGGGAAATGAACCAGCAAATGGAAGATTCTATCTCATGCTCTCTCACTCTCTCTCTCTCTCTCACACTCTCATTTTGACATTCAAACAAATAAATCTTTAAAAATGGTGATGGATCATGTATGTTTGGGTAAGGAATTTAGATTTATTATAAATGAAATACGCTTGAAGTTTTTTGAGCAGAAGGAAATAGAAAAAAAAAGCTATTGTGTGTTAGACCATGGAAAATTTGCAGAGGAAAAGTCATTAGGTGACAGGAAGGTGAAAGCACCAAGTAGTGCAGTACAGAGTAGTAGAGAGAGCAGATTAGAATCAATATGGTTAGATGACTGATTGATTATGGGGGGAGGGAAAAGGCAGGAGGAAGAATCAGAAGTTTCTCAGATGGATTTTCTACTTTTTATTAGAGTTCACAATTTCTCTTGAACAAGTTTTCCTTTAGGAGCTCTGTATTGTGAGATCATGTCTGCTTTTCTCTGAGCTCTGATGAAACTGTTTTCCCAATGACCAGAGAGTGTGTGTTGATTTTATCCCATGTTCCATTACTTCTGTCCTTAAAATTCCAAGATGTGCTCATCAATTTTAGGAAGTTTTTTAATTTTGAGATTATTGTAGACTTAAAGAAGAGTTGCAAAAATAGTTGTTAGTTCCCATATACCCTTCCTGCAACTTCCCTTGGTTAACAACTTATATAACCTCATAACAATTATAAAAGCTAAGAAATTAACCTTAAAACTAAGTTACCATGGGGCCTGCACTGTGGCGTAATGGGTAAAGCTGCCGCCTGCACTGCCCACAACCCATATGGGTGCTGGTTCAAGTCCCAGCTGCTCCACTTCTGATCCAGCTAACTGTTATGGCCTATTAAAGCAGTAGAAGATGGTCCAAGTCCTTGGGCTGCTACCACACACATGGGAAATCTGGAAAGTGTTCCAGGATCCTGGTTTTGGCTTGGCCCAGCCTCAACTGTTGTAGCCATTTGGTGAGTTGAAACAGTGGATGGACTATCTCTTTCTCTCTTGCTCACCCTGGCTCTTTCTGTCAGTTTGCCCTACAATTGTATAAATAAGTCTTTAAAAAACAAATGAAGAACTTATTTGAATTTTACCAGCTTCTCATTAAGGCTGTTTTGCTTTTGTTCTAGGATAATGTATTGCATTTAGTATGAAATAAGAAATATATATATGATATATATGTGTGTGTATATGTATATATGTGAGTGTGTGTGTACTTTTTTAAAGATTTATTTATTTGAAAGATTTACATACAGAGAGAGAGAGAGAGAGAGAGAGAGAGAGAGATTGTCCATCTGCTTATTCACTCCACAGATGGCCACAAATGCCAGGGCTTGGGCAGACCAAATCCAGGAGCTTTTGGAGATCTCCTATGTGGATGACAAGGGCCCAGAAGAACTTCGGCCACATGCTGCTTTTACCAGTCCATTAGCAGGGAGCTGGATCAGAAGTGGAGTAGCACAACTGCTGCCCATAGGGGATGTTGGCGTCACAGGCAGTGGCTTTAGCCATTAAGCCATAATGCCAGCCAGCCCCATATGTGTGTACATGTGTATACATGTATCTGTGTGTGTGTGCACATGCATGTGTGTGGTGTGTGCATGTGTAGTTTTCTGCCCCTGGTTCCTAAAATACCACCCCTAAAATCCTTGTAGATACAGAATAGTAGAGGAATTTTTTCTTATAAGATTTGGTTTTTGACTATGGTTCCTGACACAACTCCTTTATGCTTTCCTGAGTGATAAGAGCAAGAGTGTATGACACAGAACTCCTAAATCTCTTGGAATTTCCCAAGTGATAGGAAAATCTTTTGTTCTAAAATCAAGCCTCAGAATAGGGGCTGGTTGCCAGGGTAACCAACCTCATGATTTGAAATTTGGAACTTTCAGCTTACCTGAACCTCCAGAGAGGAGAGAGGGGAGAGGGTCTGAAGATAGAATTGATTATCAATGGCCAGTAATATAACACTCATGCCTACGTGACGAAGCCCTCAATGAAAACCTCAAATGACAGGGTTTCGGGAGCTGAACAAGTGGAGGTGCCTGCTTGGTGGGAATACATGGAGAAGGCATAAAATCTTTGAGCCCTTTATCATGTAGCTTGTTCTATGCATCTCTTCAATCTGGCTTTTCAAGTGTGTCCTTTATTAATAAGTTGGTAAAAAATTGTAAGCATTTTCCCCTGAATTTTATGAGCTATGGAAGCAAAGGTACTCAAGAAGAGGTTTGTAGATACTCCAGTTTACAGATGATCAGAAATATAGGTGGCAACCTATGCCTTATGACTGGTATTCGAGGGGGTAGGAGCAGTATTTGGAACTGAATCCTATAACTGTAGAATTACAGGAGACTCAGTTGGTGTCACTGGAAAATTGCTTGGTGTGTTGTGAAAAATTTCCATACATCTCTTTTTTTTAAAAAAAAATTAATGATTTATTTGAAAGTTAGTTACACAGAGAGAGGAGAGGCAGAGAGAGGGAGAGAGAGAGGTCTTCTCTCTGTTGGTTCACTCCCCAAATGGCTGCCATGGTCGTCGCTACGCTGATCCAAAGCCAGGAACCAGGTACCCCTTCCTGGTCTCCCATGCGGGTGCAAGGGCCGAAGCACTCGGGCCATCCTCCCCTGTCTTCCCAGGCAATAGCAGAGAGCTGGACTAGAAGAGGAGCAACTGGGACTAGAACCTGGCACCCATATGGGATGCCATCGCCGCAGGTGGAGGATTAACCAAGTGAGCCACAGCACCAGCCCCATCCCGTATATCTTTTGTAAGAAGTGTTTATTTCTTTGTTTCCTCCAACCTGTGGCAGTTGTTTTTCATTGTTGTCTCTCATGGTCTTGATACTTTTTTTTTTAAGATTTATTTATTTATTTGAGAAGCAGAGTTTCAGGCAGAGAGGATGAGAGAGAGAGAGAGAGAGAGAGAGAGAGAGAGAGAGAGGCAGAGGGAGGTTTTCAATCCTCTGGTTTACTTCCCAAATGACCACAATGACCAGAGCTGAGCTGATCCAAAGCCGGGATCCAGGAGCTTCTTCTGGGTTTCCTAAGTGGGTGCAGTGCCCCAAGCACTTGGGCAATCTGCAGTTTTTTCCAGGCCATCATCAGGGAACTAGATCACAACTGGGGCAGCATGGACTCAAACTGGCACGCATTTGAGATGCCAGTGCCACAGGCAGAAGCTTAATCTGCTAAGCCACAGTGCTGGCCCCCAGCCTTGACACTTATGAGGAGTGCCAGTCAGTTCTTTTTATATGATGCTCTTCAACTTGGGTGTGTGTTGTTTTCTCATGATTAGGTTTTATGCTTCACTGGAAAGGATACCACAAACATACTGTGCCTTTCTCAGTACTTCATGTCAGAGGGTATATAATGTCTACACTTATTACTGGTAATCACTTTGATTGCTTGGCTAATGTAATGTCTGCCAGGACCTCCATTAGAATGCTACTAGTTTTCCATTTTCATTACTCAACATCTTGAGGGAAGTATGAAAATGTAAATATTCTGTTTCTGCTTAGATTTTTGCACACAATTTTTAGCAACCTTTAGTGAACCTTGCCTCCAGCAATTATTGCTGTGGTGGAAAGTGATTATATTTATTTATTGAGTTATCCTATAAGAAAGAGTTGTCTTCTCATCCCTTATTTATTCATTTATTTATGTCAGTATGGATTGTGGTTATATATTTCTGTATTAGGCTTATTATCCAATGTTAAAGTTATGTAAATTGTTGCTAAAAAGTTTTTCCAAATTTGGTCACTGGGTGCTATTTTAGGCTCCTGTGCCCTTTTGTCATGTTTGTATTTTTATTTTTGAGGAATGCCTTGTTTTCTAGCACCATAAGATACCCTGAGTTCTTCTATTTTCTGTGTCTTAGTCCTGGGATCCATCATTTCCAAAGAGTGTTCATAATTTTTAAAACATGTTCCTTTTACTTCTGCTTCATCAAGCAGTTCTTTATTGTTGATTGAAATTGAGTCCAAAAATAACAGAATGACAAATAAGTGTTCTCTTTTGCGTTTCCTCAAATTTTTAGAGAAAAGTTTTCAGTAAGATCTGTGGATTTGCATTCAACAGGAGCTCACTCTGTGTCAGTGCTAGGTCAGGAGAATTTGCCTCAGAATGTGACTCTGTTCTACTCAAATTTGAGGGAGTAGTCTCTAGGCAGCTTAATTGATATTTTGACAATTCACACTGGTAGGAGAGCTCTTCTTAAAAAAACCTGAGTTTTATTTTGCTTCATCTGATGATGCAGTACTCCCAACTCCCAATGTGTGGAGTTGCATCCTAGGCATGTCTCACATGTGCCAGTGACTCATTTTTGGTTGCCACGAAGCTGCCTCTATTTGTTCCTTGTCTTCTTGCTCTTTCACTCTTCTGTGAGTCAATAGAAAAACATATTTTCCCCTTTAAATGCCTTCTAGTCAGTTTGGCTGCAAGTCATGGCTGCTTTGCTCAGTCTTGTAGAGTTGTTAGTGAAAATGTATTTTTGGTTGTTATTGTGACAGTCACCCATCTACTGACACATTTTAAAGTCTTTCTTAAGATCTATTCACAAGTCCATCAAGAGGTTGCATCTGGAGATATCACCTTGCATTTCCCAGCGTCCACTGTTTCTTCAGTTGAACAGGGTTCTGTTCTTAAGTCCACAGTTTTGTTCCCAGTGATTTCTTCACTTACAACAAGATGGCACCGGGGCAGTTTTTGATCTCTCTTAAAAATGGACTTTGGCACATCCTTTCAGTCCCAGATAGGTGTAGCACCCCAGGATGTTAGTCTATGCTTTATGGAGCTGAAAATAGTTACTCTGTGTTTATTACACAAAAGGTTTTTATTATATACCCTAGAACTACAGGGAAAAAGAATAGTTCCCTTTAATATCATTGCTTTTCAAAATTAAAGACAAATCGTTTTCTGTTCTCCCTCAAATTACTATTTTCCAAGATAAGCACATTCAGTAATATTTTTTTCCTTTTGAATTAAATGGCAAAATTGTTTTATTCATATGAAGTGTATCATGTTTTCTTGTCACTTGGGTTCCTTCCATCTGAATATGCTCTGGCCTGTGACCTGTCAAATATGTAAGATCACAAGGGATTATCTGGTTTGACTAGGGAAAATTAGAGTAGATTATCACCTGTTTTATTCTGTCTATTATATGTGGTAGTAAAATGCATAATTCTTTAATATTGGATGTATAAGTATGGTTAAGCCATAGCTCTAAAGATAACCTGAGACTGTAATCATTTAAAAACAATTATTTTTATTTTTTAAAGATAATTATTTATTTATTTTAAAGTTAGAGTTACATAGAGAGTGAAGGAGAGGCAGAGAGAGAGAGAGAGAAAGAGAGAGAGACAGACTTAGGCCATCTTCCACTGCTTTCCCAGGCCATAGCAGAGAGCTAGATCAGAAATGGAGCAGCCAGGACTTGAATTGGTGCCCATATGGGATGCCAGCACAGCAAGTGGTGGCCTCACCTGCTATGCCACAGCGCCGGACCCTGAAAACAATTATTTAGGTGCTAGACTTGTGGCATAGTGGGTAAAGCTGTAGCCTGCGACACTGGCATCCCATATGTGCACTGGTTAGAGTCCTGGCTGCCTCACTTCCAATCCACCTCCCTGCTAATGGCTTCAGAGAAGCAGCAGAGTCTACAAATAGCTCAAGAAGCTCAACAACAACAAAACAAACAGTCCAGTTAAGAAATAGGTAAAGGACTTGAACAGGCATTTTTCAACAGAGGAAATTTAAATGGCCAACAGACATGTGAACACATGCTCAGGATTACTAGCCATCAGGGAAATGCAAATCAAAACCACATGAGGTTTCACCTCATCCCAGTCAGAATGACTGTCATACAGAAATCAATAAACAATAAATGCTGGCTGGCAAGGATGTGGGGAAAAATACCCTAATCCACTGTTGTTGGGAATGTAAGCTGGTCTAGGCATTTTGGAAGACAGACTGGAGATACTTCAGAAATCTGAATATAGAACTACCATGTGACTCAGCCATCCCTTTCCTGGAAATTTACCCAAATGAAATGAAATCAGCATGTGAAAGAATGATCTGTACCCTCATGTTGATTGGATCTCAATTCACAATAACTAAGCTATGGAATCTACCGTGATGAACGTTAACTGCTGACTGGATAAAGAAATTATGGTATATAAACTCCTTGGACTACTACTCAGTGGTACAAAAAAATCCCGTCTTACAACATAATCAATGCAACTGGAAACCATTATACTGAGTGAAGTAAGCCAGTCCCAAAAAAGACAAGTACCACATGTTTTCTCTGGTCTGTGATAACTTATAGAGTACCTAAAAGATAATATAGGAATGAAATTGACATTTTGAGATTTGATGATTGTTTACAGCCTCTGTCTGTACTGTTGAAGAACAGTTTTTTTTTTCTTCATATTATTTGTTGAACTCTTTATTTTCTGTGGGGTTAATTTTATGAGTATTAAGTAAACTGAAAATAGATCTTTATGAAAGTTAAGAATGGGAATAGGAGAGGGAGGGGGAAGAAGGGTGGGAGAGTGGGGGGGGGAGGCAGATTAGGGTGGGAAATATCACTATGTCCCTGAATCTGAGTGTATGAAATATATGAAACTGGTATACCTTAAATAAAATTTACAAAAAAAAGAAAAGTATCTTTGTAAGAACAAAAAAGTAAATCTAACATATGGTAGGAGAAGGTCACAAAAGAAGGAAAGGAATGTATGACAGACTATTCCTAATTAATATAGTCTGACACTTAGAATTCAAGAATTAAATGACTGGTCACTAAATTTGCATTTCAATCATACAAAGTAGCAATACTCTTAGTGGTCTTTTTTTTTAAAAATAAGACTTATTTATTTATATGAAAGTCAGAGTTACACACAGAGAGAAGGAGAGGCAGAGAGAGAGAAAGGACTTCCACCTGCTGGTTCACTCCCCAGATGGCCACAATGGCCAGCGCTGAGCTGATCCAAAGCCAGGAGCCAGGAGCTTCGTTTGGGTCCCTGACGTGGGTGCAGGGACCCAAGGACTTGGGCCATCCTCATTGTTTCCCAGGCTATAGTACAGAGCTGGATGGGAAGTGCAGCAGCTGGGACTCAAGCTGGCACCCATATGGGATGTCGGCACTATAGGTGACAGCTTTAGCTGCTATGCTTCGTTGGCCCCATAATTTTTTGTGAAGTATCTATTTCAATCTGATGCCCATTAAAAATAATTAGGGTGTTTTTATTATTTCTTGAAAAAATTATTTTTGGGTAAACATTTGACCTAGCAGTTCAGCCCCAGTGGTTTTTTTTTTTTTTAAAGAGAAGCGATTAAAGAGTTCAGTTTTGAAATCAGATCTAGATTTAAATTCTGGCACCATTCCATAACTTACTCTAGGTTAGTAAAAAAAATTATTAATAATTTTTAAAACCTATAGTTCTCCCAATAAGAGCATCTGCCTTGGGGCTGCCACTGTGGCGTAGCGGGTAAAGCTGCCACTTACGGTGCCAGCATCCCAAATGGGTGCAGTGTGAGTCCTGGCTGCTCCACTTCTGATCCAGCTGTCTGCTATGGCCTGGGAAAGCAGTAGAAGATGGTCCAAGTCCTTGAGCCCCTGCACCCATGTGGGAAGACCTAGAGGAAGCTCTTGGCTCCTGACTTTGGATCGGCGCAGCTCTGGCTGTTGCAGCCATCTGGGGAGTGAACCAGTGGATGGAAGACCTCTCTATCTGCCTCTCCTTCTCTCTGTGTGTAACTCTGACTTTTAAATAAATAAATAAATCTTAAATAGTATCTGGCTCATTGTTTATTGAGAGGATTAAATGAGATATTTCATGTGAAGTTTCTACCATTGAACTCCACACATTAATAAGATTTCAGTAATGTTAGCTATTGTTATTTTGAATTACTACTTGCTGAAATAATAACTAGCATTTTGGTATTACATTGTAAAGAATATTCACATTTTATATTTTTATTGTAACAATGTTTCAAGTAGATAAGGAGACAATTTTATTACAATTGGAGGAAGGAAAAAGTAAATGGGGGTAATTTATTAGTAGGAGTTCAGAGACTGGAACTCAGTCTTCAGATTCAAAATCCCATGAACTTTCAAATAAACACTACTGTAAACTCATGTGAAGTGCTCATGCAAACTCCATCCATAGGAAACAGCTGAAGTATAGCAGAACTGCTAATATTAGTACCAGATAAAGATAAAAAGACATAAGGGGACATACTTTGAAGATCATATTGGGGAGGTGATACAGAAAGATTTTCTTTGGTGCATTCTTGTCATTGATTGTAAAGGTGATTGATAATCTACAGAAATTAGAGATAAAAGAAGTTAGGACTCAAAAGCACATAATCATTAAACAACCACCTCAGAGATTCAGTGACTAGAACTGGCTTGTAGGTTGATATTAAACTAATTATTTTCTTTAAGAAATAAGGACTATTGTTAGATTAATGGATGTATGTTATAGAATGATGATAAAAAGATGGGAGAGTACATCAAAAAGTTTATGGAAAATAGAATTAAAGGATAAGTTTATTTTGGTGCTAACAATCTTGAAATCTATACATTTCTTTTTCTTCATAATGCAAATTTTTCATGAACTTTTTGAAAACACTTTGCATTGTATAGTTAACCATCCTATGTAAATTATTTGGGCTACTGAATTACTTCATTCACAGTCTCCATCTTACTGAGGATAAAGGTATGAAACTAAAGTATGTATCATTAGTAGAGACAACTTCTTAGGAAATAAGATTTAAGTAATCTTTATTTGAATATTAATAAATTTTATTTGGTTGTGGTAAATCTTTACATGAAGGGTAGAATGTACTTCACCCATTCAATATAAAGATTATCTTGCTTTTTTGAAAAGCTTTCTGGGAAAGAAGATTCCACATTAGTGGCATAATTGTTCATCAACTAATTGTTAAATTATAATTTCTTAGGACCTCTTTTTCTTCTTTAGTATTGTAGGAGTAAGTCATCATGATTACAAAGCCCAGTAAAGGACTCAGTAAAGAATTAATTTCATGCAAAATCATATTTGAATAAAATAACTTCATAAACAAACACCTGCAAGTTAACTACAAAAGAATATTCTACAAATAATATGAAAGACCAAGTAGGCATTGATTTATCCAGTCTCATAAGTCAGAGCTGGTTTTGGACTCGCTTTAATCAACAGATTGTGAGAGTTGATGTCATGTAACTTTGAGTCTCAGTTTCAAGAAGTCTTACCACTTTCACTTGGACTCTTTTGGAACACTATTTCATCATATGAAAGAAGTTTAGTTTCTAGCAGAGGACAAAAACATGCATTTTTGTGAAGCAAAAATGAGCTGAATAGCTAATACTCATTGACTAACCAGCTGATAGCACCAGCCACCAGACATGTTATAAGATTATTTTGTCTGGGCCAGCACCATGGCTCAATAGGCTAATCTGCCTGCAGCGCTGGCACCCTGGGTTCTAGTCCTGGTAGGTGCGCCGGATTCTGTCCTGGTTGCCCCTCTTCCAGTCCAGCTCTCTGCTGTGGCCCAGGAGTGCAGTGGAGGATGGCCCAAGTGCTTGGGCCCTGCACCCGCATAGGAGACCAGGAGGAAGCACCTGGCTCCTGGCTTTGGATCAGCGCTTCTGGATTCAGACCAGGTGACAGCCCAAAGGCCTAGTGACACCCCATGCCATACTCAGTTTTCTGGTCTATGTATAACTTGAAGTCACAGATTTTCATGGTCAAAGCAAAGCACCCTGTCCATTGAACAAGCTGCCCTTCCCAGGATCCCTGCACCCGCATGGGAAACCAGGAGGAAGCACCTGGCTCCTGGCTTCAGATCAGTGTGGTGCGCCAGCTGCAGCGCGCCAGCCGCAGTGGCCACTGGGGGGTGAACCAACGGCAAAGGAAGACCTTTCTCTCTGTCTCTCTCTCTCTCACTGTCTACTCTGCCTGTCAAAAAAAGAGATTATTTTTTCTGAAGACAGATCTTTGTAAAAATTAAGAGTGAGAATAGAGAGGGAGGAGAAGGAAGGGTGGAAGCTTGGGCAGGAAGAGAGTAGAGTGGGAAGTATCACTATGTTCCTAAATCTGTATGTATGAAATACATGTAATTTGTATTCTTTGATAAAAGTTAAAAAAATAAAGAAGACTATCTTGGACACTTTAGTTTCAGTGGATCCATCAAATGACTAAAATCTCATGAGGGACTCTGGTGAGACCAGAAAAATTAATTTCTCCTCCCTACTGGAGGTTGGCAAAATTTCCAGTGACACAATTTGAGCAAATAAGTGGTTATTGTTTTAAACCACTGAATTTGGGGAAGTTTATTTTTTGGTTACATATAATTGATAGAAAAATTTATAAAGGAAAATCTAGAAAATATCTAAAAAGTCTTACGTATGAAGGACATTGTAAAACTTTAATGAATGGTATAGAAAAATTTATGAAGAAGCATATTTAGTATTTTTATAAGGATTTTAAAGGTATTGATTTTCTACATAAATAGTCTGTTTATGGTACAATATGCCAATAAGAATCCACTGACAAAATTGGTAATAAATTTCATATAAATAATGCTGATAACCAATAAAAATATTGCAAAAACATGAAGAAAAGTAAAGTTAATATTACTTCCTAACAAAATGCTTCAAAATTTAGTACCTCAAAGCAGTAATGAACACCTTGTTCATGAATCTATATTCTAGGCAGAGCTTAGAAGGAACCATTGCCTTTTTCCTAAGGGCATGATGTGGAGTTGGCTAGAGGATTTGCTTCCAGGATGAACCACAGACATGGCCAGAGAGTTGGTGCAGTCAGCTGGAGCTCAACTTTGGCTGTCTCCTAGGGGACTCAGCTCTTTTTATCAAAAGTCCCTGCATGAGTCTCGGGCTCTCAAAAATCCTGGTGATTGGGTATTAAAAGCAGGTGTTCCAGGAGACGGAAAGTAGCAGTTGTCCATCTGTTAATGACTGGGCCTAGCAACTGACATAATTTCATTTTCAGAATATTCTATTTGTTCAAACAGTCATAGAGTTCAGCCATGTTGAAGAGGAGGAAACACATAGCTCCCTTTTTACTAATTATTTATTTTTAAAATTTTGAAATCTGTGCATTATATGTGTCTTACATGAATTTTTTAATAGATTTTTTAAAATTTGAAAGGCAGAGTTACAGAGAAGGAGAGAGAGAGAGAACGAGAGAGAGAGAGAGAGAGAGAGAGAGAGAGAGAGAGTCTTTTATCCACTGGTTCACTCCCCAAATGATTACGATGGCTGGAGCTGAGCTGATCCAAAACCAGGAGCCAGGATATTCTTCTAGGTCTCCCACATGGGTGCAGGAGCCCAAGGACTTTACTCATCTTCTGCTGCTTTCCCAGGCCATAGCAGAGAACTGGATCAGAAGAGGAGCAGCTATGACTTGAGCTGGTTCCCATATGGGATGCCAGTAGTGCAGGTGATGACTTTACCCACAACACCACAGAGCTGACCCCTTATATGATTTTTTTAAAAAGATTTATTTAAAAAGCAGAGTTACAGAGACAGAGGGGGATACAACACACACACACATACACACATTCCATCCACTGATTTATTCCCCAAATGGCTTCAACAGTTGGGACTGGGCCAGGCCAACGCCAGGAGCCTGGAATTACTTCTTGTTTTTTCACATGAGTGGCAGAGGCCCAGGTACTTGGAAAATCTTCTGCTGCTTTCCCAGGTGCATTAGCTGGGAGCTGGGTTCAAAGCAGAGCAGCCAGGACTTGAACCAGCACAGAGCTCACTTCTTAACATGAGAAGCAAAAAGGAGTTTTTGGTCATCGTTAATCCACCACAAAGCAAAGAACATTATATAAAATTAAGAGAAAAGAACAATTTTTAAAAAAAGTTCCTATACATCAATAAGGAAAATTAGAAGTTCCCAATAGAAAAATAGTCAGAGGATGAAAGCAGATAATTTACAGAATAAATAGAAATGATCAATAATTATATCAAAATGCTTAATTTATAAATCAATGGAACACGAATCAAAATACTGTGTTTTTTCTTTCATTTCATATTAGTGGACTTCTAGGGAAGCAAGCATTGTCTTCTATTGGAACATTTATCAAAATGGATCAGGGATCTAAATAAGACCTGAAACCCTTAAATTACTAGAGGCAAATATAAGAGATACACTGCAAGATAATGGCATAGGCAAAGACTTCTTGTTAAGAACCCAGAGAAACAGGCAATAAAGGCAAAAATAGGCCAATGTGATTACATCAAGCTAAGAGGCTTCTGCACAGCAAAAGAAACACTAAACAAAGTAAAGAGGCAACCAACACAATGGGAGAAAATATTTGCAAACAATACATTTGATAAAGGATTAATATCCAGGATACATAAGGAGCTGAAGAAATTCAACAACCACAAAACAAACAATCCAGTTAAGAAATAGGCTATGGAAATGAAATACAAAAGGCCAACAGACACATGTAAAGATGCTCAGGATTACTAGCCATTGGGAAATGCAAATCAAAACCACAATGAAGTTTACCTTACCCCAGTTAGAATGGCTATCATGCAAAAATCAATAAATAATAAATGCTGGCAAGGATGTTGGGGGAAAAGGTACACTAATACACTGTTGGTGGGAATGTAAACAAGTACAACAACAGCAGTGGAAGTCAGTGTGGAGATTCATCAGAAATATGAAAATAGGTCTACTATAAGACCCAGTCATTTCACTCCTAGGAATTTACCCAAAGAAAATGAAATCAACTTATGAAAGAGTTATCTGTACCTACCTGTTTATTGCAATTCAATTTACATTAGCTAAAATATGGAATCAACACAGATGTCCATCAACTGATGAATGGATAAATAAATTGTGATACATATACACAATGAAATACTATTAAGTCATAAGAAAGAATGAAATCTTGTCTTTCATAACAAAATGGATACAATTGGAGACATTTATGCTTAGTGAAATAAGCCAGTCCCCCAAACACAAATATATTTTTCCTGATTTGTGGTAATAAATATATGAGGACAAAATCATAATGTATATGAGCAAAATTGACATTTAGAGATTTATTAATTTATAGACTTTTGTATACTCTTAAGGAACAGTGGCAGTGGCTTTTCTATTTACTACTTATTGAATTCTTTATTTAATGAAGGGCAAAGCTTGTTGGTTATAAAAAAATTGAAAATATGTCATTGTAAAAATTAAAAGATAAAAAAGGAAGAAGGAGGGAGGGTGGGAGTGAGGGAGTGAGGGAAGATAAAGTGGAAAGTGTTATTCTCTTAAAACTGTATGAATGATATATATGAAATTTATTCCCTTCATATCAATAAAACAATTTATAAGATATGTATGTACTGTTATGGAAATTATTATGCTCCATTTTATTAAATAAAAAGAAAAAATATGTATTTTGGATTTACTTATGCATATATGAATGAGCAATCAGAAAAGTGTGGAAAGAGCAAGCCTGGAGGTACAGTAGGATGGTGGCTATGATCTTTTCCTTATGTTCTTCCTAGAGGGGCACTATTTTGAACAATTATTCACATACTATTCTACCTTCACAATGTCTGGGGAAGCAAATTGAGAGATAATAGAGTATTGTTTTATATAGTACTAAGAAAAGTTGCATGAAAAAAGGCATGAGGAAAACAGTTGCCCATATAACCCATCCCCCAAATCCATGCAACACAGTGGAGGGATGCCTCTCACTTGGGAGAGGCAGAAACAATGAAATCCAGGCCATTGTATCAGACCATGGTCCAGACCCACCAAGGTAAAACACAGTGTTAAGTAGAGATCCACATACCCTGACTCCAACTTAGGACCTACAGGTTGAAACTCTGGGCTGAATTAGCCTGGTGGCCAAGGGACTGCCTCCAGCTTCTCTCCTTCATCCTTAGGCAGCACAGTGTGGAGGAAGATCCTATCATCCACTGGGCAAGGGCAAATGATAGCAATTGAGCCCATGAGTATATATTGCAGTGTGCTAAGATAGGTGACGGTCTTACAAAGGAGGGAATTAAACATGGTGTCTGTGAAGAATGACCCTGCTCATTGGGGAAAAGTGTAAGCAGAATGCTCCTGGAAGCCCCTCTAATGACACAGGCACCTGAGGCATTTATTGCTGGAGAAAGCTTGGGCCCATATATGCTCTGAGTCCAGTTTGATGAGTTATTTCATCAACACATCATTGAATTGCTCCTCAGAAAGAGCCCGGCCCATGCTGTACACTCTCTAGGTCAGCCTCTTGCTACACTGAGTCTATTTGAGAACCCACCGACATGGGGTCCTATGAAGTGGCTACTCCTAGAATTTCCACAGACCAGCCCTGTGAGCCAACAGGGGGTTCTATCTTCCATTCCTGGAAAGAATTTGATGAGCACACTCTGATTGATTTAGCTTACAGAAGTCCCAGAAATCAACTGATTCCATACTGGAAGTAACAGGAGGCTCCATTCATGCAATTTCTTCCTCAGCCCCAGGAAGCAACCAGACAACCAGACCTGAATAAATCATCCCACTGAAGTCCACAGAAAGAAATGTGTGGCCTCACCTACTCATGATACCAGGAAACAACTGAGCAGCCTTTCCTGAGTGGCTCAGCCTGCTGGAGCCCCTGGGAAGTAACTTGGAATCCCTGCCCATCCCTCTGTGGCCCCAAGAAGCAGTTGATCTGCTTGTTTTCAGATGCTTGGTCAACTAAGGTTCTTAGAAGCAAACACTCAGTTTTCCTATGCACCTATAGCTCTTGAAAATTTGTGGGAAGTCCATCTTGAACAAGTTGGCCCCTAGAGTTACCATGAAGTTACCTGTACAGCCCTCAGAAATTGATAGGTGCTCCACCTCACTACCAATGTTGTACTAACAACTTGGGCCCAAAGATTGGCTCTTTACTACCATGACACAAAGAAACTGCAGCATTCCATCTAACACAGAACTGCCAGTGGATCTACCCCCACTGACCATACAATACTGCAACTACTGTAACCTGGCTCACTGAAACACGTGCAGACATAACTAATGTTGATGATACCTTAAGAAGTTACACTAAAGCTCCCACCTGAAACCAAAGCCAATGCAAAACGTCCCACCAACCTCCTAGGACATATGGCTGGAATAAAGTCTGTTACTATAACAGCCACCCTATAAAATTAGTAGAAGCATGTTACCCACTAGATGCATAAAAACCAACACAGGGGCAAAAAAAATGCATGAAAAATATGGAAACATGATGTCTACAAAGAAGCAAAATAATTCTAATGTTTATTGCAGCTCAATTCACAATAGCTAAGATCTGGAACCAACCCAAATGTCCATCAACAGTAGACTGGATAAAGAAATTATGGGACATGTACTCCATAGAATACTATACAGCAGTCAAAAACAATGAAACCCGGTCATTTGCAACAAGATGGAGGAATCTGGAAAACATCTTGCTGAGTGAATTAAGCCAGTCCCAAAGAGACAAATATCATTTGTTTTCCCTGATCGGTGACAACTGAGCACCAAAGGGGAAATCTGTTAAGTGAAATGGACACTATAAGAAACCATGACCTGATAGCTCTTGTCTTGACTGTTGATGTACAATGTAATACTTTATCCTTTTTAGTATTTTTGTTGTTGTTGTTGTTCTAGTACTAGTGGTTGAACTCTGTAATCAACACACAATTATTCTTAGGTGTTTAAATTTTAACTGAAAAGTGATCCCTGTTAAATATAAGAGTGGAAAAAGAGAGGGAGGAGATGTACAATTTGGGACATGCTCAATCGGACTTGCCCCAAATGATGGAGTTAGAAAAGTGCCAGGGGATTCCAACACAATCTCATCAAGGTGGCATGTACCAATGCCATCTCACTGGTCCAAGTGATCAATTTCAGTTCACAATTGATGGCTCTGATGTGTCTAAGAGTCAAAGGGATCACACAAACAAGACAAGTGTCTGCTAATACTAACTGATAGAATCAAAAAGGGAGAGAACGATCCAACATGGGAAGAAGGATACACAGCAGACTCATAGAATGGCTGATGTCCTAAGCAGCACTCTGGCCTCAGAATCAGCCCTTAAGGCATTCGGATCTGGCTGAAGAGCCCATGAGAGTATTGTAGGCATGGAAAACCAAGACACTCTGGCAACAACAACAAAAAAGAAGACCTAAATGAAAGATCTCTGCGAGTGAGATTGCAGTGGAAAGAACGGGGCCATCAAAGAAGGAGGTACCTTTCTCTGAAGGGAGGAGAGAACTTCCACTTTAACTGTGCCCCTGTCGGAATGAGATCGAAGTTGGCGAACCCTAAAGGCTTCCATAGCCTTGGCAACTCATGACTAGAGCCTAGGGAGATTACTGACGCCATAAACAAGAATGTCAAATTCTTAAATCAACAACAAGAGTCACTGTGTACTTATGTCCCATGTGGGATCTGTCCTTAATGTGTTGTCCAATGTGAAGTGATGCTATAACTAGTACTAAAACAGTATTTTACACTTTGTGTTTCTATGTGTGTGGAAACTGATGAAATCTTTACTTAGTATATACTAAATTTATCTTCTGTATATAAAGATAATTGAAAATGAAAAAAAAATCCTGGTGTTAAATTGGAAATGGCATAGAAAATTAATTAATTTGGCCAGCACCGCGGCTCACTAGGCTAATCCTCCGCCTTGCGGCGCCAGCACACCGGGTTCTAGTCCCAGTCGGAGCACCAGATTCTATCCCAGTTGCCCCTCTTCCAAGCCAGCTCTCTGCTGTGGCCAGGGAGTGCAGTGGAGGATGGCCCAAGTGCTTGGGCCCTGCACCCCATGGGAGACCAGGAGAAGCACCTGGCTCCTGCCATCGGATCAGTGTGGTGCGCCAGTTGCAGTGCGCCAGCCACAGCGGCCATTGGAGGGTGAACCAACGGCAAAGGAATACCTTTCTCTCTGTCTCTCTCTCTCTCACTATCCACTCTGCCTGTCCAAAAAAAAAAAAAGAAAATTAATTAATTTTTAAATAATATCATGTAGGATCTCTGTCTTTAATGTGCTGTACACTGTTATTTATTGCTATAACTAGTACTCCAACAGTATTTTTTTTCACTTTGTGTTGCTATGTGGTGGCAAACTGTTGAAATCTTTACTTAATATATAGGAAACTGATTTTCTGTATATAAAGAGAATTGAAAATGAATCTTGATGTGAATGGAAGGGGAGTGGGAGCAGGAAAGGGGAGGGTTGCGGGTGGGAGGGAAGTTATGGGGGGGGGAGCCATTGTATCCCATAAGGTGTACATTGGAAATTTATATTCATTAAATAAAAGTTAAAAAAAGAAATGGAAATCAATGGTTAATCACCTGATAAATCATAAGAATGTTGGGGAAACTTAATGAGGTTCAGAAGAATCCAAACAGAAAATTCAGTATTAGGAAGACAATCATGATATCAATGAGAAACTCCTGAAAGAGATATAGATCAACAAAGAGAACCTGTCAGAAATTGTTGAGCTAAAGAACTCAATAAATGAAATTGAAAATACAATGGAGAATCTTAAGAGTAGATTTGAAAAGAGAGAAGACAGAATTTTTGTTTGAACAGGGATATTTTTAAATAATCCAGCCAGATAAAAATATATTAAAAAATTAAAAAAATTAAAGAAAGCCTTTGAGACTTAAGGGACACCATCAAGCAAGCCAAACATATGTGTTCTAGAAGGGGAAAAATCAATGCAATTACATAATTGATGAAAACTTTCCAAATTTTGGGAAACATGAAGACATCCACACCTGGATAGCAAAGCACTCTAGATTTGACCAAAAAAGAGCCTCTGTCAAGCATATTGTTATTAAACTGTCAGAAATGCAAGACAAAGGGAATTTAAGAACAAGAGAAATGTGTCGTCGCTTATAAGAGAATCTCTGTTTAATGGAAGATAAGACCTTACTTGTCAGGAGGGAATAGGATGAAATATTCAAAACCTTGAAATAAATTGCCAGCCAAGAACAGTATTTACAGAAGAGGTAGCCATCAGAAATGAAAGAGAGATAAAGACTTTCCATGATAAGCAAAAACTAAAGGAATTCTTCACCACCAGACTGGATCTACAAGAAATAATTAAAGAGTAGATGTTTGGTATGGAAATTAAGATACCACTTAGGATGTCTATATCCCATATCAAAGCACCTGGTTCTGAGTCTCAGTTTTGCTCCCAGTTCTAGCTTTCTGCTAATGCGCATGCTGGGAGGCTGCAGTGATGGCTCAATCACTTGGGCCCTTGACACCCATGTTGGAAATATGGACTGAGTTCCCAGCTCCTGGTTCCAGTTAGCCCAGTTGTAGCTATTGTAGGTATTTGGGGAGTGAGTTTGCAGAGGGGCCATCTCTCTCTGATTATCTACCTTTCTCTTGTGTCTGTCTTTCCCTGCTTTTCAAATAGAAATATTAATACTTAAAGGATTCCTATGTTACAAGTGAAAATATGGTTATAACCATCATGAAAATACCAAAAAGGAAAATCTCAACAGTAGAGCAGTTGCAAAAAAGAGAGGAGAAAAATGTAATGACTCATTTTATGTTTCAGTATTTCATTTGGTATACGTTTAGTTAAGAATTTTTACCTTTATTAATTAGGACCATAATTAAGATTTGACATCAGGGCTAAATTGGTCCCTTTAAATGAGTTGGGAATAATTTGACCCTTAATATTTTCTGAGATCACATATTGTACTGTTGTTTCTTTAATATTTTCTAGCATTTACCAGTGAAACTATTCAGGGCTTTTGTTATCCCTGAGGGATGATTTTAAAAATGAATTTAATTTCTTTTTTTTTTTGACAGGCAGAGTTAGTGAGTGAAAGAGACAGACAGAGAGAAAGGTCTTCTTTCCGTTGATTCACCTTCCAAATGGCTGCTGTGGCCGGCGCGCCACAGCCAGTGCACTGCGCCGATTCGAAGCCAGGAGCCAGGTGCTTCCTCCTGGTCTCCCATGAGGGTGCAGGGACCAAGCACTTGGGCCATCCTCCACTGCCTTCCTGGGCCACAGCAGAGAGCTGGATTGGAAGAGGAGCCACTGGGACAGAATCCGGTGCCCCAACCAGGACTAGAACCCGGTGTGCGGGTGCTGCAGGCGGAGGATTAGCCTAGTGAGCCATGGCGCCGGTCCTGAATTTAATTTCTTAAATGTATATGTTTCTACTCATAATTCAGTTTTCTGAATTTGCATTTCACAGCCATTCACACACAAAATCAATACTAAAATATTCCATGAAGAGCTTCATAGGCCTCCCTAGACTATCAAAGATGTACATTTTACAAAAATGAAATTGACATTATGAGAAGCAATGACTTGAACAGCCCTTGTCTTGACTGTTTAGGAACACTTTATTATTTTTATTTTTAAATTTTGTTTCTACTTAATACCATTGGTTGAACTCTTTACTTAATACAGATTTAATCAATTGAAAATAGAGCCCAGCAAAAAATAAGAGTGGGAATAAGAGAGGTAGGAGCTGTATAGTTTGGAACACATTCCCACAGACTTACCCCTAAGGGTAAAGCTAAAAACTTGCCATGGGACTCAAATTCCATTGAACTGGGTGGTACTACTGCCATCTTACTAGTTAAAGTGATCATATTAAGTGTGTAATTGATCATATAGGTAGGATTAAGTGTCAAATATATCAAATAAATAAGACCAAGTGTCTGGTAATAATAATAGAATTAAAAAGAGAGAATGATCCAACATGGGAAGCAGTTCACACAGCAGAGTCATAGAATGACAAATGCCCTAAAATGACCTCATAATCAGCCCTTAAGGCATTCAGATCTGGCTGAAAAGCCCATGAGAGAATTTCAGGCATGGAAAGCCAAGGCACTGTGGCAAAAATGTTATAGATGAAGGATCTCTGTGAGTGTGACCCCAGTGGAAAGAAGGGGCCATCAAAGAAGGAGGTGCTTTTCTCTGAAGAGAGGCAAAGACTTTTACATTTCTTATGGCCCTGTCTAAATACTGACAGAGTTTATGAACTCAAAAGCTTCAGTAGATTGGCAGCTCCTGTCAAGAACCTTGGGTGATCACTGACGTCATAAATAAGAGTGTTTATTATTAAATCAACAACAGGAGTCACTGTGCACTTACTCCCCATGTTCATCCTCTTTCTTTAATGAGTTGTACTATGAAAATTAACTGTAAAACTTGTTTCCAAACAGTACCTTATACTTAGTGTGTGTGTGGGTAGGTGGGTGCAATTGTTGAAATCTTTACTTAGTATAGAGTTGGTCTTCTGTATATAAAGTAAATTAAAAATAAATCTTAATGACGAATGGGATGGGAGAGGGAATAGGAGGTGGGATGGGAGTGGGGGTGGGAAGGCGGGTATGGGGGAAAAACCACTATATTCCTAAAGCTGCACCTATGAAATTTGTATTCATTAAATAAAAGCTTTCTTAAAAAATAACTAAAGAACATTAGTCTAGCTTCTGGATAAGGGTCCATTTATGTAACTTGTCTGGGGACATGAAGTTGTTTGGACAACAGAACTGGGATCCTCACTCAAATCTGCCTGCGACAATCACCCACAGAGAGTCCCTCTTCCACTGGGGGGGCTTCTCCACAAAGACCACTTCTCTGTATACCTTCTCAGATATCTGGCATGGCACTTGGAGGAAAGATTCAAATAAATTCCATACATTTGATATCAAATTCCAAAAATTTGATACAGCATATCAAATGCTAACCAAGTACAGAATCTTCTCAGAGATTATAGGATTTGCTTTTTTTCCTCAAAAATTTTTTATTTATTTTTATTTTATTTGAAAGGCAGAAACAGATAGAGATAGATAGACACACACACACACACAGAGGGAGAGAGGGAAGGAGGGAGGGAATGAGGGAGGGAGGGAGAGAGGGAGGGAGAGAATGAGACCTTCTATCTGCTGATTCACTCCCTGAAAGCCTGGGATGGCCTGGACTAGTCAGGCTGAGACTAGGGGCCCAGAAATCCATTCATGTCTTCCAAGTACTTGAGCCTTCATCTCATTAGCAGAAAGTTAGATGTGAAGCAGAGGAGCTGCCCAGGGACCTATATAATCTGAATACTGTTATGGACAAAGATGAAGAAGGTACAGAAATTGAGGGTAAGGTACAGAAATTGAGGGTAATTTACAGCAAATTGAGTATAATAATAAAATAAGGCTTACCTTTCACATTTTTGGTTTTTAAAAGATTCTTTTTTTTTTTGACAAAATCGACAATCTGACATAGATTGGATATTTGTAAAAATAAAAAGCCAGAGGAAAAAAATAGTGTTCTTTCTTCCAGTGTGGGGAGATACAATGAACAGAGAATCAGGCATATAGGACTGGATATAACTGGGCGAATTCTCTGGAAAACAGGTTAGGAACTTATTGAATGTTAGTAAAATACTGAACATAGAAGAGACCTTAAACCTAGGGGAACTGGGGAAGAAGTGGGGGGAGGAAGAATCTGAACTGTGTTTTTGCCAATATCCATAGGAGATGGTGTCTGTAAGGAAAGAATTAGAGAGAGCCTAAGGCAGATTAGAGAAGGTGATGGTCAGTGCGGTCTAGTGGGACGGAGTGTGTGTGTTGTGCTCAGGGAGAGGAGGCAGAGTAGACTGGGACAGGAGCACTAGTGAGAGGTAAACATGGCTGACTTTGAAAACATGATGAGGATATCTCAGTAGGCTGTGAAAAGTCATGTGTTATATTGAGCACCTCTTAGTTGTAAACGGCAGTATTTGTTAACTAAATTAAAAACTCAGCATTGACTCTTTCAGAGAAAAGAATTTAAAAGAATTTCCTTCTTCTATCAGAATGTGCAAGTACAGAGTTTGATTTCTATGCTGAGTACATGTATGCAAGGATGTTCATGCCTGAGTAATGGAAAGTACATTTGTCTTTCTCTTTCATTCTCTCCCGTCTCCTTGTGTCCTGTCCACTCCTCAACTGTGTTAGGCTCAATAATGTCCTTTAAAGTCATGCAAGTTAATCCCTGGGACTTGTTAATGTTAGCTTATGCGGATAAAAGATTCTACAGATGTGATTAAGTTAAGGATCTTGAAGTACAGAGATTATCTTCAATTATCTAGGTGGGCCCTATATCATCATAAGGGTCCTTACAAGAAGGAGGTTGGAGGGTCATAATCATAGGAGATGTGACTATGCAAGAAAGAGGTTGAGGTGATGCCAGAAGAGACTACATGCCAAGGAATGCAGGTAGCCTTTAGAAGCTTGAAAAGATGGGTATATGGACTTCTTCATGGAGCCTCCAGGAAGGAAACTTGCTATCACTTTGATTTTAGCTCAGGAGAAGTGTTTTAGGATGTTAGACATTCAGAACTGTAGTTTTTAGAAAAGATTTATTTTATTATTTATTTGAAAGTCAGAGTTACACAGAGAGAGAAGGAGAGGGAGGGGTGGAGGGAAGGAAAGAGAGAGAGAGAGAGATAGATAGGTCTTCCATCCTCTGGTTCTACTCAACAAATGACTGCAATGGCCGGAGCTGAGCAGATCCAAAGCCAGGAGCCAGGAGCCAAGAGCCAGGAGCTTCCTCTGAGTCTCTCAGGCCATAGCAGAGAGCTAGATCTGAAGTGGAGTAGCCAGACCAGCACCCATATGGGATGCTGGCGCTGCAGGCAGTGGCTTTACCCGCTACGCCACAGCACTGGCCCCCCTCTCTCTTGTTTTTGACCCCCATCAGGTATACTTTGTCTATGTACAGCTATTTTGTAATATATTGAATTTTTTTCTTTCAGTTTATAAAAATGGAAAGTGGAGACTGGAATATCAAATATTTTCTGCTACTATAAAAATAAGTGTGATAAACATAAGCTGAAGTTTTGGATAATTATTTAGGAAGGCTGATGTCATAATCCAAGGAAAATGGGATATTTGCTTATTTTTTTTAATAATTTAAAATATTTATTGATTCATACCTCCCAGATTTTTTTTAACTTTTTTAAATTTTTTTTATTTAGTAAATATAAATTTCCAAAGTACAGTTTATGGATTACAATGGCTTCCCGCCCCCCATAATTTTCCTCCCACCCGCACCGCCCCATCTCCCACGCCTTCTTTCATTCCATTCATATCAAGATTCATTTTCAATTATCTTTATGTACAGAAGATAGATTTAGTATATATTAAGTAAAGATTTCATCAGTTTGCACCCACACAGAAACACAAAGTGTAAAATACTGTTTCAGTAATAGTTATAGCATTATTTCACATTGGACAACACATTAAGGACAGATCCCACATGGGACGTAAGTACACAGTGACTCCTGTTGTTGATTTAACAATTTGACACTCCTGTTCATGGCGTCAGTAATCTCCCTAGGCTCAAGTCATGAATTGCTAAGAATATGGAAGCCTTTAGGGTTCGCTGACTTTGATCTTATTCCGATAGGGTCATAGTAAAGTGGAAGTTCTCTCCTCCCTTCAGAGAAAGGTACCTCCTTCTTTGATGGCCCCGTTCTTTCCACTGGGATCTCACTCGCAGAGACCTTTCATTTAGGTCTTCTTCTCCCCCTCCCCCTCCCCCTCCCCCTCCCCCTCCCCCTCCTCCCCCTCCCTCTCCTCCTCCTCCTCCTCCTCCTCCTCCTTCTTCTTCTTTTTTTTTTTTTTTCAGAGTGTCTTCGCTTTCCATGCCTAAAACACTCTCATGGGCTCTTCAGCCAGATCCGAATGCCTTAAGGGCTGATTCTGAGGCCAGAGTGCTGTTTAGGACATCTGCCATTCTATGAGTCTGCTGTGTATCCTGCTTCCCATGATGGATCGTTCTCTCCCTTTTTGATTCTATCAGGTAGTATTAGCAGACACTAGTCTTGTTTGTGTGATCCCTTTGACTCTTAGACCTATCAGTGTGATCAATTGTGAACAGAAACTGATCACTTGGACTAGTGAGATGGCATTGGTACATGCCACCTTGATGGGATTGTGTTGGAATCCCCTGGCATGTTTCTAACTCTACCATTTGGGGCAAGTCCGATTGAGCATGTCCCAAATTGTACATCTCCTCCCTCTCTTTTTCCACTCTTATATTTAACAGGGATCACTTTTCAGTTAAGTTTCAACACCTAAGAATAACTGTGTATTAATTACAGAGTTCAACCACTAGTACTAGAACAACAACAACAACAAAAATACTAAAAAGGATAAAGTATTACATTGCACATCAACAATCAGGACAAGAGCTGATCAAGTCACTGTTTCTCATAGTGTCCATTTCACTTCAACGTTGGTTTCCCCTTTGGTGCTCAGTTAGTGGTCGCCAATCAGGAAGAACATATGATATTTGTCCCTTTGGGACTGGCTTAATTCACTCAGCAAGATGTTTTCCAGATTCCTCCATCTTGTTGCAAATGACCGGGTTTCATTGTGTTTTTTTTTTTTTTTTTTTTTTTTTTTTTTTTTTTTTTTTTTTACTGCTGTATAGTATTCTATGGAGTACATGTCCCATAATTTCTTTATCCAGTCTACTGTTGATGGGCATTTAGGTTGGTTCCAGGTCTTAGCTATTGTGAATTGAGCTGCAATAAACATTAATGTGCAGATAGCTTTTTGTTTGCCAATTTAATTTCCTTTGGGTAAATTCCAAGGAGTGGGATGGCTGGGTTGTATGGTACGGCTATATTCAGGTTTCTGAGGAATCTCCAGACTGACTTCCATAGTGGCTTAACCAGTTTGCATTCCCACCAACAGTGGGTTAGTGTCCCTTTCTCCCCACATCCTCACCAGCATCTGTTGTTGGTGCATTTCTGAATGTGAGCCATTCTCACCGGGGTGAGGTGAAACCTCATTGTGGTTTTGATTTGCATTTCCCTGATTGCTAGTGATCTTGAACATTTTTTCATGTGCCTGTTGGCCATTTGGATTTCCTCTTTTGAAAAATGTGCATTGAGGTCCTTGGCCCATCTCTTAAGTGGGTTGTTTGTTTTGATGTTGTGGAGTTTCTTGATTTCTTTGTAGATTCTGGTTATCAACCCTTTATCTGTAGTATAGTTTGCACATATTTTTTCCCATTCTGTCGGTTGCCTATTCACTTTCCTGATTGTTTCTTTTGCAGTACAGAAACTTCTCAATTTGATGCAATCCCAATAGTTGATTTTTGCTTTGACTACCTGCGCCTCCAGGGTCTTTTCCAAGAAGTCTTTGCCTGTGCCAATATCTTGCAGGGTTTCTTCAATGCTCTCTAATAATTTGATGGTGTCCGGTTGTAGATTTAGACCTTTAATCCATGTTGAGTGAATTTTTGTGTAAGGTGAAAGGTAGGGGTCTTGCTTCATGTTTCTGCACGTGGAAATCCAATTTTCCTAGCACCATTTATTGAATAGACTGTCCTTATTCCAGGGATTGGTTTTGGATCCTTGATCAAATGTAAGTTAGCTGTAGATGGTTGGATTGATTTCTGGTGTTCCTATTCTGTTCCATTGGTCTATCCATCTGTTTCTGTACCAGTACCATGCTGTTTTGATTACAACTGCCCTGTAGTATATCCTGAAATCTGGTATTGTTATGCCTCTGGCTTTGTTTTTGTTGAAGATTGCTTTAGCTATTCAATGTCTCCTGTGTCTCCATATAGATTTCAGCATCATTTTTTTAGATCTGAGAAGAATGTCTTTGCTATCTTTATTGGTATCGCATTGAATCTGTAAATTGCTTTTGGGAGAATAGACATTTTGATGATGTTGATTCTTCCAATCCATGAGCATGGAAGATTTTTCCATTTTTTGGTATCCTCTTCTATTTCTTTTTTTAAGATTTTGTAATTCTTATCGTAGAGATCTTTAACGTCCTTGGTTAAGTTTATTCCAAGGTATTTGGCACTGCATCTCAGATTTCAAAGAGAAAGAGATTCAAGAAATTTGATTGTGAACTTAACCAAGTTGTATTACAACCCTAGGCATCAGTGTCTTTGTTGTGTACTAGCAAGAGAGATGGACTGGCCGGTGCTGCGGCTCAGTAGGCTAATCCTCTGCCTTGCGGCGCCGGCACACTGGGTTCTAGTCCTGGTTGGGGCGCCGGATTCTGTCCCGGTTGCCCCTCTTCCAGGGAGGGGCCCAGGAGTGCAGTGTAGGATGGCCCAAGTGCTTGGCCCTGCACCCCATGGGAGAGCAGGATAAGCACCTGGCTCCTGCCTTAGGGTCAGCGTGGTGTGCTGGCCGCAGTGGCCATTGGAGGGTGAACCTTCAGCAAAGGAAGACCTTTCTCTCTCTCTCTCTCTCTCTGTCCACTCTGCCTGTAAAAAAAAAAAACAAACAAACAAACAAAAAAAAACAAAAACAAGAGAAATGGACTGAAAAAAAATCCTCTGAGGTCGCTTTCATCTCTGATAATCATAATGCAATTGTTGACTCACATTTTCACAAAGATTTTTTAATATTTAGGCATATTCTCTATTGGTTTATTATGTTAATGTGTTCCCTCTTTATTCTCATTTTATAGAAATTATAGGCAATGAAGAATATGTGACAAGACAAAGAGGAATACAGTGTGCAAAATTTAGAACACTTTAGAGGTCAAATGACCTGGTGTCTTAAAGAAATGAGAGAGGAGGGGATAAATTAAATTCTGTATTGTACATATCAGAGTTTCCCAATGTGGACACTAGTGATGTTTTGGAATGGATTAATTATTTCTTGTCAGGGGCTGTCTTGTGCATTTCCAAGTTCTTAGTAGCATCCCTGACTCTACCTATGAGATGTCATTGGAACTCTATTCAAGGTTATGACAACCCCTAATCAAGTTTTGACAGCTAGCAATGTCTCCAGACATTGCCAAATGTCTCCTGGGAACAAAACTGCCTCCAGCTGAAAACCACTAATAATAGATTAAAACAAAGGATACCAAATGACACATCTGAACAGTGTTCCTTGTTTGCATTTTGAGTTGTACATGCCAACTGTACAGAAGAATTGTGAAACACTGGGAAATATTATCAATGACTAGATATTTGATGATATTTAGTATTTATTATATTTAGATGTGGGATAGTGATACATATACATACATATTAAGGAGATCTATCCTTTTAGGGTTGTACATTTAGTGAGGTATTTATGGTTAAATGATATTTTGTATTGCTTAAAATAATGTAGTTGAGTTTGTTGGTAGAATACATGGGTAGATATATAGATGAAATGGACTGGCTGTGTATGGGATAGTAATCAAAATGAAATGATGGGTATGTATGTTTAGTTCATCATACTACTTTCTAACTTTTGTATGTGTTTGAAATTTTCCATAACAAAATATTTTAACATGATAGTAATATAAACAGGATTAAATACCATATTTACATATGCATGTATTAAGTGTATGCCTTATTTTTATCATATCCATAATATGTGTATTCATGTATTTGTTAACCCATACTATGGAAGCTACAAGAAAAATTAGCTAACAAGAGATTAAAGTGTTTTTTTTTGTTGGGAGGAGTGGGAGAGGAACGAGTACTGCTTACTTTTGTTCTAAAACTTTTATTATTACTTAGCCCTTAAAACTATCTACATGGATTACTTCAATGTAAAATAAGACCCAAAAATAAGCAAAGCACTGAAGAGATGCCATTGATTTGATTTTTTTGTGTGTATGAAGATTCATTTTAGTGTCATTATATAAATATTTCTGTATATAGAAAATAAGGAAATCATGGTGAAGCAATGGCCTGAATCTAGAATGTGGGACATCACATACAGGACACAATTTTCTTCTGAGGCAGGCCTGGCTCTCTATTTTCTCCTTCTTCTTGAACATGTTAAGATAGCTGGTCCTTCTGAGGACATAAGGATTCCATTTTTTCCTTGTGTGGTAAGCAAATAAGGAAGGGTTGTTTTCTTGGACATAGCCCATTGCCTCTCTCTGACCCAGTTAATGGACCATAGAACCAATTAGCGTCTATTTACACATCTGATTGTGTCTTTCTTAGGAGGTAAGAAGTATATTTATTTTCTACTTCTCCTGGCATGAGCTGAATGCATTGGTTCAGTTTTTATCAGAGCTCTGAATCAGGGGAGAGGGGAACATTTGCCAAACTGGTATTGCCTTATATTATCTCTTCTGCTCTAAGTTGTTGTTTGTGTTATGCCTCATCAGGGAGCTCAGAATGGGAAAAGGATAAATGGATTCTCATACCAAAATTCCTGCCCCAAAGTACAATTTTCATAGTTACAAACAAAGCAAGCATATTTATTTTTACCTACTATTCATCAGTATCTTGTTAGATATATAAACACTATGTCTCCCATGGTAACACTTGGGGATAGCCCAACATTCCTCAGAGACAAATCAGTGTATTAACCTGAAATCAGTGTAGGTGGGTAGGCCAACAGGATAATGTGATATGAAAGTTGCTGTAGAGATACCTTCATTCTGAGGTCCATTCACCAAGGTTCCAGGCTGCCATAGAAAACCACCACTGTTAGAATCCACCCTTTGTGTAAATGCAAAATGTCTCTAGAAGTTTTCAGCTAAAATGCAAATGTGTTACCTTGGAGAGAGAGCACATCAACTCTCTGCATACACAAATTGCATAAGCATGGACAGGTTTATCAAGTTATTGAAATCAAGAGGAGAGTTCTCTTATGGGAGGGGGAAGCCATTGTAATCCATAAGCTGTACACTGGAAATTTATATTCATTAAATAAAAGTTAAAAAAAAAAGAGGAGAGTTCTCAGGGAAGGAATTACAAAATGGTGCTTTCTACTTGTACTTTCAGGGTAGCTATGGATGTAAGAGAAGTAGAAGGAAGAAAATCACCAGGAGATGTTTGGAGAGGCCAGAGAGGGGGTAGTGAAAAAACTAAGAATCTAGGCCAGCTGTGCCCATTATAACTTTCTGCAATGATGAAAATATTTTTTATCAATATTGAATGCACCATTCAATACAGCAGTTATTAGATAAATGTAATGGTTAACATTTGAACTGTGGCTGCTGCAACTGTTGGAACTGGAACTTTACATTTAATTTTAATTAACTGGAATTAAAATTTAAATGGCCACATGTGAATGGCTCCTATATTGGACAACACATATGTCAATGAAGGATATAGTGAGTGAGGAAAACTCATAGAAATGTGATGGGGAAAACCTAAGATGATAAAAGTAGATTATAAAAGTAGATAAAGCCTACTGAATTCACAAGTTGTATGGCATCATTTTGTATTTCTGTGCGGTGATGGTTTACAAATTATGTTATGTTATATTTAGCAAATTAACTTATATTGTGGGATATTTGTAGGGATTAAATATTTGTCTATAGTAAGCCATTTTGATATGGTTTGCCACTTGTACACCATCTTATTTTACTCACATGAATATAGCTCAATGAAGGAAAGGAAAACACTGACTCAGAATTATCCAAAAGGAATTCTTTGCTTGATCTTCAAGGAAGGCTGCAATTACTTTTCCTAATGTGCCATTGCATGCTTGCTATACATTTTTGTTTTTAAACACTAATTTTTATTCACTGGGGATTGAAGCAGGGGTCATGGTCAGTTTCACTGAGAACCTCAACTAGTGTGGATCCAAAGGATGTACTTTCCACTGAAGTATTGCCACCCCTTGCAATAATGAATCAAACACATCAACCCAATGATATTTCTTTAAGGCTATTTGTATACATTGGCATATAAATAAAATTTTCCTTTATGGTAGCACTGACATGCATAATGAAAGTTTTAAAAAATTATTTTCATCGGCTGGCGCCGTGGCTTAACAGGCTAATCCTCCACCTTGTGGCGCCGGCACACTGGGTTCTAGTCCCGGTTGGGGTGCTGGATTCTATCCCGGTTGCCCCTCTTCCAGGCCAGCTCTCTGCTATGGCCCGGGAAGGCAGTGGAGGATGGCCCAAGTCCTTGGGCCCTGCACCCGCATGGGAGACCAGGAGAAGCACCTGGCTCCTGGCTTCGGATCAGCGTGATGCGCTGGCCACAGTGCGCCGGCCACAGCGGCCATTGGAGGGTGAACCAACGGCAAAAAGGAAGACCTTTCTCTCTATCTCTCTCTCTCTCACTATCCACCCTGCCTGTCAAAAACAAACAAAAAATTATTTTCATCAAGGATGTGCTCAAAATTATTAATAAACTATCACCATAAATTTTGCTAACTCATTTGATGACCGTTGATGGCCATGGAACCCAGATGAGAATGAAAATAATGCCTTTAAGCACATTCTGAGTTAGAAAAAATATTTCTGTTGTACAGCAGGAGGCAGCTCACCTTTGAAATATTTCGAATATCCTCCCAATTAATGTGGCAGTATTAGATGTCATTATCATGTCAAAGTTTTATTCCAAGGGTAGAATTTTGTCAACCCTGTTTCATGCCATGTGAAAATCCAGATGCCTCTACTCAAAGATGTCTATGTGTTTCTAAAGTTCTTACATTCTTGTGGTCGCCAATTGACTCTTATAGGTTAATTCCTCCAATTAATTGACTAGGATTATGAATCACTTGCTAAATTATAGCTAGTATTTCTGTTTAGTCAAATCAACTGTGAAACTTGTTCCTTACACATTTTGCATAGATTTCAAAGCACATGCATCAGAATTAAAGAATAATTTATGTTAAGTTGTAATCTAGGATTCTTTCTGGAAATTGCTTTGAGATTGGCATAAGTGGAGGAGCCTGTCTTATACTATGCACATGTAGGGAGGTCATGGACCCATCATTAATTGTTTTAATACAGCACTTTCGTTCAGTGGTAACCAACTAGAAAGAGGGTTGAAGGTAAAAAGTTGTAGAAGCAGATATAAACCTTAGTTCTACTTGTCTTATCAGTTGTCTTAAGCTGTGCCATCACTCTTGCAGTGTCTCCTCAGGTTCACCAAGAACTGCATGAAAGTCTTGAGAAATTTCATTTATTTTGAAACCCTAAAGTGTTAATATCAATTATACTCTTTCTACATCTTCTGGCTTATTTCATGGACAGTTTTCCACCAGATATGTTTAAAATTTTATTGTGGAGCTACTTCTGAAATTTTATAAAGTCTGATAGACTCTATATTAGTTCCAGAGGCCAATATTCTCCCAAGGAAAAGAATGGCCTAGAAAGTTGTTTTCATACTGTGCAATTTCTGAAGACAAACAGAATAGACTGTAAAAGAATGAGAATATGTTCTTCTTGATAAATACAACTGCAGAGTATGCAGAAGAATTAGATGTATTTGCAAGAGTGGTGTTAGAATCCAGATTTCAAGATTTCTAAAACTTCAAGATCTAGTAGTGGGAACAGATCACTAAGTAATTTTTAGCCAAGATAAAAGTTATTTATAGGGACATTTACAAATACCAGGTGTAAAACTGCACTAATTTTGATGAATGTATACATTTAACTACCATAGAAATCAAGAGAATATTTCATTACTCTCAAAAGTTCCCTTTACTGTGTTCCAGAAAATATCACTGTTTATAGGCGATCATTTTGCTGAGATAGCAGAACATACCTCACCATAATTCTGTAACATGAAAGTTAAATAATCAATAATATGAATCTTAGTGTCCTTTATGTCTCACATTTTTTGTGCACAACAGTATTTTAAAGAATTCATGGCGTTACATTTATCAGATTATATCCTATTTAAAAAATTCTGAATAGTAAATATCATGTTTTCTCTTTTGCTTAGCACCTTTTTTAAAATCAGCATTCAATAGTATTCCACATATGAGGGTATCTCAAAATGTCTTGGAAAATAGAATTAAAATAAGTTTACTATGGTTAAAAATATTTTGAAATACATGCATAGTTTTTTTTCATAATATGTATTTTCCATGAACTTTTTAAAGACTCATCATAAATTGTGCACCTATTTTGTTAGAATTTCAGCTAAACTTAACCAAGGATGTTAAAGATCTCTACTATGAGAATTACAAAATCTTAAAGAAAGAAATAGAAGAAGATACCAAAAATGGAAAAATCTTCCATGCTCATATACTGGAAAAGTCAATATCATCAAAATGTCCATTCTCCCAGAAGCACTTTTTTTTTTTTTTGGAAAGGCAGAGTGGATAGTGAGAGAGAGAGACAGAGAGAAAGGTCTTCCTTTTTGCCATTGGTTCATCCTCCAATGGCCGCTGCAGCTGGCACATCTCACTGATCCGAAGCCAGGAGCCAGGTGCTTCTCCTGGTCTCCCATGCGGGTGCAGGGCCCAAGGACTTGGGCCATCCTCCACTGCCTTCCCGGGCCATAGCAGAGAACTGGCCTGGAAGAGGGGCAACCGGGATAGAATCCGGCGCCCCAACCAGGACTAGAACCCGGTGTGTTGGTGCAGCAAGGCGGAGGATTAGCCTGTTAAGCCACGGCGCTGGCCCAGAAGCACTTTATAGATTCAATGATATACCAATCTAAATACCAAAGACATTCTTCTCATTTCTGGAAAAAATGATGCTGAAATTTATATGGAGGCACAGGAGAACTTGAATAGCTAAAGCAATTTTGTACAACAAAAACAAAGCCAGAGGCATCAAAATACCAGATTTCAGGACATACTACAGGGCAGTTGTAATCAAAACAGCATGGTACTGATACAGAAACAGATGGATAGACCAATGGAACAGAATAGAAACACCAGAAATCAACCCAAACATCTACAGCCAACTTATATTTGATTAAGGATCTAAAACCAATTCCTGGAGCAAGGACAGTTTATTCAAGATTTCCTCGTGCAGAAGCATGAAGCAAGACCCCTACTTTACACCTTACACAAAAATCCATTCAACATGGATTAAAGATCTAAATCTATGACCCGGCACCATCAAATTATTAGAGAACATTGGAGAAACCCTGCAAGATATAGGCACAAGCAAAGACTTCTTGGAAAAGACCCCAGAGGCACAGGCAGTCAAAGCCAAAATAAACTATTGAGATTACATCAAATTGAGAAGTTTCTGTACTGCAAAAGAAACACTCAGGCGAGTGAAGAGGCAACCGCCAGAATGGGAAAAAATATTTGTAAACTATGCAACAGATAAAGGATTAATAACCAGAATCTACAAAGAGATCAAGAAACTCCACAACATCAAAACAAACAACCCACTTAAGAGATGGGCCAAGGACCTCAATAGACATTTTTCAAAAGAGGAAATCCAAATGGCCAACAGGCACATGAAAAAATGTTCAAGATCACTAGCAATCAGGGAAATGCAAATCAAAACCACAATGAGGTTTCACCTCACCCCAGTTAGAATGGCTCACATATAGAAATCCACCAACAACAGATGCTGGCCAGGATGTGGGGAAAAAGGGACACTAACCCACTGTTGGTGGGAAAGCAAACTGGTAAAACCATAATGGAAGACAGCCTGGAGATTCCTCAGAAACCTGAATATAGCCGTACCATACAACCCAGCCATCCCACTCCTTGGAATTTACCCAAAGAAAATTAAATTGGCAAATAAAGAGTTGTCTGCACCTCAATGTTTATTGCAGCTCAATTCACAATAGCTAAGACCTGGAATCAACCTAAATGTCCATCAACAGAAGACTGGATAAAGAATTTATGGTATATGTACTCTACAGAATACTATACAGCAGTAAAAAAAACAATGAAATCCGGTCATTTGCAAAAAAAATGGAGGAACTTGGAACACATCATGCTGAGTGAAATAAGCCAGTCTCAAGGGGATAAATATCATATGTTCTCCTGATCAGTGACAACTAACTGAGCTCCAAAGGGGAAACATGTTGAAGTGAAATGGACACTATGAGGAACAGTGACTTGATCAGCCCTTGTACTGACTGTCGAGGAACAACTTACTATTTTATTCCTTTTAGAATTTTTTGTCCTACTTAATACCATTGGTTGAACTCTTTAATAATATACAATTATTCTTAGGCATTTAAATTCAACTGAAAAGTGATCCCTGTTAAATATAAGAGTGGGAATAAGAGAGGGAGGAGATGTACAGTTTGCTACATGCTCACTTGTACTTACCTCTTATGGTAGAGTTAGAAACGTGCCAGGGGATTCCAATTCAATCCATCAAGGTTGCATGTACCAATGCCATCTCACTAGTCAAAGTGATCAGTTTCATAATTGATCATAATGATAGGACTAAGAGTCAATCGGATCACATAAGCAAGACTAATGTCTGCTAATAATAACTGATAGAATTAAAAAGGAGAGAATAATCCAACATGGGAAGTTGGATACACAGTAGACTCATAGAATGGCAGATGTCCTAAACAGCACTCTGGCCTCAGAATCAGCCCTTAAGGCATTCGGATCTGGCTAAAAAGCCCATGAGAGTTTCTCAGGTGTGGAAAGCCAAGACATTGTGGAAAAAAAAATGACCTAAATGAAAGGTCTCTGCGAGTGAGATCTCAGTGGAAAGAATGGGCCATCAAAGAAGGCGGTACCTTTCTCTAAAGGGAAGAGAGAACTTCTGCTTTGACTATGACCTTGTCCAAGTAAGATCAGAGTTGCGAACTCAAGAGGCTTCCATAGCCTTGGCAACTCATTACAAGAGCCTCGGGTGATTACTGACACCATAAGTAAGAGTTTCAATTGTTAAATCAACAATAAGAGTCACTGTGCACTTACTCCCCATGTAGGATCTCTGTCCTTAATGTGTTGTCCAAAGTGAATTAATGCTAAAACTAGTACTCAACCAGTACTTTATACTTTGTGTTTCTGTGTGGGTGCAAACTGTTGACATCTTTACTTAGTGTATACTAAATTGATATTCTGTATATAAAGATGATTGAAAATGAATCTTGATGTGAATGGGATGGGAGAGGGAGTGGGAGATGGGATGGTTGCAGGTGGGAGGGAGGTTTGGGGTGAAAAAGCTGCTATAATCCAAAAGTTGTACTTTGGAAATGTATATTTATTAAACAAAAGTTAAAAAAAAATAAAATGTGAAGTTATATTAACTAAAAAATACAGAATTTCAGCTAATTATTTCTTTTATCTTTATTTATTGGAGCTGGTCTATATGATTTTTTAGAAATGTTAGTTTCTAATGATTTATTATTTGTGTGTAGAAATACTATTGGTATTTTATTTATTTATTTATTTATTTATTTATTTATTTATTTATTTATTTTTAACTTTATTTAGTAAATATAAATTTCCAAAGTACAGTTTATGGATTACAATGGCTCCCCCCCCATAACTTCTCTCCCACTCCCACCCCTCCCATCTCCCACTCCCTCTCCCATTCCATTTACATCAAGATTCATTTTCAATTATCTTTATATACAGAAGATAAATTTAGTATACACTAAGTAAAGATTTCATCAGTTTGCACCCACACAGAAACACAAAGTGTAAAATACTGTTTCAGTACTAGTTATAGCATCACTGCACATTAGACAACACATTAAGGACAGATCCCACATGAGGAGTAAGTACACAGTGACTCCTGTTGTTGACTTAACAATTTGACACTCTTGTTTATGGTGTCAGTAATCTCCCTAGGCTCTAGTCATGAGTTGCCAAGGCTATGGAAGCCTTTTGAGTTCGCCAACTTCGATCTTATTCAGACAGGGTCATAGTCAAAGTGGAAATACTATTGATATTTAAATGCTTACTTTATATATCTGAGACGTTACTATATTTATTGCTTCAAGGACTCCTCCTCTTTCTTTCTTAAGAAAGATTCCTTAAGATTTTCTATGTAGGCAATAGTTTCATTTGCATTTATGGCCAGCTGTTTTTGTTTATTGATTTCTAATGTATGTGTCTTTACTCCTTTCCTTACCTACTGTACTGAGTAGAACATACAGTACAATCCTAAATAGGAGTGGTGAGAGTAGACATCCTTGCCTTGGGTTTGATGTTATGGGATTCATTCTTTTTTTTTTTTTTTTGGTTCTGTTATGCATTTATTGCCTTAAGTGGCTCAGTGGATGTTAATTACATAATTTCTTTGTTTTTAAGGGGTGATTTAGGGTGGAAAACCAATATACCTTACACTATATTTTCAAATACTTGTTCTTGTCCAAAGACAACATTACAATAAATGTAGTTTACATTTTTAAAATTTTATTTAATAAATATAAATTTCTAAAGTACAGCTTTTGGATTACAGTGGCTTTTCCCCCCATAACTTCCCTCCCACCTGCAACCCTCCCATCTCCCACTCCCTCTCCCATCCCATTCACATCAAGATTCATTTTCAATTATCTTTATCATATTTAAATCAAATGAATTGCCTTTTATTAAATCATTAGTTTCTGTATTATTCTAATTTCCAAGATGTTCATATTAATTGAACTGGTTCATTCTTTCCAGACATTTCTAAAAATTTATTTTTCAACATGGAAGATTAAATTTTCCCAAATGATAATATTATTTATATTTGCAACCACTTCTAGAAAATATGGTTGTACCTCCATTTCTTGATTATCTATTATTTTTCAGTAGGTTTTTGAGAAAAAATATTTTATTACTATTTTTGCTCTGGAGGAAATTTATGTTGCTTTTTTGTGTTAATAAATCAGTGTTCCCTAAATTGTTCTAAAGTCATGTTCCTTGTTCTTGGAGTACTGGGTCTACTAATGTCTTGATTTTCTTGGAGAATAGCTAGTTGGCCAGTTTATTAATTTTTTTTGTTTCTGTTTTAAAGGATTCATTAAAAAATTCCCAAGTTGCTTGTTAATAAGATAACTTTAAAGAGAGATAAAATTGTGATGAAGATAACTCAAGATGATGAGACAGAAGAGTCGGGTGACCTCTTTAGATGGAGTCACTGGAGAAGACCACTCTGAAGAGGGCTCATTGGAACTGGGACCCGAATGAAAAACATGCGATGGTCTGTCAAAGAAAAACCTGAAGGAAGAGCATTCCAAGAAGAAGGAAATAGAAAGATGAAAGCCTTTCTGTGTGTTTGAGGAATTACAGGGAGGTCAGTGTTGAAGAAGTTGCTGATGGTATAAGAAAATGAGGCAGGGCTAGGTCATGCCCAAGCTTGTAGACTGTGATTGTTATATGTTAATGGACATTGAATTATGGCCAAGATATGATTGAGTGAAAAATTATATTTGAAATAGCTTGAGTAGAAGATCTGCTTTATGTAAAACTATATATTCATTTCCATAGACATCGATAGGCACATAGATAGTTTGGGGTGTATAATCAGAAAATTGCTCATGTTTAAAATCTCTGGACTTAAGGCAATATCTATTCTCCCTTTTGTATTTTTCTATATTGCTTGAATTGTTTACTAAAACAACAAAGCCATATCAAATACTCATACACAAAAAATGATGGCTGGCGCCACGGCTCACTAGGGTAATCCTTCCCCTGCGGTGCCGGCACCCCGGGTTCTAGTTCCGGTTGGGGTGCTGGATTCTATCCCAGTTGCTCCTTTTCCAGTCCAGCTCTCTGCTGTGACCTGGGAAGGCAGTAGAGGATGGCCCAGGTCCTTGGGCCCTGCACCCGCGTGGGAGACCAGGAGGGAGCACCTGGCTCCTGGCTTTGGATCCGCACAGTGTGCTGGCTGTAATGGTGAATCAACGGAAGGAAGACCTTTCTCTCTCTCTCTCTCACTGTCTAACTCTGCCTGTCCAAAAAAAAAAAAAAAAGAGTCATGGTCTTCTTTGACTAAGATTTAATGTTAAGATAACATTAACACTATAAGAGTTCCCAAAAATCATACAAGGAGGGAAATGGAGGATTTATATATTTAAAAAAGCTTGTCAGATTTCATTAGCAAGTGTGGAATGACCTATCTATTTGTTTGGGTTTTTAGTAAGTGTAGAAGATTTTGAAAGCACAAGAGTCTAGAATTTGCAGAACACAGTTATGAAGAATTCCCTCATGACATACACCAACACAGGGTTTCCCATATAAAAACAGCATTTCCTTTACTTCTGGAAGGTGACAAATGAATGTTAAAATACTAAAATTGGGTAACAGAAGGAAGGAGGTAAAAGAAGGGTAAATAACATTTAAGTTACACATTAATTCAATTACTCATGCTTTCGACACATATTTTAACATAATCTATACTAAATAAACAAAGGTTGCGTGCAAGAAGTTTAGGTGAATTAATTCTCATGGTTGTAAGAATGGTGTGTGACTACAAAAGGAAGCAGCTAGGCAAAAAGACAGAAAACAGGCTGCTGGCTTCATAATAGAATTGAAAGATTCAGCCAGAGTTACAAGAAATGGAAAATCCTTTTTTTTTTTTTAAGTTGGTCTCTACTTTTTCCATTAAAATCTTTCTGTTGTTTTCTTGTATGATACTCCTTTTCATTTGCCCACGTTCTTCTTTTTAAAAACAATTTTACATGGCATTTGTAGGATTCAGCTATACAGGCTTTTCAACCAGCTTTGTATTTAGCATGTAACTACCTTTTCTAATGGTTTTAGGGAAAACCACTAATAGAATGTTGTTATTCCAACCCTTGATTATTTTCATAGATAATATGATGGGAACTTCATTTTTTTCTCTTTTTTGTCTAAAAATACACCTTGGATTCCACTCCATATATGGAGAAAAAGCTTGTATGTCTCTTCAGTTAAGCAAATGCCTATCTTTTGGCAAAGAAAGAAGAAAAGCACTCATCATTTCCAGCTCATCCACGTCAGGCTGCTTACTTCCTAAAGACAAAGATTCAATTCAAATCTTTCTCATGACCTCCAGATATTTTCCAAGTGATGATTCTAGAAAACTTCAGAAGAGATTATTTGTAGATGTATCCCATTTAGGAGAAAGCATGTGGGCAACAGCATAATAAATTTTGACAACGAGTGCAGGTGACTTATTGTTTGTGCTGGTCTTCCATGAATAGAGACTTCCATTTGTAATATTAAATCATGTTTGGTGGTGATCCTTTAGGCTTATGGCAGCTTTTTGCCCACCTCTCCAATCACTATCCCTCTGGATGTATTATATTGTTGTCAAAGTGGGATCTTATCTATGGCTATATTGAAATCTACCCTCCACACTTCAGTCTTGGCTTTGTTCCTTAATCATATGATTGCAGTTGACCTTATGCACACCTGCATTTTATGGGTTTATCTTTTACTCTCAATTCTTGTACCAGTGGCTGTTGTAGTTGGCTTGACAAACAGCACTAACATAGTTCCTTTTAGACTATAGTAATAGATAAGTAGAGTTGATGCTGGCACCCAAACCACAGTGGGGTGATCCCACGTAGAGGCTGGATTGAGTGAGTTATGTGAACAAGAGGTAAAAATGTGAGAAAGAGAGTTAGAAAAATTGAGAATCTATGAGTTAATATGTAAGTGTGAAGACAAAAGTCCATTCTTGGAAGTCCTGGGCTAGTCACCGGTGACTCTGTAAATGTATTTACCCATCTACCTGAGCATAGAAATGAGATAAAATTTCTCTATCAATCTCTAGATGGTAGCCAAGTATGGCCTTTTCCTGACCAGTTCTGACCACTTATTCAAAATGGAAACATTATGCAGATTCATTCTTTTCTTTTTTAATGTTTTCTTGAACATATATTCTCAAGTTGAAAGCATGTCTATATACATAAATTCAATCCATGTCCAAAAAGAAAAGAAAATAACACCAAAATTTTTTCTAACTGGTCTGCCCAATTAGTGTTTGAGATGTATGACCTCTATCACATATGGTGTTATCTTTCTATACGTTCTTTGAATGTTTTACAGAGCTACCATGTGTTTGGTAGGATTTGTTAGAATGTAATGCATATAGCTCACATGTAGAATGTAAAGTTTAAATTTTTAAAAATTAATTTTCAGAGGGAGGAAAGGAGGGAGGAAGACAGAGAGAGAGAGAGAGAGAGAGAGAGAGAGAGAGATTGATTTTTATGTTCACTAGTTCACTCCATAAATGTCTGTAACAGTTGAGGCTGGGGCATGTTAAAGCTAGGAGCCTGACATTCGTTCCAGATCTCCCATGTATGATAGTAGAGCTGATGCTGGCACCCAAACCACAGTGGGGTGACCCCACATAGAGGCTGGATTGAGTGAGTTATGTGGACAAGAGATGAATATGTGAGAAAGAGAGTTAGAGAAATTGAGAATCTATGAGTTAATATGTAAGTGTGAAGAAGACAAAAGTCCATTCTTGGAAGTCCTGGGCTAGTCCCATGGGATCCATGTACATGAGCCATTATTGCCTTTTCCCATAGGACCTAGCAGTGGCCGGTCTAGTATTCCACATAGTAGCATCTTTGAGAACATTTGGAGATAGGATTCTTGGAATGAAGGATTGTTATCCTCAAAACAAATGCTGGCAGCTGTAAGGTAACTCCAATGGTGTTAATGTTTCCTTTTCCTGAAATAAAATAAATTATCTACTTAAGATATTGAACAGATCACTCTTGAGCATTTTGCAATCAAATCCAGGAAGTAACGGTAGTTGTGTATTATTCTGCAACAAATGTTCATATTTAATAAAAAAAAATAGAAAAACCTATTCTAAAACTTTCAGCTCTTCATAGGCTTTTATTTTTATTTTTTTGACAGGCACAGTTAGACAGTGAGAGAGAGAGAGAGAGAAAGGTCTTCCTTCCGTTGATTCATCCCCCAATGACCTATACGGCCGACACGCTGTGCTGATCTGAAGCCAGGAGCCAGGTGCTTCCTCCTGGTCTCCCATGCGGGTGCAGGGCCCAAGCACTTGAGCCATCCTCCACTGCCTTCCAGTCCAGAGAGCTGGACTGGAAGAGGAGCAACAGGGACAGAACCGGCACCCCAACCGGACTAGAACCCGGAGTACTGGTGCCGCAGGCAGAGGATTAGCCAAGTGAGCCGCAGCGCCGGCCTCTTCATAGGCTTTTAATTGTGCCCTCTGTTTCATGTACCTTCCTATTCCTTCTGTAAATTACAACAAGGTGGATTGTTGGCTTGTAGTTTAGAGTACCTGCCTTCTTTGTAATAGCAATTTGCATTTGCTTTTTTAAGACTACAAAGAGGAAAGGAGCTTTTAGTACAGGTCTCAAAGATACGAACAGTTTAGACTAACATGCTTTAATTTTCTTTCCAACAAATAATTAGTGGAATGAGATCATGGCTAAATGTAATGCCTGATTATATGAGTCACCCAGGCAGGAGTTGGCTTTAATTATGATCTCAACCATTACCATTATTCTTTCTTTTATTATCAACACCAAGTTGTGATCATAGGAGTCTAATTGTTCTGATTGTCAAGACAACTTAAATGACCACTTTCACAGCAAGTTTCCATTTGGCAGCTGTGATTATTATTATTACCTACAGCAAACTTATTAAATTATCTTTGAATTGATAGCTATAGCCTCTGAGATGGCCAAGGGATGCTCACTTTAATGAAGAAAGGAAAGAGAACAAGTAATTTAGCTGATTTCCTTCTATGTTTTACAGGAAGTCAGGTCAAATGTTAGTAAATTCCCTGGAATTTATAATGAGCCTACTTCTTTGCTGCAGTAATAAGTGTTTTTACTACCTGAAAGTTCCAAAGAAGGTATCTCCTTATTAGTTTCTTAGTTCTTGGATTTGCCAAATTTATTGCATGTAGGAAGTAGCTGCCCAGAACCCAATATGAAGGGTTACTAGGGAAACAGGTCTCTCTTGTTTCTTTGAATGGAAGGGAGAGATTCTCTGGCCTGCCATCACACATTTCTAGTTGTCTTTTCACTTCATACCAGTATGTTCATGCCTAATGTATGTAGTTTGTGTGTATACATAGGTATATTTTCAGGTCACAATCATTAATGTGGTTTTGGAGCACTGGTTCTGCAAGATGAGTTCTAAACACTGCCCTGGTCACAGCATAATATTTTCAAATATTCATAATATCTTGAGAAATATCAAAATAAAGAAACATTTGAACTTTGTTTGACCCAGAATTTCCCCAACTTCATTTGATAATGAAGACTGTTTTTTTTTTGGTAACGATAATATTTCAGTTCTGTAAAATATTTAGGAAATGTTGAATTAGATGACTTTTCTGAATGAATATGGATAGGTGTAGTAGCCTGAAGCACAGAGGAATGTGAAAATGTGGATGGTTGCCAATTTCAAGGTTTCTGCTATCTTCTTTAAGTTTCTCTTAGTCTGTCCCACTTCTCAAAGTCAAGATCTGTCTCTAAGCCCTGTAAACTTTCTATGCAAGCAGCAATCATAATGGGGGCCTACATTTTTATTTTCAATTTTGGTTTTAAAACTTAACAAGACCATTCCTTTTCCTGAAATACATTACCAAATCAGTTCTATTAGGAGAGTCAATTGGGTCACTTACTGTCTTTTTTATCATCTGATGCTTGATGATGTTGGGACCAAAAATGTGCAATTCTTTTCTAGAACCATGCTTATCCTAGGAGAAAAAAACAGCGATGAAGATTCTGAGATTTTCAGTCTTTGGTGGTACTTGCAGAAGAAAACAAGCAACTTTTAACAAGACAAATCCTTTTTGTGCCTTAAGTTATTTCATGAACAGAAGTGTGATCTATTTTGATTTACTATATAGAGAAAATTCTGAGTTTCTTTGATCTTTGTCTGATGTTGGGTAGAAAGGGTGGAGGAATGGGGAGGGTTACTAATTAACTTCTTTAGCAACACTTTGATTAATGGTTCAAAGCTAAATATTAATTAGGGCAGATATACTGGATAAGTAAATACTACCCAGATTATTTCCAGAGTGTGCTGCTTAGAATTTTATTACCCAGTAGGTCACTTCTGATTTCCCCTATATCCCTTCCACAAGCAACTAACCAACCAAACAACCAAACAAACAAAAACCACCAAAGGACTGGTCAAACTGGAAGAAGACTGAAATCTAGATTAATGATGCAATATGAGTAACTTTCAATGTGTTTGAACTTAAAACCACAATTATTTTTTCCAGGTCATTCTACACATAAAACTTTCTGCTTTACTTAACAGAATACACAGCAACAGTGATTTGGAGTTGTGTGGAATAAATCAGATGGCACTGACTGTGATCTATGTAATAAAAATCATCTCTTCCCTCCTGTTTTTGAAGATTAAGACTGTTGGAGATCAAAACTTTTATGTGGATTTATCCTAACTTGTTGACTTAAAATATATTTATTTTAAATATTTTTTTCCATTTTAGTGTAGAAACACTTTTCTTAAAAAAAAGATTCATTTATTTATTTGAAAAAGTTACACAGAGATAGAAGGAGCAGAAGAGAGAGAGAAAGAGAGATCTTCCATCCACTGGTTCACTCTGCAATTGGCTGCAATGGCCAGAGCTGTGCTGATCCGAAGCCAGGAGCCAGGAGCCAGGAGCTTCTTCCAGGTTTCCCACATGGGCGCAGGGGTTCAAGGACTTGTGCCATCCTTTACTGCTTTACAAGGCCATAGCAGAGACCTGGGTCGGAAGTGGAGTAGCCAGGACTCAAACCGGCGCCAATATGGGATGTCGGCATTGCAGGTGACAGCTTTACCGGCTATGCCACAGCAGTGGCCCCTAGAAACACTTTGATAAGTATAGTATAATAGTATAATGAACTTATGAACTTCCATTATACTAGTCAGCCAATTCAAGTGTCATAAACATTTTTCCAAGCTTGCCTTTTCTTTGCATTCTTTCTTTTTCTCCTGAGTATTTCGAAGCAAATACCAGAAATCATGTCATTTTGCAGCATGCGTCTGTAATTGATGAGACTTTTGCATTTCGTAACAAGCATGCCATTACTCAATATAAAAAAAAATGAAAGCAAATACTTTAATATTATCAATTAGTAAGTCCATGTAAATATTTCCTATTATTCTCCCAATTTTTACCCTTATTTAACACTTGGTCCTCTCTAGCCCCTCTAAGCACTCTTATTTCTAGGAATGAGTAGATCCATAATGGGGGCAAGCAGAACACATCTTTGTTTTTTTTTGGCCCAAAGCACCAACTCAGCAGAATAATTTCCAGGTTTCCCTGATTCTGAACTCTGCTGTCCCAATCCTAGGGCAATGTATTAATACCCAAGAAGTGAGAACCAGGCCAGGCTATTTTTGTGATAAGTCAGGGATGAAATTCTGGAATTTATTCTGCCTAGAATCTAACCTTGAAGCCTTTTGGGAGGCACACAAGTGGGAAGTGAATTTAGCTGCTGGTTACAAAGCAGGACTTACTCATAGGAATAGTGTTTTCTTTTCATAAAGATTGCATGTCTATTTATGTTTGCAAGTTATCTGTAACAACCTTAGTTGTAATGGGTCACTAGTTCATACCTTTGATAAGGTTTTTTTATTTTTTTTTATTGTGTGCAAGGCATTGTGCCAGCAAGAAAGCACAGGGATTAAAACCAAAGGCATCATATAGAAAGTACAATAAAGAGCAATGGGAGTTTGGAGGCAAATTTGGAGCAAGGACACAAAGAGGGAAAAATGCAGAGCTTGTTAAGTGAATAAGGAGATCAGTCTGGTGGACAAGATGTTCTCATCATGCTGAACATCATAAAATATTGTGACTAGCATGCAGGTAGGTGTGTGTGTTACATAATCGCCCAGTAAGCAGAGATTCCAGTAACTGCTATCAACCACTTCTTCCAGGAACTACTAATCAGGCAGCATGTTTGGAATGTCAAGACAATGATTGTTAATAAGTGACCAACCAAGAAAACTGATGCATGGTGGAGGCATCCAGTCCCATGTCATAATAATTAATCCAGCTGGATAATATTTTACCTCCAAATCCAACCTAGTGGTTGGGTAAACAGGCAAATACTCTGCTACTGTTCATTGAAAAAGAATTTATTGCCAACATTAAGCGGCTTGAGAAGCTCAGGTACCTTTAAGTCATGCATCTTTTTTTTTTTTTTTTTGTGGGGCTGAATCCTCTTCTGAGAACTTTCAAATATTAACCTCCTCCAAGTTTTTGCTTTTTGGTTTTCTTTCTAAAGGTCAAGATCTAAAACTATATTGTTAACATGGTCTTATCAAAGTCATTCTTACCCTAACTCCAAACTTGTAATCAGTGTCACTCAGTTTTTAAAGATTCAAATATAAGATAACATTACTCATTTAGGGTTGCTTTGCTGTGTCCAGCACTGAGCTAGTATGTCCTAGATCAGAAAGTGATGCCATATAAGATTAATAAATGTCCTAGTCAATGCCATGTGCCTATAGGGCCCAAGAAAGTGTCTTCTCTCATTTTCCCAGATGAGATAGAAATGCATTTTCAACTAGCATCAATCATGTGTTTATTATGTGTGAGGCATTGTGTCAGGTGTATTCTACGCATGACCTGACTTAATCCTCATAACAACTCTGTGACATAAATAAATATAAAGGTCTCTGTTTTAGAGATGAGGAAACTGGGGCTTAGAGAGGATTAGTGATTTATGCCAGGTCACATAGCTAATAAGTGGCAGGGCTGGTTTTTTTTTAGCCCTGTTGTTCTGTTATGACAGGGCACAAAGCACATGAACAGGATGGAGGGCTGTTTGTTGGAATGGAAAACAAATGGGAAGAGTCCATTGATTCTGCCTCTCTGTCACAACCCCACTCAGCTCCCTCATTTCTTGCTGTTTCTAATCTACATACCATATCTCCCTGCTCCTTTTATGTTATCAATTAATTTCTTCTTTCATTTATTGATTTACCACTAGCATCAGGCATTTCCCACTAAGAAATTATAAGGAGAGCTAGAAAGAGAGTGAATGAATAGATACAGCATAATGTATTGAGTGCTGGATTAAGGTTGCTCTGGAGGCACAAAGAAAGGAAACCTAACAATTTCAGGTCTGAGTGGTGATACTTGAATTGTGTATCAGAGGGAGAGGAGCAGGACATGTGAGAGAGGAAGGGCCCTACAGGCAGAGGAACTAATATTTGTGTTATTACAAAGCCTGATACAGCTGGGGGCCTGCAGGGCATTGAGGATAGCTGCAGTGAGTGCAGAGTGCTTCTTGGAAGTCTGGGGAGAAAAGTAAGGGAGAAAGGGGTAAGATCACGAAGTACTTTCAGTTTAACATAGAATTTGACTATTAGCCTGAAAGTTACAGGAACTCATTGCAAGTCTTTAAGATGAAAAAATACATAATTTCATATTTTGGAAATAGTATTCCAGATGTAACTGTCACTTTCACAGGCAATTTTATGCTGGGCAAAAGAGGCCCTGAGTTTACAAGTGCCTCTAGAGACTTCAAATCCCTTCATCACTTTATGATTTTTCATGAAGGAAGAGCTAGGCCTTCCTTCTTACCTCTTATCTCAGAAGTCCTGCTCAGCTGAGAGCAAGATAGCCTTTGTAAGTTGACCCTTCAGGAAAGTGGCTGTTATGAACACTGAAGGCATCTTACTAGGCACAGGTTCCACTCCATGTCCGCATGCAACTCCTCTCAGAACTCTACCAGCGTCCTCAGGCTCTGGCATACTGCATTACAATAATCATCTTCTAGATATGTCTTTGCTCTTCTGTTGCTTCTGAAGGCTGAGTGAATTTGGGTGAGCTGCTCTGCAGATAGTAAATCCACTGAGGCTAGTGGACGGGTGTGCTGTTGAGATGGAGCAGTAGGGAACATTAGATAAGCCACATCTAACAGACAATTTGAATGTCCTTAGTCAAGACAGAACTGCATAGAGCAGTAGTAAACAAATTTTTGCTTATACATCACTTAAAATATCTCAGCAAAAGTGTGTACCTCATCTTACATTTTGAAGTTGATGCTTACATAATTTTTCATTGTATGTTTAAGTAGTTGCACATGTAATTTATACAATGTTGTACAAAATAAGTTTTAAATTACATTTTTAAATTTACTTGAGAGACAGTGTGAGAGAGACACAGAGGAAGAGAGAGACAGAAACAAAGAGAAATAGCTCTTACCTGTTGATTCACTGCCAAATGCCACAGTGGCTGGGCTGGGCTGGGCCAGGGCCAAAGCCAGGGCTAGGAAACACAATCCAGATCTTCCATAAGACTGGCAGGGACCCGAGTACTTAAGCCATCCTGGATGCTTTCCAGGGTCTTCATTGGCCAAGGAGTTGGAGTCAGGAACTGGACTGAGACTTGAACCCAGGTACTCTGATATGGGATGCAGCTCTTCACAGTTAGGATAAATATGCAAAACCCACAACAGCATTTTAAACTGAAATGATCACATGTTTTAAAATGTGTTCAATGGAATCTAGAGAGTCTAGCAATTTGATACCTTTCATCATCCACTTAGCCAACTGACCTGTACAGTTTAATCAACCAGTGGCAATGGAAATGAAAAATGAGAAAATTAGAAGGATGACAGTCATACTCCACAAACTTGCCTCATGTCAAATTTTGGCACCATACAGATACTGATTAAACAAGCATTTATTTGCACAGTATTTCAATTCAATTCTTGCAACTGATTCTGTGGACTCAGTGACATATTAGCCCCCTATTCTTTCTTATGCTTCAACTGCTCCTTATTTGATGGATTCTTTGATGTTTAAGGACAGCAAATCAGAGGTTTCTGACTAAATGAATAATCAGCACCAGTCTTCTAGTATTCCTGTTTAATCATTGGCCAGAGTCCAGACTCAGAATCAAGCATACCATGATGCTATGGTTTAAATGTACTCCCTTCAAAATTCATGTGTTGAAACTTAAATGCCAAGATAATAATATTAAGAGAGGACCTTTAAAAGGTGATTAGGTCATGAGGGCTTTCTCGTTAGGATTAGGATTAGGTCCCTTGTTGGGGAGAGTTGGACCCTTTTGCCTTTCAGCCATATGAGGAAACATAATTTCTTCCCTACAGAGAATGTGGCTAGAAGGCTCCCCCAGAGACCAGCGGCTAGTGTCTTGAGTTTCACTTCTAGAATGGTGACAAATAAATTTCTATTCTTTATAAATTACCCAGTCTCAGGTATTTTGTTATACAAGCTCAGAACAGACTAAGCCAGGTACCATTCCTAGGGGTTAAAAGCAGATTGTGCTGCATTCTTATTTCTAGTTTATACAAATATACAAAAGTTTCTGAATTATTTTTGGCCAAAGCACATACCTGAGACTACTTTAATCATATCAAAGAGCTAATTTCCAACAATTAGGCTAATTAAGATGCCATTATATCTATGATTAAAAGCCATTCTGTCATCCACAGTTTTCATTTAAGAAGCCCAGGCTGTGATGGAGACATGGACAATAGTGCACTTCTATTAAGTGCATATGGATTGTGGACTTCCTTTTTAGATCATCATCTGACTGGACTGTGTATCCTTGATTTTCCTGCAACTATAACTTAAACTAATTTGGACAAACTAAGCATACTATTTTAAAACGAATTATAGACATTGTAAATATTCATTTACAAAAATATATCCAATGGGGTTGGCACTGTGGCATAGTAGGGGAGCCTCTGTCTGTGGTGCCAGCATCCCATATAGGCCCTGGTTCCGGTCCTGACTGCTCCTCTTCTGATCCAGCTCTCTGCTTATAGCCAGGGAAAGCAGGAGAAGAGAGCCCAAGTGCTTGGACCCCTGTACCCATGTGGGAGATCTGAAAGAAGCTCTGTGCTCCTGGCTTAGTATCTGCTCAGCTCCAGCCATTATGGCCATTTGGGGTGTGTCTCTCCCTCTCTCTGTAACTCTATGTCTCAAATAAATAAATAAATAAATAAAAAAATCTTTAAAAAATTAAACTATATCAACATGCAATTATCAGAAATTTGAGATGGCTTTTTTGTTAGGTAGCACCTTGAACTTGTATTTCCATTTAACTTTTCCTTCTTAGTTGTACCTCTTTATGTCTTATTCCTGAAAATCCTACATCAATTATTCTGTTACGCTTTTATGTAACAAAAATATATACTGGGACATAATTTTTTAAAAATATTTATTTTATTTATTTGAAAGACAGAGTTACAGAGAGAGGTAGAGACAGAGAGAGAGGTCTTCCATCTGTTGATTCACTCCCCAGATGGCTGCAATGGCCAGTGCTGCACCTATCTGAAGCCAGGAGCCAGGAGCCAGGAGCTAGGAGCTTCTTCCAGGTCTCTCACATGGGCGCAGGGGTCCAAGGACTTGGGCCATCTTCCACTGCTATCCCAGGCCATAGCAGACAGCCGGGTCAGAAGAGGAGCAGCTGAGACTAGAACCGGTGCCCATATGGGATGCCGGAACTTCAGGCCAGGGCGTTAACCTTCTGCGCCATAGCACTGGCCCCAGGGACATAATTTTTAAAATTTTCCATGACTGTAATTAAAAAAAATTGTTGGAAAGACATCTCTCAGAGCCGGTAGCTGCTTATCTTTGCCTTTAGTTAGTTAATGTATCCATCATGAACATAACCAATTTCTAGAGTGAGAGAGGGTTCAGCACACATTAAATTCCTAATTTTCATTTTCAAAGATATTAGTATGGAGACACTTTGTTTATATAAAAATAAATGCCTTTAGAAAGAATTTTACTGCAGCTGGTTTAGAGCCTTGGCAACTGCATGGAATCAGAGGTCATGACCACTACTTCTGTTTAAAAAACAAAAATTACAGGTCCTGGGGCAAATCAATTGCTACATCTTGTTTTTAATATTTAAAAATAGAGTGCCCTAAAGTAGATTTAATGCTATTTATAGCTCCAGCATTCCATAATAATAACAAAAAGATAGATTAAAACTAATTAGAATTATTAGATTGACGGTATATCTACAAATAAGTATAAATAAATGGAATATATGTAAATAGGAGGTGAATATAAGCTTTTAAGGTGATTGTGATCAAAATGGGTTGCAAATATCATTACATTAGAAACAAATCCAAATTACATTATTTAAATACTGAGTGTCAGGATACAGACAAGGTTATGATTCCATTAAAGTTCCAAAGGTAGATCAATAAATTTGGGCTAACCTCTATTGGGAAGACCTAGAGGAGGGAGGTATAATCTGGAGAGGACCTTGATGTTACACATGAAAGAAGGCGCACATGAAAGATGGACCACAGAAACATGATCTGTCTGGACCTAATGACTAGTATGGCTACTTCTTGCTAGGAGGTGGAAGGTTTGAGGGCAATAGGCATAGCAAAACCAGGTTACTGGGGCTGGTACTGTGGTGTAGGTGGTAAAGCCACTGCTTGCAGTGCCAGCATCCTATATGGGTGCCGGTTCCCAGATGCTCTACTTCTGATCCAGCTCTCTGCTATGGCCTAGGAAAGCAGTTGAAGATGGCCCAAGTCCTTGGGCCTCTGCACCCACATGGGAGACTCAGAAGAAGCTCCTGGCTCCTGGCTTCAGATCAGCACAGTTCTGACTATTGTGGCCACCTGGGGAGTGAACCAGCAGATGGAAGACCTCTGTCTGTCTCTGTCTCTGCCTATCTGTAACTCTACCTTTCAAATAAATAAATCTTTAAAAGAAAAACAAAAATAACAGATTACTGCGGGCCCTGAGAAGCAATTGGAGACAATTTACAACAAGTCATTCATAGTAGTTATGTACTAGTAAGTCACCACAAACACTGAAGTAGAAAATGTCAAACCACTTTTCATGGGGGAAATACAAAGTTGGTTTTCAATGAGCCTTTGGTCACAATATTTTCTTCAACTGCTCAACATATACATTTATTTTATGCATGTTTCTGTTTAAAGGCACCTTATTTAATGTATATTGTGAACTGTACAACTCTTGCCTGTACAGGAATTATATAACACATATATCTTTTCCTTAAGTAATATCACAGCATCTCTGCACTAGGAAACTATAGTTAGCACATTAACACTACAGTTGGCAATCATTTAAACAGTAAAATCACCAACAAGAGGATGAAAATGTGAAAAACAAAATGACCTGAGGGAGGCTGCATTAAGGACACTTACTTTTAGTCTAAGAGCTGAAACAAGAAGGCAGTGTAACCTCAGCTGTGAACATGCATGTTGGGTGACTTAAATTCTTTGCTCTCTGCATATGTTCATAAATGACCTTGAAAGTGTCTGTGTGTTGATTTTTTTTTGACAGACAGAGTGGATAGCGGGAGAGAGAGACAGAGAGAAAGGTCTTCCTTTTTGCCGTTGGTTCACCCTCCAATGGCCGCTGCGGCCAGTGCACTGTGCTGATCCGAAGCCAGGAGCCAGGTACTTCTCCTGGTCTCCCTTGCGGGTGCAGGGCCCAAGCACTTGGGCCATCCTCCAGTGCCTTCCCGGGCCATAGCAGAGAGCTGGCCTGGAAGAGGGGCAACCGGGATAGAATCCGGCACCCCGACCGGGACTAGAACCCGGTGTGCCGGCGCCGCAAGGCGGAGGATTAGCCTGTTAAGCCACGGCGCCGGCCCTGTTTGTTGATTTTAAGGTGGCAAATAAATTTTATTGACAAGCTGAATTTGTACTTTAAGGTGGTAAATAAATTTTATTGACAAGCTGAATTTGTACATACACAATTTGTGATAATGTAATCAGTATCTTTCAATGAGGTAGGTTGTAGCCAGCCATTAACTGGATTTGAGCAGGAGGATGATGTACTTAGTAATATTTAGGAAGCTGTTTTGATCATTCATGCAGTCATTCATGAAACATATAGAGGGTTCTCACTGTGAATTAGAGCCTGCAAAAGGTGCTTGGGATACAAACAAACATGGTGACTGCCCTTGAAATTACTTGTAAGTATTAGTAGTCTAAGGGAGAAACCAAGGGGAAGATGATTCATACGTCCTTGTTATAGTCCTTGTCTCTACTGTTGAGGAAAGGTGTATCTTTTTCTTCATACTATTTGTTGAACTCTTTACTTAATGTATGGTTAATTTTTTTTTACAGGTAGAGTTTAGACAGTGAGAGAGAGAGAGAGAGACAGAGAGAAAGGTCTTCCTTCCGTTGGTTCACCCCCCAAATGCCTGCCACGGTGGTGCACTGTGCCGATCCGAAGCCAGGAGCCAGGTACTTCTTCCTGGTCTCCCATGTGGGTGCAGGGCCCAAGCACTTGAGCTATCCTCCACTGCCTTCCCGGGCCACAGCAGAGAGCTGGACTGGAAGAGGAGTAACCGGGACAGAATCCGGTGCCCCAATCGGGACTAGAACCGGGGGTGCCGGCGCCGCAGGCGGAGGATTAGCCTAGTGAGCCGCACGCCGGCCAATGTAGGGTTAGTCTTAAGAGTGTAAAATAAACTGAAAATAGATCTTTGTAAGAATTGAGAGTGGGAATAGGAGAGGAAGGAGGAAGAAGAGTTGGGAGCATGGGTGGGACGAAAGGTAGGGTAGGAATTATCACTTTGTTCCTGAATCCGTTTATAGGAAACACATAAAATTTGTATACCATAAATAAAATTTAAAAATAAAAGAATCATTCTTGGGCTGATGAGGACCTGTTTTACAAAGTAGCAAAAGTAGCAGACAGGGAGGGCACGTATGAGGAGAAAATTAACTGGTATTCATTTTTGATTGAATAATAGAATGAAGAATTCTCATATATTCCAACTTTAAGGCTGAGGAAAGGTATGCTAAATATATGTACTTGTGCTCCAGAAAAAGATGGTATCTTCCCCATAGTAGGGGCCTGGTGAAGAGAAATTCGCCTGTCCTCTTCATCAGGCTTAGTGTCTAATTCAGTTGTTGTTGTCATTAAGCTCAGAATGATAAAAATTACATTCTTTAAAATTAGAAATGTGGGGCCTGCATTGTGGTGTGACAAGTTAAGTTGCCACCTACAATGCCAGCATACCATATGGGTGCCGGTTTGTGTCCCAACTGGTTCACTTCTGATCAAGCTCCCTGTTAATATGACTAGGAAAACAGCAGAAGATGGATCAAGTCTTTGGGCCCACATGTAGCTCTTATCTGTTGGCTTTGGCCTGGCTCAGCCCCAGCCTTTATGGTCATTTGGGGAGTGAACCAGTGGGTGGAATCTCAGTCTTTCTCTCTCTCTCTCTCTCTCTCTCTCTCTCTCTCTCTCTCTCTCTCTCTCTCCTCTACCTTTCAAATAACTAAATCTTTTTTAAAAATAATAAAATTAGGAATGAAATAAAACAATAGATTACTCCTATAAGCTGAACATGAAACACAAAGTTTTCCAGATCCCAGTGATTTTATTGACAAATTTAGTCACAAAATCTATATATTGACCTCAGGTATTCACGTAGCTCATCAGCAATAGCCCAGGTTTAGTAACAAAGGCGTAACTGTTAATGTCCCCTTGTTTCACGCATGAGTACTTGAATTACAGTCATGCTTAATTTGATGACAAGGATACAATCAGAGAAACACTTTGCTAGGTAATTTCATCATGTGAACCATCATAGAGTGTACTTAGACAAACTAAGATGTATAGTCTACTACACACCTAACTATATGAGTATCTAAAATACAGTCATATATGGTAGAGCCTATTCTGGGACCATGATGAAAACAACAAGATGATCTAAAGTGAGAAAATTATGCAATCAAGAGACACAGCAAACACAAGATGTATGAGGCTGTTCCGAAGTAACACAGCATTGTTTTATCAAATATTTCTTTTCATAAAAGTAGTAGTACTCTATAAAACAACAGAAAGTATAGTATAGTAAACACATAGACCACTAAGATAGATGTTATCATTTTCAAGTATTATGTCCTGTATATAACTGGAAGTGCTATACTTTTATCTTACTGGCAGCATAGATTTGCTTACACCAGCATCAGCACAAACACATGAATTATGCATTGTGCTATGATGGTTAAATTGCTGTGATGTCACTAGAGAGTTTTCAGCTCCATCATAATCTTAGAACCATGTACGTGGTTCTCATGGACTAAAACATATTTATTACGTTCATGACTGTATTTGTTTTCTGGTTTTTGATGTATCTGAAAATAACTTCACTTGCATTTGGGGTCCAGATGTATTACTTAATAATATCATCCTCATTCTACTTGAGAAGGACCTTACAGTTCTTTTGAATCTTTTACTTCTTAGGCAAACTTCCCACATCCTAATGACTTTCTCAGGGTGATTGGTTATATGAATGCTAATTTTGACTCAAGTAAATTAATCAAATAATCTACCACTCTTTGGGTGGCAGGAACTGTACTAAGCATGGGGATGAGAAAAAATGGATAAAATTTCTTACTTCAAAATATTAGTAATTCTCAGAAGATAAAGGAATCTCCTTCTATACCCAATTTGCTTAGAGTTTTCATCATGAAAGGGTGTTGAATTTTATCGAATGCTTTCTCTGCATCTATTGAGATAATCATATGGTTTTTCTTCTGCAGTCTGTTAATGTGGTGTATCACATAGATTGATTTGCGAACATTGAACCATCCCTGCATACCAGGGATAAATCCCACTTGGTCTGGGTGGATGATCTTTCTGATGTGTTGTTGCATTCTATTGGGCAGAATTTCATTGAGGATTTTTGCGTCTATGTTCATCAGGGATATTGGTCTGTAATTCTCTTTCAATGCTGCATCATTTTCCGGCTTAGGAATTAAGGTGATGCTGGCTTCATAGAAAGAATTTGGGAGGATTCCATCTTTTTCAATTGTTCTGAATAGTTTGAGAAGAATTGGAGTTAGTTCTTCTTTAAATGTCTGGTAGAATTCAGCAGTAAATCCATCTGGTCCTGGGCTTTTCTTTGTTGGGAGGTCCTTTATTACTGATTCAATTTCTGACTTGGTTTTGGGTCTGTTTAGGTTTTCTGTGTCTTCCTGGCTCAATTTAGGTAGGTTGTATGTGTCCAGGAACCTATCCATTTCTGATAGATTTCCCTGTTTGCTGGCATACAACTCTTTGTAGTAATTTCTGATGATTCTTTTTATATCTGTGGTGTCTGTTGTTATGTTTCCTTTTCCATCTCTGATTTTATTGATTTGGGTCTTTTCTCTTCTTTTTTTGGTTAATTGGGCCAATGGGGTTTCAATTTTGTTTATTTTTTTCAAAAAACCAGCTCCTCTTTGGCTGATTTTTTGTAATTTTTTTTTATTCAATCCTGTTGATTTGTTCTCTGATTTTAATTATTTCTCTTTTCCTACTATATTTGGGTCTGGTTTGCTGCCGATTTTCTAGATCCTTGAGATGAATTGAAAGCTCATCTATTTGGTGCCTTTCCAATTTCTTGATGTAGGCACCTATTGATATAAACTTTCCTATTAACACTGCTTTTGCTGTATCCCATAGGTTTTGGTATGTTGTGCTGTTATCCTCATTTACTTCCAGAAATTGTTTGATTTCTCTTTTGATTTATTCTATGACCCAGTGTTCATTCAGGAGCATGTTGTTCAATCTCCATGTGTTTGCATATGCTGTAGGGATTCCTGAGTTGCTAATTTCCAACTTCATTCCTTTATGGTCTGAGAAGCTGCATTGTAAGATTCTGATTTTTTTGAATTTGTTGAGACTTGCTTTATGGCCTAGTATGTGGTCAGTCCTAGAGAAGGTTCCATGTACTGCTGAGAAGAATGTAAATGCTTTCTGTGTAGGATGAAAAGTTCTGTAGATATCTGTTAGATCCATTTGGGCTATAGTATTGTTTAAATCTACTGTCTCCTTGTTGATCTTCTATCTCGTTGAACTGTCTATTTCTGAGAGTGGAGAATTGAAGTCCCCCAGTACTATTGTACTGGAGTCTAAGTCTCCCTTTAAGTCCCTTAACAAATCTTTTAAATAAACTGGTGCCCTGTAATTAGGTGCATATATATTGATAACTGTTATATCTTCCTGTTGAATGAATCCTTTAATCATTATATAGTGCCCTTCTTTGTCTCTCCTAACAGTTTTTGTGGTAAAGTTTATGTTGTCCGATATTAAGATGGCTACGCCTGCTTTTTTTCATTTCTGTTGGCATGGTATATCTTTTTCTAGCCTTTCACTTTCAGTCTCTTTGCATCTTTGTTGGAAAAATGTATTTCTTGTAAGCAGCAGAAAGATGGGTTTTGTTCCTTAACCCAATCAGACAATTGGTGTCTTTTAACTGGACGGTTCAGGCCATTAACATTCATTGTGACTATTGATAAGTAGTAACTTTGCCCTGCCATTTGCCAAAGATATTTTCTAATATATGCTTTGAGTTTCCTGTGATCTTTTGCTGTGAGGTTTCCTTCCTTTATCTTCTTTCCTATTGATGACCATGTTTCTGTGTTTCTGCGTGTAACACATCTTTAAGCATCTTTTGCAGGGCTGGACGAGTGGCGACAAATTCTTTCAATTTCTGTTTGCTGTGAATGGTCTTTATTTCATCTTCATTCACAAATAAGAGCTTTGCAGGATATAATATTCTGGGCTGGCAGTTTTTCTCTCTTTGTACCTGGGCTATATCTCACCATTCTCTCCTAGCTTGTAGGGTTTCTGGTTAGAAGTCAGCTGTGAGTCTAATTGGAGATCTTCTGAGTGTAATGTGACATTTCTCTCTTGCACATTTTAAGATCTTTTCTTTATGTTTCACTTGGTGAGTTGAATTACAATGTGTCATGGTGAGGATCTCTTTTGTTCATGTTTATTAGGGGTTTTATGAGCTTCCTGTACTAGGATGTCTCTGTCCTTCTCCAAACCTGGGATATTTTCTGCTAGTATCTCACTAAAAATGCCTTCTAATCCTTTCTCCCTCTCCATGCCTTCAGGAACTCCTAGAACCCGAATGTTGTTGTTGTTTTTTTTTTTTAATAGTATCTTGTAGATTTCTAACAATATTTTTTAGATTTCTAGTTTCCTCTTCTTCTCTTTGGTTTGCCTGTTTCCTTTCCTGTTCTCTGTCTTCTAATTCCGATATTCTCTCTTCTGCTTCACCCATTCTGTTTTTAAGGCTCTCTAATGTGTTTGTCATTTGATCTATTGATTTCTTCATTTAAATATGATTTCTTGTCACTATCACAGTTTCATGTTCTATTAGTTGCTTCTTTTCATTTTGATTCCTCCTTAATATTTCATTTTCATGAGAGAGATTTTCTATCTTGTCCATTAAGGATTTCTGTAGTTCAAGAATTTGTTTTTGAGAACTTCTTAATGTTCTTATCAATTTTTTGAGATCTGCTTCTTGCATTTCTTCTATCTCATCATCTTCATAATCTTGAATTGGGGTTTCTTTTTCATTTGGGGGCGTCATAGTGACTTCCTTGCTCTTGTTATCTCAGTTTCTGCGTTTGTTTGGCATATTGAAGATATTCTTTGGTTCTTTCACTGCGGTGCTTTTTCTCGTAATACTATGACTTAGATTAAGTGGATTGTCTGCTTTTGATGGATCCTTAGACACTGTGATGGGTGTGGCCAGAGAGCTCTGTTTGGTTCTTCAGGGTTAAGGGTGTGCCAAACGTGACTCACCCACATTGTTCTCTTGCTGGCGCTCTCTCTCTCTCTCTCTCTCTCTCTCTCTCTCTTTTTTTAGACTCAGTTGGGAAGTAATTCCGCACAGCTGAGTGGAATTGAAGGTAGTTGATGTATGAAATCTGGCCTCTTTGAAATGTATGAAATCTACCCCTGTGACTACACAAAAGTATTTATGCATCCCTAGTGTGGTCTCAGATTCTCCGCAGTCTCTCACTGGGTTGCCGAGGTTACTGAGTTTGTGTACTTGGTGAGTTCTCTAGCCCCCACTCAGATTTTCACAGTCTCGGTTCGTTAGCTCTACACACTTTCACTAGATCCTAACCTCCTGTTATTTCTCCCCACCAGAGTCAGGTTTTTCTGCTTGGCTAATGGCCGGTGCCACTTTGCATACGTAAAATGGCGCCTGCTCTTTTTCTTGCTCGGCTTTTTAAGGTGAGAGGAGAGAGAGGCTAATGTCTGTGCCGGCTCCCCTTATTTATTCGTTTTTTTCTCTCCTCCAGTCAGCCTGATGAACTTTCCCCAGTGGGGCCTTAGGCCTCTTTCTGCCTTTCCCGGCCAATGTCTCGGGTTTCTGAGGTTTTTGTCTCACCTGCCCTTCCAGCGCTGGTGCGCAGACTCTGCAGCTTGGCTCCTGCGGCTCAGCTTCCACCAAATTCTTTCAAATTTAAACCTTTATAAGGAGTCAGAAGACAGAAAACAGAAATCAAGTTCTGACCAAAACATGATCCCTGACAAATACCTTGCCTGAAAAAGTTTTACCATGGCCTCTTTTTATTAAATTTTTTTCTTTTCCAAATGTCAAGTCCTTGGGAATACTCTGGTTCTCTGCTTCATACAATGAACACTTTTTTTTAAGGCAATAAATAGTAAGCTCAATGCGTTGACAAGGTATTACTGATAGCAGAAATACACATGTAGGAACATAAACAATAATAAGAGGTTTCAAGCTGAATTCCCTTGAGGGTTGCTGACTCAGGAAAAAGTTTGATTAGTGAGTGTTCCATGCAGCATTTTACTTGTGTATACATGCTCAGGGTTAACCTGTCCTTCGTTACCTGGAAACTAAATTTTCATACCTACCTTGGCTTTTATTAACAAACAACACAGTCTTTGTTTTAATATACACCTATGTTTATAAAGGTTATTCTAGGAAGGCCACACTACCAATGTATTTGAGGTTATATCTCTTCTGGAAAAGCTTAAAACCAAGGAAACTTAATGCAGGGGCAGATTCTGTAAATGCGATATTGTGGGTGTTGAGAAATGAGGACAATAGTCTCTTTCAATTATATGCCTCTTTGTGCAATTGCTGAAGGCAGTGTGGAATCATTTTGTCACATCTGTGGGATATGATGAGGCCTGTCTGCTACAGGAAAGGGAAGGCAGCCGCTTGTGGGTGTGGCATGTGGGGGAAAGAGCACACCTTCTAGCCCATATTTCCAGTGCTAGGAGGAGAACAGTAGAGTATGATCAGTTAAAATAAAAACTCCCTATGTTTTGAAATGGTAGTAATTATAATCTCATAGGATTTTGGCATGTATAAATTGAGATGATCTATGTAAATACATTGTATTTATTAACTGCTGTTATTTCTATTTCCACTTTTATCTTTCTTATTATATGTACCAGAAATTCTTGCACTTCCCACCAGGATCTGAAGAATTTATTGGTCAAAACTTACCTGCTCTTAAGTGGTAGTTATTTGTTTTCATTGAGCCCTATGCTGCTGGTACAAGTCATTTGGTGATATAGGGATGCAGTTGTGTTCAACTGAGTCATGTGGGTGTCCTATAATTTTCACACTTGATTAATAAATGGGATAAGATCAGTTTGGAGCAATTTAATGCTTAGTAGGTTACATTCTATCTCCAAGAGATGTATTTTAGTTAACAATTTTGCAAGGTATAAAAATTATCTCAATTTTTCAGTTAGTGTTTGATAATCAAGATCAGACAAAGAAACAGGATGTATAGATGCCTGGAGTGGTCAGGAAGAAGACTTTTGAGCTTGGGGCCATTGGTGAAAGGCTGTTTGGAGGAATAGAATGCCTTCATGGAGTGCCAAACCCTGGGTGCCCAGAGGACCGAATGTAAAGACAGAGGTAGGAGGTTGTGGGAGAGTATTTTGCCAAGGGCAGGTGAATGGTTGGTGCATCACTGAAATCCCCAGCTGGCTGCCCTTAGTTCTCTGGGTGTGGAGTAGGTTACAAGTACTTGAGGTGCAATGTCAGGACTAGTTTAGAAGGCTTCAAGTAAAAAAATATTTTATGTTTTTTGGCCAACTCAATCTCTTATAATCCAGCTTCTACAAGTTATTCCAGTTCAGTGCAATATCTCTCCTCATAGACTTGGCTTCCCCTTCTGGAAGGTGAAGTTAAAAAGGGAAAGAAAATAGAAGATATGGAAAAGGGGAAGAGATCCTCCCCCCCACCTTTTGTCTAGGTACCTCATATCTCCTTCTTCTTTATTGTTTACAAAAGCCATGACTTTTAAAATCCATTCCTTTGAAGGATTAGGGCCTTTTCTAACTCCACTCCCAACAATCAAAATATGTTTTCTTTGAAGAACTGACCCTGTTCCTTTAATGCTAATAGAAATAGTATATTTAAACATAATTAACTTTCTAGCTTTTTCTGAATAAAGAGGTGGAGATAACAAGTTAACTTTGGGTTAAAATTTTTTAAAGAATTATTTATTTGAAAGGCAGAGTCAGTGAGAAATGGAGAAGGAGAGAGAGAGGGAGAGGGAGAGGGAACAAAAAAGAGAGAGGGAAAGAGAGCGAGCGAGAGAGCGAGAGAGAGAGATCTTCCATCTGCTGGTTCACTCTCCCCCAAATGGATTCAATGGCTTGAGCTGGGCCAGGTCAGCCAGGAGCCTGGGGCTCCATCCAGGCTCCCTTGGACCATCTTCTGCTGCTTTCTCTGCACATTATCAGGAAGCTGGATTAGAAATGGAGCAGCCAAAACTCAAACCAGCACCTTGATATGGGATGCCAGCACTGTAAATGGTAGTTTAACCCACTGCATTGCAACACAGGCTCATTTGGGTCAAATTTTTACAATTAATTTACAGATCAAAAGTGATATTATAGGTCAGGAATCTTGCATTTTAAGGAAAGGATCCCAAGGATTCTTTTGGATATTATATAGGCAGTCTCTCTATTCAGTTGGTATTCTGTTCTATTTAAAAATTAGTTAGGATTTAAGGGACAAATTAGAAAAATAAAATAGATGTGGAATATACTACTTATGGGAATTATTTGTACCTCTGGTGAAGTGGATCAGACCAGTTAGATTCCTAAGGGGATTATGAAAGATTATTTTAGGGCCCATGAGTGATTACTTGGATGAAAACCAAGGAAATGCAACAGACATTGTATGCCCAGTTCTCAGTGAGCATTCCCTATGATAACTGAGAAGCATAACACCAGAAATCAATCCAAACATCTACAGCCAACTTACATTTGATCAAGGATCTAAAGCCAATTCCTGGAGCAAGGACGGTCTATTCAACAAATGGTGCTGGGAAGACTGGATTTCCACATACAGAAGCATGAAGCAAGACCCCTACTTTACACCTTACACAAAAATCCACTCAACATGGATTAAAGATCTAAATCTATGACCTGACACCATTAAATTATTAGAGAAGATCGGAGAAACCCTGCAAGATATAGGCACAGGCAGACTTTTTGGAAAAGGCCCCAGAGGCACAGGCAGTCAAAGCCAAAATTAACAACTGGGATTACACCAAATTGAGAAGTTTCTGTACTTCAAAAGAAACAGTCAGGAAAGTGAAGAGGCAACCAACAAAATGGGAAAAAATATTTGCAAACTATGCAACAGATAAAGGATTAATAACCAGAATCTACAAAGAGATCAAGAAGCTCCACAACCACAAAACAAACAACCCACTTAAGAGATGGGCCAAGGACCTCAACAGACATTTTTCAAAAGAGGAAATCCAAATGGCCAACAGACACATGAAAAAATGTTCAAGATCACTAGCAAGCAGGGAAACGCAAATCAAAGCCACAATGAGATTTCACCTCACCTCAGTTAGAATGGCACCTAAAAGGAAACCTGTTGAAGTGAAATGGATACTATGAGAAACAGTGACTTGATCAGCCCTTGTCCTGACGGTTGGGGAACAACTTACTACTTTATTCCTTTTAGTATTTTTTGTTCTACTTAATACCATTGGTTGAACTCTTTAATTAACACACAATTATTCTTAGGCATTTAAATTGAACTGAAAAGTAGTACCTGTTAAATATAAGAGTGGGGATAAGAGAGGGAAGAAATGTACAGTTCGGCACCTGCCCACTCAGACTTACCCCTAATGGTAGAGCTAGAAATGTGCCAGGGGATTCCAATTCAATCCCATCAAGGTTGCATGTACCAATGCCATCTCACTAGTTAAAGTGATCAGTTTAAGTTCATTATTGATGAAAAAGATATGATTGTCAAAGGGATTACATAAATAAGACCAGTGTCTGCAAATAATAATTGATAGAATTAAAAAGAAGAGAATGATCCAACATGGGAAGCAGGATACACAGCAGACTCATAGAATGGCAAATGCCCTAAACAGCACTCTGGCCTCAGAATCAGCTCTTAAGGCATTCGGATCTGGCTAAAAAGCACATGAGAGTTAGTTTCTCAGGCATGGAAAGCCAAGACACTGTGGCAAAAAAAAAAAAAAAAAAGACCTAAATGAAAGATCTCTGAGAGTGAGATCCCAGCGGGAAGAACGGGCCATCAAAAAGGCAGTACCTATCTCTGAAGGGAAGAGAGAACTTCCACTTTGACTATGGCCTTGTCTAAACAAGATCAGAGTTAGTGAACTCAAGAGGCTTCCATAGCCTTGGAAAGTCATGACAAAAGTGATTACTGACATCATAAATAAGAGTGTCAATTGTTAAATGAACAACAGGAGTCATAGTGCACCTGCTCCCCATGTAGGACCTTTGTCCTTAATGTGTTGTACTATGCGAATTAACGGTAAAACTCCTACTCAAACAGTACTCTATACTTTGTGTGTCTTTGTGGGTGCAGTCTGTTGAAATCTTTACTTAGCATATACTAAGTTGATCTTCTGTATATAAAGATAATTGAAAATTAATAATGATGAAGAGTGGGATGGGAGAGGGAGTGGGAGATGGGGTGGTTGCAGGTAGGAGGGAGAATGTGGGGGAAAAACCCACTATAATCCAAAAGCTGTACTTTGGAAATTAATTTTTATTAAATAAAAGTTAAAAAAAATAAGACTGGGGGAAGAAAGAATCTAAAGATGCCTGCTGGAATTATAACCTGAATACATAAAGATTAAACTAAATTTCAGATACCACATTCTATATCAAAGTGCCTGGGTTTGATTCCTGGATCCAGATCCAGTTTCCAGTTTCCTACCAGTGCAGACCCTGGGAGGCAGTAGTGATGGCCCAGGTAATTTGATGCCTACCACTCACGTGAGAGACCTGGATGAATTCCCGATTCCTAGGTTTTTACCTTGGCCCAGCCCTAGCCATCACAGGCATTTGGAGAGTGATTCAGTAGACAGAAGCTCTCTCTCTTTCTGTTTTTATGCTCCTCAAATAAATAAAATTTTTAATTACTTTTTTAAAAGTTCAGTGACAGTAAATACAACATAAGTCAGCAGCTTTCTGATGGGGATATAAATTTAATGTGACCAAAGGCCATGCTAATTAAGATATAATATCTAGAATACAGAATATGATTATACTTGTTTTATTTATGTTAACCAGGTGGTACTTTAAGTACTATGTTTTAGTATGCTAAATTCAAAAAAGTTTGAGCATGTTTGCTGGAGACTAGCTAGGACATTGAGGGGACTTGGAAAATGAAGAGTAGTTGGTTATATTGAAGATATATAATTAATTGGCTCTGGAAAAGGTTTAGTGAACTTCAGTTTTTAAATATCTAAGAAGTTATTCTTTAGAAAAGGTATTATGCTTGTCTGGGCCCAACTTAGAACAAATGCTTGTAGGTTTCAGGAAGATAGATTTTATCTCATTGAAAAGAAGGACTTCCAAATTTTCCTGATCTTAACTGAGCCTCGTGAAGAGTGGAGTCTTCCAACTGTGGATGTTTTCAAACAGGCTGCACAAAAACTGTCCAATGGCTTGAGTGCCTGATAGAACCCTAGGATATGAAAGACATCTTCAGTACAGAGAAGTCCTGGGGCAAGTGGAGCTGCTAAGTGGAATGGAGTACTTCACTGATTTTAGGGCCAGATTGACACTGGCCCTAAATTCTTTCCTATGAGCCAGGCTGCTGGGATATAATTTTCCTGGCTGCATAACATTTGAAAAACATTAACTAAGGTCACCTAAAATCTGTAAGTAGATGTAATTATTCATTTAGTAACTATTTATGGGCACTAGCTCAATGTATTAAATTATTTGCTAAGAATCAAGACAGAATAATAAACAAGATTCAGTTCCTTCCTCAAGAGACTCAAAGATATAGACCCTATAGAACCTCTGCATTAAAGACCAACATTTCAGCTTACAGGCTGTTTTCTCAAACTTCAGTGAACACTTGATTCATTGAAATTATACTTCCTTGCATTACTTGCATACATTCTGGTTCTCCAGTTCAACTGAATTTTGTTGAAAGTACAGGTTATTTATCATTGCCTTATTTAACTTTAGCACAGTCTCTCTCTCTCTTTCTCTCTTTTAAAGATTTTATTTATTTACTTGAGAGGTAGAGTTATAGACAGTGAGAGGGAGAGACAGATAGAAAGGTCTCCCGTCTGTTGGTTCACTCCTCAAATGACCGCAATGGCCAGAGCTGCGCTGATCCGAAGGATCCAGAGCCAGGAGCCAGGTGCTTCCTCCAGGTCTCTCAAGTGGGTGCAGGGGCGCAAGGACTTGGGCCATCCTCCACTGCTTTCCCAGGCCATAACAGAGAGCTAGATCGGAAGTGGAGCAACCAGGATTCGAACTGGCGTCCATATGGGATGCCGGCACTGCAGGGAGAGGATTAACCTCCTGCACCACGGTGCTGGCCCCAGCACAATCTCTTGACGTAATAGTAGGCATTCAAGAAATGGATGTATAGACAAACTATATAGATCACTGCCCTGCAAATAAATAACTCTAAACTATCCTAGGAAAGTCTAATGGAAGGACAGTGGCTTAAAAATGGAAGGAATTATTAAGAAGTTTCCTTTTAGTCCTTAGAGATGGGAGTAGGAATGGGCGGGAGTTGACAAAGTGAGACGGCTCTAAGGATGATGAAATCTGAGTCGCAGAGCCACTAGGTGGGCAATGATAATACCTGGGTTATGGTGGATGGACAATGTTGGCCTTAACTAAGGCATTTCAATAGTTTCAGGAATCACTGAGTCAAATATATCATTCAGCATCAAACAGCATGTGCAAAAATGGGTGGAGAAGTGTTGAAACTCCCAGGGTTTGAATCGTTTAGAGAGAGGAGGAGGAGGATAAAGTAGTTTTAAAGAGGTCTAAAGCCCAATTTTACATCAGAAAGTACTTTCTTTATTGAAAGGAAGGAGCTGGGGTCAGAAGATCAATATATAATCCAAAGGGAGCCCACTGAGTCAAAGGACAGAGGTGAATTTTCATGAGCAGCATTTGGAAAAAGTTGAGGATCCCCGTTTGCAAAGTGTCTGCTGAATGTGAAGAAGGAACCAAGGCTGAGTGCTAAACCAAGCTGGCCAGGTTAATCTAGGTAGATATTGTTCCATTTGAATCAATAGTATGTGTTTACATCTTTAATCCATTTTTACAATTTGAATTTTGTTTTTTCTTCCTGATGTTTTTGTAGTAAATACTCATTGGCCAAACTCCAGACTTACTATTTTTTTTTTATTAGACTGAGTGTAACTGGGGCCATGAGCCATGGAACAAAGGAGACACAGAGCTATGCCTGATGTTCAGTTCTGCCACTTAGTTGCTGGGTGTTCGTGAGCAAGTTTCTTCAACTTCTGGAGCTTTAGTTTTCTGCTGTAACATGAGGATGATTATGGTACTTAACTCTTAGAATTATTATCAGGAACAAATGAAATTATGTCTGTAAAACTCTTAAAATACTTGGATCCCACAAGTGTTAACTGCGTGGCTATTGTGGCTAAGATGAAGAGGTAGCATTGCCCTGAGAGAATTTCTACTAAATGTTGAAGAGAGATGTCCATATATTTGAAAAGGAAGAAGAGGTATAAATTCTACTTTGAACATACTGTGTTTAATGAAATCAGTGGAAATTCTAAGTTGAATTATAGCTAAAGATCTATAATACAAGAGAGTGGATAGGGCTGAAGATTTTAATCCATGTGTCAAAATGCAGAGGAGGTGAATAAAAGAATGTCAAAGAATGTCTGATGTAAGAGAAGAGCAGTTTTTCCAGGGATCTGTCCTATATATTCAAACATTATCAGAAGAAGTTGAATGTGAGGGTCATTAAAGGAACTGCCGGAGATAGTTGAAAATCAGGACAGAAAAATGCAGAGGCCATCAAAGGAAGGAGGAATGTTTGATATAGAAGGGGTGGTGGAGGAAGAAAAAAAATGATCAGGAGTGCATGTGGCCATTAGATCTGGCAGTAGTTGTAATTGTTGGTTTCATTTGTCAGAGCAGGCAATGGAGCATCATGACAAACACTACATTGCTGTAGGCTGAACAATAGAAGGATCATTCAAATCACAGTAACAGAAAAATCAGATTATAAATCATATCCTTACTATGACCCATTTTTTTAAAAAAAGCAATCTTTAAATTGACAATGGTTTTAAAAACAATAATTTCCTGAGAATGCCAGCTACTCTTGTTTGTAAAGAATGGAGAACGAAGCTTTTTCCTGATTCTAATTTTAGTGCTTTTGTCAGCTTCTAACTTTCAGACTTTGTCTCTGATTTCCTTATCTGCTCCAAACTTGATGGTTGAAATCTGTTTCCTGTGCCTGATTTTTGGTGCTTTCCAAAGACTGAGCAATTGCACAGCTCTTGCTCTTCCTGCTTCAGGCTGTTTTAGTAACACACTCCACCCATTCAGCTTGACCCCTGGGACACAAATCCCGGTACAACTCTGTGCCCATGCCAGGCTGCTTCAGGAGACTGGGGTAGGGATAACTGATCTTAGGAGTTACATGATGGCGACATAGATGTTTTTGAGGAAGTTTTGCTAATCAGCAAATCAAGCCCCAGCAAAATTGGAGTCTTCTATGGTTACCATAGAAAAAATGTTCTCACAAAATCACTTCCCACTTTCCCATGCTGAGTCATATCCTGGTTTCATTTTCTCAAGAAGATAACAACTACTGTCAATGACACATGTATATTTTTTTATCACTGATTAGAGAGTTTTACATACTTGAAAAAGAGTTATATTTTTAAGTTCAGTCATAAGAGAAGAAACGAGTCATAAGTTTTTGGGAATAAATATTTCCTCTTGCCTCAAGTCTTTATGTTACCCCTTACTGGTGTATGTGTGTTGCATGCATGCGTGTGTGTATGTGTATGTGTATGTGTGTGTGTGTAAAAGAGAGAGAGAAGAAGAGAGAGAGAGAGAGAGAGAGAGAGAGAGAGGTAGAGAGAGAGGTAGAGAGAGAGAGAGAGAGAGAGGCTTTCAACAAATTCCGAACATTTGTGTCCTTATCTGTGGAAGGGAATTAGTAAGCCAAACTTACCTATTTTGAGATTTTTGTGTGATAATGGTTCAGGGGTCTAACAGTTGATCATTCTTTTTTTTTTTAACTTTTATTTAATGAATATAAATTTCCAAAGTACAGCTTATGGATTACAATGGCTTCCCCTCCACCATAACTTCTCTCCCACCCGCAACCCTCCCCTTTCCCGCTCCCTCTCCCCTTCCATTCACATCAAGATTCATTTTCAATTCTCTTTATATACAGAAGATCAATTTAGTATATATTAAGTAAAGATTTCAACAGTTTGCACCCACACAGAAACACAAAGTGAAACATACTGTTGGAGTACTAGTTATAGCATCAAATCACAATGTATAGCACATTAAGGACAGAGATCCCACATGAGGAGCAAGTGCACAGTGACTCCTGTTGTTGACCCAACAAATTGACACTCTAGTTTATGGAGCCAGTAACCACCCTAGGCTCTTGTCCTGAGTTGCCAAGGTTATGGAAGCCTTCCAAATTCACCGACTCTGATCATATTTAGACAAGGTCATAAAAGACAGAGTGAGGATCGTAACCAATGATCATAAGAGTGGCGTTAACCAGGTCTGAACAATTATACAGCATTAAGTGGGGAAGAGGACCATCAGTACACAGGTTGGGAGTAGAGCCAATGGTGGTAGAGTAGAGGTTATGATTATGAAGGAATGAGGCCCAAGTGCACTAGACAGGGTCTAGAACAAAGGACAGAGTCATTATTAGTGGAGCTAAGAAAGGTGCTGTCTAAGCTACAATTAAGTTTTCTGATGGGAGGCAAATAGAACCTGACAGAAGGGGCCTGGTGATAATCTGTTGGGCATTAGGCCTTGTAAGTTAAGAGGCCCAGACCTATCTATCTCTTTGCATGCGGTACATCCTAAGGGAGGTGTGAACCTCCTGGGGGAAGACACCCTGTTGACTTCCATTACTTGGCAGGCCTGGGAGGAGAGCTGGCCAGGTAAAGGCAGGGGGCATCTCTAACAAGAAATTTACAGTTCTGCCTGCAATGTTGCTGACCCTGCTTGGCCGTCCCCTCCGCTGCAGTGGTCACTTTGGAAGTTGGGCTGAGTGAAGGGCTTTTCAGCTTAGAGCCAATAAGATCTGTGGCTCTGACCTGGGCATCCTTCAACTCCAGGGCAGGTCCATTTCCAGTTTGACCATTCTTTTGTAAACTTTCTTCATCTCTGCTTCATTTCTCTCATAGAAAGTACATCATCCTTTTCCTGATTGAGAGGAAATACTGTCCCATACTGAACACATCTTTAAAAAATAAACATTTACTATAAATTCCAATTTCTATTTCAAAGTATTTCTGTACTCAGAACTGTGGAGCTACAATAATTTTGAAGTATCAAGCAGTGTTATTTTTTCCTCAGATACTGTATCTTTCCTATGCTCCCTTATGAATAATTGCCATATTCATTGTCTCAGAAGAAGGAAAAAACTTTGGAGACTTTTGTGCTCTCTTTGAAGCTTAAGGGAAAAGTGAGACCTAGGCAGCTGAGCCTTGGAAAAAACAGAGTAGAAATTCTCAATAATGGCCTCCTCTACCACTATGGATTTTTTGGGATGCTGAGAAATGGATGAGGAAATGGAGGAAAAGTTGGAGATTCCTAAGAAATTCTCGTGTTCATCTCCAGGCAACATTAAGGCTTTAATAATAGCTCCAGATAGGTTTCTGGGACCTGACAGGAGAGAGGGACTATATCTCACTTTTATATCTCTGAGGAGGTGATACAGAAAATGGCTCTGTGGCGTGGTTCCAATCCCGGGGACTTGGATGCATTGTAGAGTTTTTCATACCATATTGAGACGAGGGGAGCAGCAGATGACAAATTTGCATCCAAGTGTGGTGCAGAAAAAGTTCTGCTGGTGTAATGGACTGTGTAGGTGGAATCCAGGGACATTTCTTGAGGCATCCAGGTGTATGTGTACCAAGGAGAAGATGTGAGAATGTATGGGATAGCAGATACAAATGCAGATGTTCCTTCAATTGCCCATCTCCATCAAATACACACACAACCCAGTAATAAATGTGTACAGCAACCATACACACATACATACATATATATCTTAGAATTAGGTAAAATTTCAGAATTTAGATGAAAATGAAACTTGGGGAAAATCAGACTACATTGCCATCTTATCACATATCTGAGTCTGGCACCTTAGACCACTCAGCCATCCTGACACACATATCTGAATATGTAGGTAATATTTTCTTCTATTTATCTCTTCTTTTTCCCTACTACTTGCCTCTGTTACTGCCCATAGGCTTGTTTCTGCTGGCTTGTGTATATACATGGACTGCTTCTAACAATAATGCCCCCAAATGGTAAAACTCAGGCAATCTATCACTCATTGATAATGTCTAGAGCCCACTATGACCAATCTCTTATTTTTCTAATTCTTACTTGTTTCAGTGGCTGTAAGAAGCTCTAAACTCCATCCTTCATTTCCTGTACTTCTCATATAACTCTGTATATCCTCGAGTTGGTACCATGTTCAACCCCTCCCTAGCTCTTAAAATCATTCCCTTGGATGTCTGGAGTGGAGCAGCCAGGGTTCAAATGGGCACCATAGAGGATGCTGGCACTCCAGTTGGTGGCTTTAACCACTACACCACAGTGTTGGCTCCTCTTTTATTTGTTAATACTAAAGACATTATGCTCTTTTGGTTTACCTCCTTTCTCATTGTTTATTTCATGCTGTTGCAGCTCTCTACACTCCTTTTTTGATGATCTCATTCAGCCCATGGATCAAATTACAACCTATGAATTCCCCTCACATAGTCTTTAGCTATGAATCTCCAGCCCAGACTTACTTGAATTCTAGATTTATCTGTCAGTCTGTTTGCTTGATATGTCAACTTGGATGTTTAATAGACATTGCAAACTTGGTATGTCTTAAGCCAAAACCTCATCTTCCACACCTCTGTAAATGAACCACAAACAAAATTGGTTTCTCGATGATCACGAACTTTCAAGATCAACTTTCAGAAACACTGGAGCTTTTTAGGCACTTCTCTTTCTTTCACTTTAAATATTCCAAATCCCTGTGGCTCTACCCTTAGAAATATATCTAATTTCCAGTAAACTTCCCCATCTTCACTATCACCATCCAGTCATTCTGTGATCATTGATGAACTGAATTATTATAACATCTTTGCTTCAGTTCTTACTTGCGTAGCATCTATTATTAATACAGCACACAAGAGGATTCTTTTTAAAAAATTTTATTTGTTTTTATTTTATTTGAAAAGTAGAGAAAGAGTTGAGAATATATTTGTGTGTGTGAGTGTGTGTGTGTGTGTGTGTGTGAGAGAGAGAGAGAGAGAGAGAGAGAATGGGCATATTTATGTACATATACATATATTTATGTAAGTATATGTGTGTGTATATATATACATATCCATACATATGGAGAGAGAGACAAAGAGATCTTCCATCTACCTTACATCTGTTGGTTCATCCCCCAAACACCCACAACAACTTGGGACTGGGACAGGTTGAATCTATGAGCTGAGAACTTAATATTGGTTACCCATATGGGTGATACTGACTCAAGTACTTGAGCCATCACCTGTTGTCTCCCAGTGTGTGCATCAGTAGGAAGCTGGAATCAGAAAGAGAGCTGAGCCTTGAAACTAGGCACTCTAATATTGGCTGTGAGTATCCAAAGTTGTGTCCTTACCATTTCACCATATGCAAGTCCAAGGAGATTCTTTCAAAAAGAAGGTCAACTGAGACTGGCATAATGGGTAAAGCAGCTGCTTATGATGCTGGCATCCCATATGAGTGCTGGTTTGTATCTCTGTTGTTCCTCTTCTGATTCAACTTCATCCCTGGAAAAAGTAGTACAATATGGCACACATGTTTGGGCCCCTGCTACCCATTGGGAGACCCAGATAAAGCTCCTGGCTCCTGGCTTCTGCTTGGCCCAACCCTGGCCAGTATGGCCATCTATGGAGTGAACCAGTGGATGGAAGATATCTCTCTTTGTCTCTCCCTCTCTCTCTGTAACTCTGACAATCAAATAAATAAAATCTTTAAAAAATGAAAATCATATCACTTTAATTAAGATGACTTTAATAATTCCCCCATTTTATCCAGAAGGAAATAAAAGTCTACAGTGGCCTAAATTCTCTCTGGCCTTGGCCTGTTCTGCTTTGTTGCATCACTGACCTCAGTCCCTGCTCCTGACACTCCAGTGTCCTAGTTGATTCCACAGTAAACCAATCATATTTCTACTTTGTGGACTTTGCATTGGCTGTTCCTTCTGCCCAGAATCCTCTTTTAAATTAATCCTTCCCCTTCCTCATGTCTTTGTCCAAATGTCACCTTCCTGATGAGGCACAGTGAAGTACCCTATTTTGAATGCAATATTCTTGGCCATCTGGTTGTCTTCTTACCTGTTCTTTTCCCAATTTTGATTTCCCCTCTGAGTTCATCACCACTTAACATTATGTACAATTAAAATAATTGTTTATTTGTCATGTTTATGGTCTTTCTTCTCCAAACAGAATATGAAGAAAGTCCTTCAGAAAGTTCATGGAGAGTAGAATTAAAGGATAAGTTCACTTTGGGGCAAAAATATTTTGAAATCCATGTATAGATGGGCTTTCCAATAATTTCATGGAAAAATGCATTGAAAAACCTTTCACAGATTTCAATGTTTTTTGCACAAAATAAGCTTAATTTTTAAATCAACTTTTCTGCAAGTTTTTGAAGTATGCTCATGTAAGTTCCATGGGGGTGAATTTTTGTCCCCAATAATAAAAATACTGCTGAAACACAGAGGCCCTCAAAAATAGTTACTGAATGACAATTGGTTACCTATTAGAATTGGTCACTTTTTAGGCTGGCGCCTCGGCTCACTAGGCTAATCTTCCCCCTGCGGGGCCGGCACCCTGGGTTCTAGTCCCAGTTGGGGCACCGGATTCTGTCCTGGTTGCTCCTCTTCCAGTCCAGCTCTCTGCTGTGGCCCAGGAGTGCAGTGAAGAATGGCCCAAGTGCTTGGGCCCTGCACCCCATGGGAGACCAGGAGGAAGCACCTGGCTCCTGGCTTCAGATCAGCGCAGTGTGCCGGCCGCAGTGGCCACTGGGGGGTGAACCAACGGAAAAAGGAAGACCTTTCTCTCTGTCTCTCTCTCTCACTGTCCACTCTGTCTGTCCAAAAATAAAAAAAAAAAGAATTGGTTAGTTTTTAAACAAAAAAACAAACAAACAAAAAAAACACAACTTCCTGAGATTTGTGATCCTGAACACATTACCTGACCTCTCCTTAACTTAACTTTCTAACATGTAAACAGAAATAAAAATCAACCCACTTAATAGACTAAGTGCAATAGTATATCGCAAAGCATTTAGCACAGTACAAAACAAGATACAACGGGGTACAAAATGAGAGCTCAATACATTTTAGATACTCCTAATATCAATTAAAAATTAGTAAAAACTGGAAGCTGGAACCAGAGTGGGCAGATTTTATTTATTTTAGGCTTCAAGTTCACCTTCTTTTCTGTCTATATTGATGATGGGCTGTTTATAAGAGGGAGAATGGAAGTGAGGCAGCAGCAAGATCTGTTTGAGAGGGACTTTCACAAGATTTTGAGAATCTGCTCCTATAAGACAGTTTGTTTAATAAACTCTTTAATAGCCAATTGTTATTGACTCATGGTCTTAGTAATCATTGGTTGAAAAGGTAAATAACATTTCTTTAGTTATTGCTATGTCCAGCAGGGAATATATGCCAACTTATTGATAAAGCCTCTCTCAACCCTCCTAGTAACTCAAGACAGTGAGTTCTACTATCATTCCCATCTTACAACTGAAGAAACTGAGGCATGGAGAATGTAAGCTACCTGTCCAAGTGGTATAAGTGGTGGAGAAGGAGGGAATCTAAGGCAGTCTTTACTTCAGCAGCCTCTGTGGACTCTCCTGTGGCAACACTTGATCCCAGATTTATGATTATTTTCTACAGAGGAGGGCAAACTGCAAGGTGTGATGTGGACTTTTCTCATTCTCTGGAGTCTTCTTCTCTGGAGTATGGAAGAGGCAGTGCAATCACCAAAGTGCAGGCTCCACAATATCCTAGCATCAAAAACCAAGACAGAAAATATCCTAGTGAGAAATGAAGCACACTTCAGGCTTTAAGAACCTTTCAGCGCTTGCTGTAAAATAGTCCTTCAGCTTGGAGAGCACAAGGAAACCTACACAAATGATGACAAAGGGAGATTGTATGGTTGGCACAAGCCATAGGGATAGTGTCCAATAATTCAGAGCACTATTTACTAAGGTCTTCAGACATCTTGGAGGTGTAAGAAACTTTCTTAGGTTGGGAGATTTTCAGTGAGGGAAATCAATGCTTACTATAACCATAGGTCCACATGTCTACAGATTTCAGGTTAATCCTGCAGAATGCAGTCTGGCAGAAGCATTAGCAAGAAACATCTACCTCCATTATCCTTGGAAGCTTTGTAAGAATGCAGATTCTCAGGTTGGCTGGGGCCCATGATTCTGCATTTTAACTTAGTCCCTTGTGATTGCTTTAAATAAGCAGCACAATAAAGAAACCAGTTTAGTTTATGTACGTATCTTGTTTTCATAGGTAATTCATGTGCTGCAAGGGTCTTAAAGGCTTTCAGACATGAAGTTTGCTCCACTGGTCACCTTGGAATAGATGAAGTGAAGGTGTGATTATGCCAACCAAGGTAACCATACCCCCCCCCCCACCTTTCTGTTAACAAGATATCTACCATGCCCAACTTGGGTGTCACCTGGATACTTGCCCCACCGTGGAGCACTGAATGGCGCTCCCTGGCTATATCCAGAACACACCTCTGGGTATTTACTGAAAGAGCAGACATTCCACTAAGCTATGGAGGCACAGTTCAAAGATAAAAGCCATCAGAGGAAAAAACCAGCAGGTATCTCCATAAATGCCTAAATATAAACACAGAAATTCAAGACAATATGACCCTCACTCCAAAAGAAACACAACAAAATTTCAGTATTAGAATGTGAAGATGAAGAGATTGATGAAATGCCTGAAATGGAATTCAAAAGAGTAATCATAGGATTACCGAGAAGAAATGAGAAGCAAATTTATGAATGAAAGAAATCCATACATGACATGAATGAAAAATTTTCCCATGAAATTGAAATTTTAAAGAGAAATCAAAATGAAATATTAGAAATGAAGAATCTAATAGGTCAAATAAAAATATGGTGGAAAGTCTTAACAATAGGCTTGGTGAGGCAGAAGGAAGAATATCCGAGCTAGAAGACAAATCTTTGGAAATTTTTCAATCAGACAAAAAGAACAAGGAGGAGAAGGAGGGATTAGAAAATTTAAAAACAGTTTTGGAGATTTATGGGATACTAACAAATGACCCAACAATATAGGTATTAGGAGTTCCCAAAGGTCTGGAAAGACAGAATGGATTAGAAGGCCTATTTAATGAAATAATTACAGAAAACTTCCCCAATTTGGAGAAAGAAGGTAACAGGAAGCACATAGAACTCCTAACAGACATGACTTGAAAAGATCTTTTCCACAACACAGTGCAGTCAAACTTTCTACAGCAAAACATAAAGAAAATATTCTAAAATATGCACAGGACAAACACCAGATTACTTTCAAATGATCTCCAATTAGACTTACAGCTGACTTCTTAGCAGAAATACTATAGGCTAGGAGAGCATGGATAGACATAGTCCAAGTCTTAGGAGAAAAAAGCTATCAACTCAGAATACTGTATTCTGCAAAGCTCTCATTTATGAATGAAGGTGAAATGAAAACCTTGCATAACAAATAGAAGTTGAAAGAATTTGCCATCATTTGTTCAGCCTTACAAAAGATGCCTAAGAATGTGCTACACACAGAAAAAGAAAGATAGTCATCATTATGGGGGCAGGGGATGGGGAGAGAGAAACGTGCCCCCTTTTTTCACCCAGTTAATGGGTAACATATCCCACTTAGGGCTCCAGGCTGGATTCACTTCCAAGTTCTCCCTCTGCCTGTAGCACCATGGCATGGGCTGCTGCAGTCTGATCTCACATCACTCTCCAGAGCTGGCACTTTCCCTGGCTCTCAGCTGCTGAGTTCATGTGTTGTGTTTGTGCTCGTGCTACACATCTGCATCTTCCACTCCCATGATCCATGGCATTTCTCTTCTTCCCATAGAATTTCCACTGCATTTTTCTCTCTAACTCCCCCTCTTTCTCCACTCTTTTTTTTTTTAATCTGTTTACCCATAGCCTAGGACAATACATCTTCCTCTATTCTACCATCTTGGAATCCTCTCAATATTTCCTTCTTTAATAGCATCCTAGAAAAGTTCATTACTCCCATCTCATCATTCATGAACTTTTCCTCATGTGCCTCTCTCCATTCTTCACTCTTCTTTTCCTTGTTTTTGCTCCTCACCATGTTTCTACCGTCTTTGCATTTTCTTGGTTTGACATATCTTTAACCTCTGTTTCCAATGTTCTTTCTACATTTGGCCTACTTTTTGCTCTGAGTTTCTAAGATCCCATAGACTGCTGGAGGTGGCAGGTGCTTGGGCTTACCTGCTTTGTGACACTAATTTGAAGGTAAGGATACTAAAGCTCAGAGAAGGAACACTATTTTCCTAAAGTTTGATGCAAAGCAGATGCAGGAATGAGCCCCATCCTCTGACTCCCAGGCCAGTGCTTCTCCATATTGGGCTCTTCTTTCTTCTCTGTTACCTAAGGCAAAGCTTTTTTTTTTTTTTTTTTTTTTTTGACAGGCAGAGTGGACAGTGAGAGAGAGAGACAGAGAGAAAGGTCTTCTTTTGCCGTTGGTTCACCCTACAATGGCCGCCACGGCCGGCGCGCTGTGGCCGGCGCACCGCGCTGATCCGAAGGCAGGAGGCAGCTGCTTATCCTGGTCTCCCTTGGGGTGCAGGGCCCAAGCACTTGGGCCATCCTCCACTGCACTCCCTGGCCACAGCAGAGAGCTGGACTGGAAGAGGGGCAACCAGGACAGAATCCAGCGCCCCGACCGGGACTAGAACCTGGTGTGCCGGCGCCACAAGGCGGAGGATTAGCCTATTGAACCGCGGCACCGGCCAAGGCAAAGCTTTTAGACTGCCAGCTGAAGGGCCATATTTAATACAAGGACAAGTTTTGTTTGAACTGCACTTAAGTAAAAAATTATTTGTTAATATTTAAAAATTAAAGATTTTACATAAGTTCCAGAGGTAAACATTATGTTGGTTAAGAGCTTCTAGGGATCCTAGAACTGGGAGCCCAGTTTAAATTCCAAATTTACTAGCAGGTTATTGTGGAAGCTTAACTGGACAAACCATCCTGTGTTTCTTCATCTGTAAAATGAGGATGATAATAGTCTTTACTTATTTCATTGAATTATTAGGGAATGAGGATACATTTGAAGTGCTTATAGTAACTGTTCTATGTGTTTGTAATCAGATTCCTTTCACCTTTATTTCATGCTGCTATATTTCTCACTCAGAACCAGGAGGCTTTGTGCTGTGTTACTTTCTTGGTCCTAATCACCTGGATACACACCATCTGTTCTCTGAGGACCACATTCCAAATCCATCCAGGTTTTTCAGAAACAGTGACATTTTGGAAACTCTGTATACTCCCTCTTATACTTGGAGGGACAACCTGTATGAATGAAGAAAGTATGAAATCTTATGTAATTAAAAAAAGAACTGCAATATTGTTACTTTCAGATACAGAATAATGCAGGGAATGCTGAGGTGGGCCACAGTGCTAGAGCAGTGTCCTTGAAACTGCTTGTGCAGACTCATTAGTGTAGTATATCATTTTAGGAAGTTATGATCAGAATTTAAAAAAAGAATAGAATAAATAGGTATGCTGTGTTCTACATAACAAGAACAAACTTTGTTTTTTGAAACTTTTTCAATTGTGTATTCATGGTGTATTGTGATATAAAATTCATTTCTTACTGTTGATCTTTATCAAAAAGCAGAGGACCATTGTCTAGAGAATCTTATATTATAGTAATTAGATTGGAATAAAATTCTTAGTTGGCATGTTAAATGGTTTAATAGGATTTAATCTCTTCTCTTTTTGAGAGGGCATTTATTTTTATTTGTTTGATTAACATACTACTTTGTCAAAGGCATAGGGAAAATTCCATTAGCAGAGGATTGCAGAGAATTGTCACTAGAAGATTCTGTGAGTTGATCTAGTCATAACACATTCTCTACAATAATAATAACTTCATCCAATAAATACTTTTTCTGGTTCTTGTCCATGTACACAAAAATGTTTGAGATTATGCGTGGTTTTTATTGTTAGGACAGTGGGCAGGATTGAGCTGTTAATAAGTCTTATTCTAGCATCATGTGCAATTTCCTCATCTCATCGCCAACAGCACTCAGCCAGGCCAACATTCTGGCCACCTGGCAACAAACACCTTAAACACACTCTGTGTACTGAACTTGCATGACATTTTCTATTCTTCCTCATCCTTCTACAGCTGTCCTTTAAATTCACTGTGACTGATTTCACTTTTATAAACAGAAGGAAGGAAGTCTTGAACTGTTTAAGGTTGAAGAGGACATTTCACCCTCCAAGTTATATCCTGGGAGCATCTCATTGGATAAACAAATTATCCAACTCTCCCCAAAGCATCTACTTCTTTGCTATGAATGTACTACCATGTATGTATATGCATACATACATACTACACATACAAAGTAATTGGATCCTTGCCACCCACATGGTTTACCACAATTGAGTGGTCCAGCTCTGGCTGTTGTGGGCATTTGGAGGATGAATCAGTGGATGGATAATCTCTATTTGTCTGTCTCTCTGACTTTTGCATAAATAAAAAATAAAATGAAAATTCTCAATATCCATTTTCAGAATCCTTTTTTCTATGTGTATGCAGTTCTTTTGAAAAATTAAATTAGCTACTTCTTCATTTAGCATTGAAGTATCACTTTTTTAATTGAGGTTTGAAGACTTCATATGAGTCCCACCCTCTTAACAAATTTTTAAATGCATATTATATAAAATTCTTAAGTGTCATGTTAAATGGTTTAATAGGATTTAATCTTTTCTCTTTTGAGAGGGCATTTATTTTTATTTGTTTGATTAACATAGTATTGTTATCTTTAGGTATAAAGTGTACAACAGATCTCTAAAATTTGCCCATCTTGTAAACTGAAACTTTATCCTTGTACAGCAACACCAATATGTCCCTTCACCCAGCCCAGCAATCACCATTTTACTCTCATTTCATGAGTTCAACTAATTTATGCTTTATATAAATGGAATCATGTAGTAGTTGACCTTCTGTGACCAGCTAATTTAACAGCTTAACATTATTTGAGGTTTATGCATGTTGTAGAATATGATATTATTTCCTTCTTGTTAACAAGTTAATATTATTCTATGTGTATATTATATTTTCTTTATCTGTTCATCTGTCCATTGATACTTAGGTTGTGTCTGTATCTGAGCTACGGTTAATAATGCTACAGTGAACTTAGGAGTGCTAGTGTCTCTCTGAGATCTTGGTTTTAATTCTAAAGGATAAATCCTTGTGAAGTGGGATAATTGAGTCATATGATTGTTTTATTTTTATTTTTTTGAGGAATTGCTATACAGTTTTCCATAGTGGTTGCACCATTTTGTGTTGCCTCCAGGAATGTCCTAGGGTTCATCTTCTAACTCCTGCTCATGTCCTGCTCATCTTCTTACTCCATAAAATTCCAGTAGGAAAACATAGGGATAAAGCTTCATGACATTGGCCCAGTGAATTATTTCTAGGGTGTGTCATCAAAACCACAAGCAGCAGAAGGAAGAATAGACAAGTGGGACTGTAGCAGGATTCACGTACAGAAACAATACACCAAGGCCTTTTAACAGGAAGTAGTCATTTATTATTTATGCCAGCATAAGGCCCAGTTGGAATTTCTAATCCAAAAGGCTGAGCCTGCAACAAAGAGGAGTATTTTTAGATATGGTTTTAGCCTCTTTGTCTCCATTATATAGCTACATGTATACATTTGACTGAATATTTTAATATTACATGGCAGTGATAGGAATTGATAGAATACCACATATGTGTACATAGTTACTAGTGATTTTTTTTATGCGTACATATTTAGCCCTAAGATATTTGGCAAAGGTTAACACCATTTCTCTGTACTAACAAGCAGAACCTGAAATGATTACATATAAGCAGATGGTAACTATAGTTGACGCATTCATAGGCAAGCAGATAATATTCACATTTCATTCCCAGAACAGATTCCTTCTTCTTTCTTTTCTGACCTTGGAAAGGCTTCTATCACAACTTTAATCATGTCATTTATAAACAAGTTTAATTAAAAGACAAAGGCCTCTACCATAGGAGTACATCAACTGAAAAAGGTTCTACACAGCAAAGCAGCAACCTAGGGGATGGCATGGTGGTATAGCAAGTTAAACCTCTGCCTGGGATTCGGTGGGCACTGGTTCGAGACTAGGCTGCTCCATTTCTGCTCCAGCTCCCTGCTAATGTGCCTGGGCAAAAAGCAGAAGATGGCCCAAGTCCTTGGACACCTGCACCCACATGGGAGACCTGGAATAAGCTCCCAAATCCTGGCCTTTGGCCTAGCCCAGCCCTGACCATTGTGGCCATTTGGGGAGTAAACCAGTAGATGGAAGATTTCTCTCTTTTTCTCTCTCTGTTTCTCTTTCTCTCCTCCTCTCTCTGCAACTCTTCCTTTCAAATAAATAAAAATAAAAAGTTAACCTATAGAATAGGATAAATTATTTACAAACCACATGACTGATCAAAGATTAACATGAAAATATATAACAGATCCCTAAAAGTCAATGACAAGAAAAGAAATAATTCAACTGAAAAATGTGCAGAGGATTTGAGTAGACATTTTTCCAAAGAAAATGTCCAACATATATATGAAAATATTTGTAGCATCAGTAATCATCAAGGAATTACAAATCCAAATCACAAAGAGATACCTATCACTTGCATATGTTTAGGATGGTAATAACAATAATAACAATGAGTGAAATATCACTTAACTTGAAGAGACAGGTTTTGTTTTTTGAGAACTTTTATATACAAATATGCATTCTACTATAATCACATGTCATTAAAGAACAGTTCAGCCAATCTGAAGAGAAAAATTGATATTTCATCAGTGAGTTGGTATCTTTTAAGTACTTTTCATTGAACAACTGGGGGAATTTTAGGAGGAATAAAGAATTTTCAGTTACTTTCTGTCTCATAAAGTATTGTTGAGATCTTATTTTTGTAAAATAAGTTGCATCACTGACATTCTGTAGCACATCTGAACTTCTGTTTGATGTAATTGCTTGTCTTTTAATAATGTAACATATAAATTTTATGTGATTTTCTCATTACTTGCTCTGAAAATTATTATAAATATTTTTAAAAACTTAATGACAGTCATTTATTATCTTTAGCAAGTATTAACACTACATATAATTGTGTGTCCTTTTTCTCTTATGATTTGTTTTACTGAAAAATACATGCTATACATAAAGATGGGGTACTATGAGTTGCTTTAATACATGTATATGTTCTCTAATGTTCAAGTCAGGATAGACATCTCCTCAAGGAGTTTTATTTGTGGTGAAAACATTCAAAATCCTTTTTATTCTTTTTGAAATTATTGTTTATAATCGCTATTGTGTAATAGCACATCACAACTTTCTTCTTTGTAACTGTAACTTAGTGCTCATTGACCAATCTTTACCCATCCATTTACCCCTTATTCTTTCCAGCTCTGGTAAGCACCATGTTACTGTCTACTTTTATAAGATCAACTTTTATAGATTCCACATACAAGTGAGAGAATGAGTATTTGTCTTTCTGTTCCTGGCTCTTTCAATTTAATATAATTATCTCCTATTCTATTCATTTTGCTTCAAATGGTAGGCTTTTATCCATTATAAAATGGCTGAATAGTATAATATTGTGTATATGTACAATATCTTCTTTTATCTATTTACCCATTGATGGGTACTTAGGTTGTTACATTTCTTGACTATTGTGATAGTGCTTCATGGAAAGTTATTATTTTTTATTATAATCAGAGTTGACATTTGATCAAGTAGTTAGTTTAAATCATGTTCATATTTACATTAGAGAAGTAGTTTATAACTAGAAAAGATCGTTTTTCCTTTAGTTCTTCTTAAGAACGTAAATGGTCATGGAAATTCATGGAAATTAGTATTAGAATATAAATTTATTTTGGTGCAAGACAACCTTTGAAATCCATGAGTAGTTTTTCCATAATACACATTTCCGTGAACTTTGTGAATACTCTTTGTATTTGTCACACTTGGAAAGAATATAGACTTTACCATAAGCACAGATGTGAAAAATGGATACACTTTTAATTTAATAACATATCTCCAACACTGCATTATATCTAGCATTTTTGTATCTTCCAGTGAAAAAAAATTGTATACAAAAATTTGCAGTATTTTTGTATCTTCCAATAGTATTTTCTAACAAAAGAATGCATTTACATATGTAGCTGTGTCATTTCCCATGTATTTTCTTCAGTTGCTTTCGTTGCAGGAAAGCCAATGTTTTACGATTTTTATGATTTTTATTTACTGATTTAGTAGGATACTTAATATGCATTACATATTTTATGAAACATTGTAAAGACCTGGGTTAACTATTGTGTGATATTTAGAACTACAAATAAAAAGGCTATTGATATTTATGTTCATGTTCTGTATTATTTGTTTGTGTTTTAGTAAATTTGATGGTTTTGAAATGATCATTAATAATTTAAGCTAAAATATCTATTTAGGGTAAAGTTAATCATTGAAGATAGTGGATATAAAATATATTTCACAAAGTGTCCTTGATAGTTTGAATTATTTGGGACAATCCTTATCAGTTTAAACTGTCATTGTTTTTACCTGATTATTGATGACAGTAGCTTGTTTAGAATAAAAGAGTAAACATTTAACATTATCTTGCTTGTTTCCATTATTTGTGGAAATCCATTAGCTTTTTTCATATCTTTATTATGGTTTTTTGTAAATAGAGACAAAAATAGAGAGAATATAATTAACCTATGCTTGTTTCCAAGCTGCAGTAATTATCACTGCCTGGCATATATTATTTTGTGCATATCTCTCTATTCCACTATTCTTTAGACTATTTTAAATTAATTCAAAGATAACATAAATTTTTTTGCTTTTTTTAAACTTTTATTTAATGAATATAAATTTCCAAAGTACAGCTTATAGATTACAATGGCTTCCCCCCCCCATAACTTCCCTCCCACCCGCAACCCTCTCCTTTCCCACTCCCTCTCCCCTTCCATTCACATCAAGATTCATTTTCAATTCTCTTTATATACAGAAGATCAATTTAGTATATATTAAGTAAAGATTTCAACAGTTTGCACCCACACAGAAACACAAAGTGAAACATACTGTTTGAGTACTAGTTATAGCATTAAATCACAATGTATAGCACATTAAGGACAGAGATCCCACATGAGGAGCAAGTGCACAGTGACTCCTGTTGTTGACCCAACAAATTGACACTCTAGTTTATGGCGCCAGTAACCACCCTAGGTTCCCGTCCTGAGTTGCCAAGGCTATGGAAGCCTTCCAAGTTCGCCGACTCTGATCATATTTAGACAAGGTCATAGTCAAAGTGGAAGTTCTCTCCTCCCTTCAGAGAAAGGCACCTCCCTCTTTTCTTTTCTTTCTTTCTTTCTTTTTTTTTTTTTTTTTAAGGGAAAGGGTTTATTAGGGAACACCCAACAGACCGGAAAGCTGATTCCAGCCAAGACTGGGAGAAAAGTCATTCATCTTTTGTAGGTAGAGGGGTTTGTCTGTAGAGAAATTTTGAACAATTATACAGCATTAAGTGGGGAAGAGGACCATCAGTACACCCAGGTTGGGAGTAGAGCCATTGGTGGTAGAGTAGAGGTTATGATTACGAAGGAATGAGGCCCAAGTGCACTAGACAGGATCTAGAACAAAGGACAGAGTCATTATTAGAGGAGCTAAGAAAGGTGCTGTCTAAGCTACAATTAAGTTTTCTGATTGAGAGGCAAATAGAACCTGCTAGAAGGGGCTTGATAATAATCTGTTGGGCATTAGGCCTTGTAAGTTAAGAGGCCCAGACCTATCTATCTCTTCACATGGGGTACATCCTAAGGGAGGTGTGAACCTCCTAGGGGAAGGCACTCTGTTGACTTTCATTACTTAGCTGGCCTGGGAGGAGAGCTGGCCAGGATAACATAAAATTTTATCCATGCACATTACAGCATGTATCTCTCAACAGGATCATAGTGTGGAACACATACAAATTAACATTAAATGTTAACTCTTTAGTATCAATATTTGTATCATTTTATAATTTTATTTTTATTTATTTATTTTTAAAGATTTATTTATTTACTTGAAAATCAGAGTTACACAGAGAGAAGGAGAGGCAGAGAGAGAGAGAGAGAGAGAGAGAGAGAGAAAGAGAGGGAGAGAGAGAGAGAGAGAGAGAGATCTTTCATCCTCTGGTTTATTCCCCAGTAGGCCACAATGGCTGGAGCTGTGCCAATCTGAAGCCTGAAGCCTGAACCAGGAGCTTCTTCTGGGACTCCCATGTGGGTGCAGAGGCCCAAGGACTTGGGCCATCCTCTACTGCTTTCCCAGGCCATAGCAGAGAGCTGGATTGGAAGTAGAGCAACTGGGACTGAACCAGCGCTCATATGGGATGCTGGCACTGCAAACAGCGGCTTTATCTGCTATGCCACAGTGCTGGCCCTTTATTTTTATTTTTGAAGATAGAAATGATAGGTGGAGGATACATTTTGGGAGTAGTGTTTGTTAGGTTGAGTGTGGAATAAAAGGGAGAAGAGTTTGAAGTAAAATTAAATTATCTGGGCTGTTGTATTTTGAAATGAGGATGACCATAGAGGCAGACTTGGGTTGAAAAGATGGAATTCAGTTTATGGAAATATTCCACTAACATTTGGAACTCAAAAGAAGTGAGTGTGGTATGGAGACATAAATTTGGTAGTAGAGGTAGCATAGATACTATTGGAAAGTATGAGAATAAAAGAGATGAATGAAAGAGAGACCACAGAGTAAGAAAAGAAGAGGCCTCAAGACTAAGCCTGGCAATCCTAACGTCTTTAAGAACTAGAAGAAGGGGTAAGAAATAACAGAGAAAACCCATAGAGATGATGCAAGGAAGGAAGCAGAAGGGTGCTGGAGGGTGGTGAAAAGTTTCATGTGATGAAGATGGAAAAAAACACTCAAACAGCTCCAGACTCCATTCTTCACTTTAATAACTGCTGCTTTTGAGAGGGTCTGCTTACATATTTGTGTATCACCTTCATCACCAAAAAATGCTTGTAAAAGCAGCTACTGGATGGTGAGCAAGAAAATGGTTTGGTTGGGAAGTGTCAGGCATTGTATCAGACAATGTACAATGGTTAAGTGCAGAGGACAAGGGTGGAGTCAATGATTTCCTAACAGCCTATATATATATATATATATATATATATATATATATTCACCTTTCACCGACTTTGTATATATGTAGTATTTAACCTCACAGAAGAGATTTTCTGAATCACTATGTAAACTACCAAGTTTCAGGTAAATATGAAGTATTATTTCTGTTTACTGAGATTTCAGTATTAAAGAGAACTAGGTACCCATATTGACCACTGTGTTTCTAGGCAGACATAGCTGTGTTGGTGATGATTCCTTGTGGAAGAAGCTGGGGACAGCGTTGTCAGGACTGGGATACAGAATATTAGTGCATCGGCACGTTGCAAGTTTAGAGGTCCCTGAGGCCTTGAGATTTGCTTGCTTCTGACCTTACTAACGTACCTCCTCATAGTGCTGCACTTCTGGAAATTGTGAATAATCTGAGGTCACTGGCTGGGTGGTCAGGTCTACTCTGTATATATCCATCCTCTTGGCACCAGTGACCAGTTCTGACCACACACACACATTCAATGCCACAGAGGGGAGAGAGTGGGCAGAGGAGGAGGGTCTCAATTCCTCAGGGCCTTGTAATGCATGTGGTGCTGAAGTGCCAGCTGTTCTAAATGGGTCAGCAGGTAGAAATCTCTGGGCCCTCACGCAGCAATCCCATGGATTCTGGAATTGCACCTGTAGAGAGCACTCTCTGAATGCTTGTTAAAGAGAAGGTGGGGGTGTGGGCGAGTAGGGAATGATAAGACATTCAGGTTGTGTGCATTACTCACAAGGAGACCAGGGCAGCTTTGGCCACTGGCTTATGGTGTCAGCCCTGTGGGATGATTTTGCAAATGTTTTTGTGTCTCCTAAATTATGGCCTTTTGGAATGATTACAGTTCTACTTTCAGAATCTACCCTTTAGTAGGCCTTGTTTCTCGAGCAAACAGAAGTTAGAGAAAAGTCGTATGATCCGTTTTTATCTTATTGCATTTGGGTTCTTTGAATGTCTCCTGCGGGCAGAGTTTGGCTAACGATGTTGAAATAAAACAAATCTGGGGTGCTGGAGGGAGGGCAACTGCACAGGAGTGGCAGCTACAAAAAATCTAATTTTGCAGATTTTACAGTTGTGCCCAAGGCTGGTCCTGATTGGTAGCTTGACAAGACAAGTTTTCTTTTCAAGGGGGACACATATTCCTGCTCATTCTTTTTGTGTTTCAGTCATCCATTTACACTTCACTGTGAACATGTACTGCAATTCAAATGCTATGTACACAGTCATCTGTTCTTAATGAAGTTACATAGATGCACAAAGAGTTTGCAAGTAACATTTTTTTCTCTCGAAGCTTCCAGTTCTGTGACATTGATTGATTAACACAGTAACATGAACAAACATGAAGCACCAGAGCCTCAGGTGACATATTCAATTAACAGCATTTAGGCAAGTAGAGAAAAATAAAGCATTCTGGTACTAGGCAACTATAATTTTCAGATTAATGAATGCAATTCTGTTTCCAGAGATTTTCCTTTTGTAGTCTGTGACACCGGCATTGATGTTCATTAGCTCACGTTAGGTACAGGCCTGCCAGGCAAGGTATCAATCTAAAGTAAGCTTTTAGCTTTGGTTCCATATGCAATTCAAATCAGATAGAATTACCAAACTTAATCTGACCTCTAGTGGCACTATGTATCAATGAGCATACGTGAGATTCACTTAGTTCTTCAGTGGGAATCCTACCATTATTTCATCTTTAAATTGGAAGAAACCTTTTTTTTCTGATTGCCAATTTTTCTGATTGGCAAGCTTTCCACCTATTGCTCTATTTTTCAGGTGAGGGGATTGAGGCTCAGAGATATTGGGTAACTTGTTCAAAACTGAAAAGCTTATTAATGGTATAGTCACAAACTGTAGCATCCAGGTTACTTGATTTCAATTTGATTAAAGTGTCATCAGAGAAAAATCAATATACACACATGCAAAATTATTGATAAAGCTAAGCTCAGTAAAATTAATGCTTCATGAATAATGAATCAGAAGCATCACACCACCTTTGTTTCCATATCTAAATATTCAAGTGTGTTTTTGGAATTATCTGAGTCAAAATTACTGACTTTAGTCTAGCTACATTTAAATGGTGTGTTTCTTTGGTATTTTTCCTTATTTATTTATTCTCTTTTATAATCATTCTGGCAATACTCAGTAAGTGGATGATCCTCCCAATTTAATCAGATGCAAAAATTCAGACACATAATTCAATATTCAGTCCCAAATCTTAGAGAAGTTCAAATGGGAACAAGATAGGAATCTTTGCACACTGAGTTCCAGGGTCTTTAATGAAACTGCAGGGGCATAGAGTAATGAACAGAATGGAGGTCTTAAATGGGAATAGACCTGGTTTTGATTCTGGCTTCATCTCTGTACTAGTTTCTATTGCTGCTGTAAAAATTCCCACAAGCTTAAAGCAACACACATTTATTTTCCTTGATTTCTGGGGTCTGAAGTCTAAAATGCACTTTAGGAGACAACCAGGTGTCATCAGGCCTGGTTCCTTTTGGGGCTCCAGGAGAGGATGCCAGAGGATGCTGGCATTTTGTTGACTCTTGGCTACATCACCACAATCTACTTCCAGGGTCATATCATCTTTCTCTGCAATCAAATTCCCCTCTTATCTGTATAGAATTTAGAGGACACTTGGATAATCTAGGATAATCTTGTCACTTCAGAATTCTTGCATTGATCAAATATGCAAAGTTCCTTTTACATCTAAAATGATATCCACAGGTTGTAGGGATTAGTACACTGATATGTTGACGGAATTCAATACTTAGCCTAACACAACCTCACATTGTCTGTTTTATTTTTATCTGATTGTATTAATGTTGCTTATAGACTTGGTTGTGAGGGTTAAAGTAGAGGGTTGATAAAATGCATCTAACTAGCTTCCTGGTATCCAAAAGGTGCTAAGTAATATTCCCTTCTTTTCTCTTGGTTTAACCAATAGATGGAGCCTGTAAGCGCAGGTTATATATATGACAGAGATTTACATTCAGTGCAGTTCAGTATCTGGTTTCTGGGAGCAAGATTACCATTTGGTAAAGGGGTTGGAAACCACAAACCCCTGAAGTGCAGTATTTTTCAGTCCAGTTGAAAGGACTTGCCAGCCTGTTGAATGGTGTATCTTGCATTCTGATTGTGGAAGCTTGATTACTTTCTTCTTCAGATTGCCATTCTCCTAGTTTGCATAGACAAAAAATTCATAGCTAGTAATGAAATTAATTATCTTTTAAAATAATTATGTCCCATGACAATCAATCAACATCAGCCTACAGATGGCACATAAAGTGTGTGCTGAATGCAACAATAATGGAATATAAACAATATTCAAGTTTGCCCTCTTTTATGGTTTCTACTTTGCCATGGATGTGGCCTACCTGGGAGAGATAATTAAAAAAATATACTGTTGTATTTGGCCCTATGTTTTTTGCTTCCTTCTCTTTATCATAGATTTAGAGAAGAGAGGTAGTGTGGTAGAACACAGTGACTGGTGAAGATGACTGACAGCTTTGGAAATGATTCAGTAGTGGTGACTCTGGAAGCTCTATTCTGAAAATCACCTTGAAAATCCAGGTTGTCACTGAGCTGAATGCAGTCTTCAGAAATAGTTTGCTTGGGAAGCACAGGCCTCCAGATGGGCGAACACTCTAGTTTTTCTAGTGATAATCCCTACCCTTTTGTAGGCTGCTGCATGGATGGCCCAAGACATTTCTGTGACCTGCTGGCTCCCTGATGGCTTTTCTGTCAGGCAGAAACTGACATCTGTCAAAAAATAAAATGAGCCGGCGCCGTGGTTTAACAGGCTAATCCTCCGCCTTGCGGCGCCGGCACACCAGGTTCTAGTCCCGGTCAGGGCACCGATCCTGTCACGGTTGCCCCTCTTCCAGGCCAGCTCTCTGCTGTGGCCCGGGAGCGCAGTGGAGGATGGCCCAAGTGCTTGGGCCCTGCACCCCATGGGAGACCAGGAGAAGCACCTGGCTCCTGCCATCGGAACAGCGCGGTGCGCCAGCCACAGCGCGCCTACCGCGGCGGCCATTGGAGGGTGAACCAACGGCAAAAAGACCTTTCTCTCTGTCTCCCTCTACTGTCCACTCTGCCTGTCCCAAAAAAAAAAAAAAAAAAATTGAAGAAAGGAAGGCTTGCATCTACTACTTTTTAAAAGATTTTCCCCCAGGGACTGGCGCTGTGGCTTAGCAGGTTAAAGCCCTGGCCTGCAGTGCCAGCATCCCATATGGGCGCCGGTTCGATACTTGGCTGCTCCACTTCCAATCCAGCTCTCTGCTGTGGCCTGAGGGGACAGTGGAGGATGTCCCAAGTCCTTGGGCCCCTGCACCCACATGGGAGACCTGGAAGAAGCTCCAGACTCCTGGCTTTGGATCGGCACAGCTCCAGCCATTGCAGCCAATTAGGGTGTGAACCATCGGGTGGAAGACCTCTCTCTGTCTCTCCTCTCTCTGTGTGGCTCTGACTTTCAAATAAATAAAGAAGTAAAGAAATAAATCTTTTTTTTTAAAAAAAGATTTTCCCCTAAAGAAAAATATATGAGCATGTCTATGATCATTGCTATGTTCAGCTGCCTTTATCTGACAGCAGCCCTTCCTCTTTTTTAGTATTGCAGATTTACATTAAGTTTTCTTCCAATGGTTCTATAACTAATTGGCTCTAGGAAAATTATCATTATTATAATTATTCTTAATTAAAAATAGTTTTAGTCATGTTCATTTTTATTTGAAAGGCAGAGAGCAAGACTGAACACAGAGACACAGATGGAGAGACAGATGGAGAGAGATTTTCCATTTGCTAGTTTACTCCCTAAATGCCTGCAACAGTCATGGGTAGGTAGCCGAAGCCAGGAGCCCAGAATTCCATCCAGATGTTCCTCATAGCTGGCAGGGGCTCAGGCACTTGAGCCATCATCTACTGCCTCTCAAGGTGTTGCATTAGCAGGAAGCTGAACAGAAAATGGAGCAACTGGGACTAGAATCAGATACTCTGATATGGGATTTGGGTATCCAAACAGTGGATTAATTGCTTCAGCACTCACCTGCTCCAGGAAAATTACTGAAAATGCCTGGATTCTGTTCACAGCATGAGAGAAGTGAACTGGAGGCTTTTCAAAAAATACTTTTATTCTCTAGCAACCTGTGATTCTATTTTTTTTTTTTTTGACAGGCAGAGTTAGAGAGAGAGAGAGAGAGAGAAAGGTCTTCCTTTACCGTTGGTTCACCCTCCAATGTCTGCTGCGGCTGGTGCGTTGTGGCCAGCGTGTTGCGGCCGACGCACCATGCCAATCTGAAGCCAGGAGCCAGGTGCTTCTCCTGGTCTCCCATGCGGGTGCAGGGCCCAAGCACTTGGGCCATCCTCCACTGCCTTCCCGGGCCACAGCAGAGAGCTGGACTGGAAGAGGAGCAACCAGGACAGAACCTGGTGTGCCGGCGTGCTTATTGAGCCACGGGGCTGGCCCGATTCTATATTTTAATAATATTTTTTACCCCTTTGCAAGTTAGAGACCCTAGATCACTTGGAACCACTGTTGTTAGCAGGATCTTCTATTTCTTGTGTCAGTTCTTTGTGCTTTGTTGCTTTGTTTGGTATCCTGTTCTGCAGCAAAAATTCCTGGCAATATCCAAATAAAGGTAGAGTTTAAGATAGAAGATACCATAAATATAGTACTAATTTACAAGTCATCATTAAATGGACCTATTCAGAATGTACAACTCTAGCTCTGGGAAGAATGGATACCTCAAAGCATTGGAGTTCCATAGCTACATGGATGCCTTGCCCTGTGAGTGGCAGGAATGTTTTCCAGTCACCAGAGCCTAAGCAGACCTGCAGTTACAGACTCAGGGAATGGACTGTACAGGTTGCAGGTGACTTTGAAGCCAGATTTGCAGCTGACATTCTAACCACTAGATGGAGGTAGAGGAGCACAGAAAAGTCTTATGCGGCTGTTTATTCACACTGACGCATAGAAGCTAAGCTGATCTGTCATTAGGTTGAAGATCCACAAGTAAAATGTATGGATTTCCTACCTTCAAATCTGAGTTGCAAATATTGGCTTGAGGAATACGGTTGTTTGTAAGATCCTTTGATTTTATACAAAAATTCTTTCGTCCACTACCATCAAGTAGCAGCAACCCTTCCCTTCCCTTGATTTTGTTATCTTCATGCTTTACACAGCTAGATCTATGGATGTGCTTCACTTTCAGCCCATGCTAGCCCTAAATCTCCAAGCAACACTGACAGGAGCAGGAAAATAGCAATTGCTTCTTGCAGGTGTGTTTAATCAGTGTTGCTTAGATCATATACTATATTCCTGGGCCTGGCATTTCCAACATATTCTCAGGTGGCAGTACTTTCTGCCTCTTAGGCAATTCAAATGGTGAGGAATTATTCATATGGGAAAACAATTTAGTTGTGAATTCAATCAATGGCAATAGTACAACAGTGACCACGATTAGATTCAGATAGTCACTCATAAGTTGTAAGACCCTTGAGTGCCAATTAGTATTCTCACTCCTTTCTTCCTCCTCTCACTCCCTCTCCACTCCCACTTCTCTTTCCTTTGCTATTTACTTTGCCGTGGATCCTGTGTCAGGAACATGAAGACAAAGCCCTTGGTACACATCTGGCTTTGGATTCTTTAACTATTTTCTCTGTTTTTAAATTGCTGAGGATTCTCTTTGTCCTGTCTAATTCAGAGAAATCATTTAATAAAATACAACACCCTTTCATGATGAAAACTCTAAGCAAATTGGGTACAGAAGGAACATTCCTCAACACAATCAAGGCAATTTATGACAAATTGAATGGGGAAAAGTTGGAAGTATTGCCACTGAGATCCAGTACTAGACAGGGATGCCACTCTCACCATTGCTATTCAATATAGTCCTGGAAGTTTTAGCCAGAACCATTAGGCAAGAAAAATAAATCAAAGAGATACAAATTGGGAAGGAAGAAGTGAAACTATCCCTCTTTGCAGATGATATGATTCTTTATTTAGGGGATAAAGAACTCCACTAAGAGACTACTGTAACTCATCGAAGAGTTTGGTAAAGTAGCAGGATATAAAATCAATACACAAAAATTAACAGCCTTTGTTTACACAGAAAATACCATGGCTGAGAAAGAACTTCTAAGATCAATCCCATTCACAATAGCTACAGAAACAATCAAATACCTTGGAATAAACTTAACCAAGGATGTGAAAGATCTCTTAAAAAAAGAAATAGAAGAGGATACCAAAAAATGGAAAAAATCTTCCATGTACATGGCTTGGAAGAATCAATATCATCAAAATATCCATTCTTCCTTTCTGGAACTGTTCAACAATGGTATTCAGCCCTCTACTCTCTGTCATGAGAGGCAGTCCTATGAATGGGATCAGTGCATCTGGATTGGTCAGGGCTTTCAGAAAGGTGGAATCAGCAGGACATTTATAAAGATGTATGAAGGGTATGGAAGGGTTATTTATTAGGGTAACTGTCTCACATGATTATGGCAGCTGAGAAATGGGTCATCCACAGGCTAGAGACCCAGGGATGCCAGTAGCAGGGCTCAGTCCAAGTCCAAATTCCTTGAACTGGGAAGCAGAGGGTGGAACATTCCAGTTGAGTGCCAGCAAATGAGGACACTGGTGTAAGTTCTAGAGTTCAAAGGCCAACAAGTCTGGATTTCTGAGTCCAAAGGATGAGTCCAGTGAGTGGAGCATGTTTTTATTCTTGGCAGGTGGCTGTAGTGAGGCTGGGGACAGAGGTCAATTTACTATCTGCGTCTATTCTGCACTCCAGCAGAATGATGGTGTCTACTCCATTGAGGCTGGGTCTTCCCATCTAGTTCCCTTAGACTCACATGCTAATATTTTTTGGAAGCACTTTCACAGACACAACCAAAATGATGCTTTTCCAAGTTTCTAGGTATTCTTTGGTCTAGTCAGGTTGACACCTAAAATTAATTATGACAGCATTTAAATACAACAGACCACTGCTATGTCGTGCCCAAGTGCCTCTGTCCCTAGAATGTGTTACCTAATCTAGGAATGGTTTGGCTCATTTCCAAGCCTTTTTAGTTAAGCATAAATATCCTTTTATATGCTTTTGGGAGGGGGAGGAGGGGAAGCAGTAGGCAGAATCTGACACAATCATAATCATTCCCATCTTGAAAAAGGCAACTCTTTTCATGCCATCATTTTTACTTTTAAGATGCATGTGAAGTTTGCAGTCTACTAATATGCCCCCAGGTTTGTTTTAATATATTGAAATATATTTAATTACCTTGGCTTTGAATTAAACTGCTCCAGGAAGATGAAACATGATTATCCTGTGACACTGAGTTCTTCCGGCCGCACAAATAATTACACCTTACATTTGAGTTTCCCAGTTAAGTTTAGGCTAGAATAGAGGTAAGGATGATAGGTTTTGGAATCAGAGTGTAATAGGCTTATTCTAGCTAGTGGAGGTTACTAGTTGTGTCACTTTGGACACGGTGTTAGGTCTCTTTCAGTCCTATTTCTTCTCATCCACAAATAGGAATAGGATTATTGTAAGGCTTAAATGATAGAATGTGCACAAAAGGAAAGAGTATGTAAGTACCTCATACAAGCAGGCATCTATATTAACCTTTCTTTGTCACTGTTATGAACAAGTCATTTAGATCCTGCACTGAACCTTCCATTTACTCTTATTTGCTACATGTGAGCTTAGTATGATATTTTTAATAGTATCAAGTTAAAATATGGCTTCTAATAATGCAAAGGCAACTTTTAAAATATTAGAGTTGCTTTAATACTATTCCCTATGGCTTCTGCCTTTTTCAGCAAGGAAACCTATACAAATAAAACATGCTAGATTTAGAGAAAAGACGTGGGAGTGAGGTGAGGACAGGGCTTATATTTTACTCCCATAGCTTAACTGTTTGGCTCTGAAATGATCTGGTGACTTGGCGGTAGGCAGCCAGTTTATAGCATAAGATTTTTAGGTGGCTGAACAAGACAGCATTTCAAAGAAGTTAGAGGAGTAGTAAATAGTTGGCTCTAGCTATAGAAATCGGTTTTTAAGTTTGGTTTCTGATCTCCTGAGATGACGACATTTCCTTTTTCATGTTTTTCTCTAAAGCAAAGCAGGAACGGAAGCCTTGTAGGGGTCAGGGACTAGTTAATTCTTTGCTTAGTAGATTTTGGAAGAGAATCTGGTAAATGATCATCATAAATAATCTCTTGAGTGAAGCTTATTTATATAGGGAGAGTAGGGAAATGTGTTTGGGCTCTGACCAGGTTCCAGTGTGTGCAGTGATGAGTAGACACTGTCTTACATCAAACACAAGTTTCATTTCGGTACTTACTAGGTGTATGTCATTACATCAAGTTCTCTCCTGAAAGGCCACCACAAAACACCCCAAACAACTGAGTTAGAGGAAAAGTTTATTGTTAGATAGGGGGAAACCCAATAGGCTGAAGGGAAAGGGCAAGAGATGGTGAAAAGAGAGAGGGGTAGAGAGAGAGAGAGAGAGGTCAAGAGAGCATGTGTGTGGGAAGCAGGTCCTGTTATAGGCTTGCAGAGGGTAGGGCAGTGGGAGCACCAAATCCTGTTAGGGTGGGGGTGGAGCTGATGCTTGTGGTTGGGCATTTGGTCACCTGACTTCTAGTAAGCCAGGCTGGACTTAGGACTGAAGCTTACTGTGTAAGATGGTGACAGGGTCAAAGCCTAAATTGGCATCCAGGGCTTAGATGGCACCACAGATAAGACATCACCATTTTTCATTTCTGACATAAAGAAATTTAATGCCCTAGCCTGGCACTCAAATGCTTTACCCGTGAACAACAGAAATAGAACATACTCATGCAACACTATCACATTTTATGGAATCACTAATGTAAACTCCCTTAGCTCAAGAACTCTCAATCAATGAATTCAGAAGACCTGAAGCAGCATGATGTGGATTTTACTGAAGGAGGAAGGCCTTACACTTAAAACCTCATGGTGTGGTTGGAGGGAGACACATTTAAACAGGTGATTATGATGCTGTCTCTAACTAGGAGCTAATTCTACCTGGGGAATCAGAGGAGGCCTTATATATGTATTGATGGACTCATGTCTTTGGAAAGTCTGTGTGGTTGTTGCAAGCATGTTGGATTGGAAGAATTCTGGTGATGTTGAAGGTTAGGCCTGGAAATTAAAACAAAAGAATGAATACCAAAGACATTTTAAGCTTTAGAATCTAAAGGAAAACTCCTAACTCTTTCTTACTTATCATTTGAATAATCAGGGGAGAAGGAGAAGTTTATGTTGATTTTGAGACATCCAACTGAGTGCTGGTAGCATGGTGGCTCACAGGCACGCAAGGAGAACAAGAATTAGAAAATTAATTTTGGCTTTGAGAATAGCATGGATTTTAGAGATTATAGGTTTACTTTGAGATGTAGTTTCTAAGTATACATTAAAGGATATCTTAGTAGCTAAGGCTGTTTAGCATTTGTGAATAGATCTTTACTTTCAATAGCCACTGACAATATATATTATGTTTTAATTTGCAAAATTAAAGTATATATTTTGGTGTAAATTTGAGAATGTGATCAGAATTCATTGGGAAACAGATTAGACTGGATTAAAGGTATTTGGAAACATATTAGTACAGATAGAAATCAAGGAGATGTGGAAATGCTAATTAAATAAGTGAAGTAAGAAAAGTTTAAAAAATTTAAAATAATGCCCCATTAAAACTCATTTGTGATAGAAATAGTCAATTTTCCCAAATTCTCTTACTTTTATATTTGGAAGTCTCTCAAATCCATCTTGTCTTCAGCCGTATTCCCAAGGTTTTAGCTTAAGCTTTCTTTATTCATCTCTTGGGTTAATAAGAGTTAACTAGCTTTCTGCCTTGCTTCCAGGCTCCATACCTCAGTTCACCTTCTACATTTTTGACTTGATTGATAACTCAAAAAGACATCACCAGATTGTACCTTTGTTTAAATTCACCCCACCCCCAGTATCTTATCAGTATCTCTTAGAATCTAATACTAGAATTTTTCACAGCTGACTTGTACCCTAGATAATTGTATTTGTGTGACTCTTCCCACAGTAGGGTGCATACTTTTTGAACCCAGACACAATGTCTTATTCTTTTCTGTATTTCATGGGGCTAGCACCATATTTTGTTAGATTCTCAACAAATAATGAGAGTACGTCAAAAAGTTTGTGGAAAACTACATTAAAATATATATTTATTTTGGTGCAAAAATTTTGAAATCTAGGCATACATGGGGTCTTAAAAAGTCCATAGGAAATGTGTATTGTGAAAAAATATGCATGGATTTCAAATTTTTTTTTGGTACCAAAATCAAGTTATCTGAACTCCACTTTTCTATGATCTTTTAGAGGTGCTCTTGCATGGGTATTTGGGCCCTAAATTCATATGTTGAAGACCTAACCTGAAGTATATTTGGATCTGAGGTCTTTCAGGAGGTAGCTAAGGTTATATGAGGTCCTAACCCAGTGGGACTGGTGCCTTATGATAGGAGGAAGACTCACTAAGAGCACAGCGGAACAGCCAAGTGAGGACACTGCATGCAAGTGCTGCTTTCAAGTTGAGGGGAGAGGACTCACTTTAAATGAATCCTGTTGTTGCCTCGATTTTGGACTTCCAGGGCTCCAGAACTGTGACAAAATAAATTTCTTTTGTTTAAAACACCCAATATGTGGCCTATTGTGGCAGCCTGAACTGACTCATGGAGGTCTGAGTTAGGTGGGCATGATGGGCTGCCTCTAGTAGCCATTCACCATGAAGGGTCAATATCAATATCAATATCAATATCAATATCAATTACTTGGTGCTGTAGGTCATCTCAAAATTTGTGTTACAAAAGAGCAGCAAGAAAGTGTATTTTTGGCTGAAGACTGTAGACTGACATTGGGTTTATCTGCCAATAAACATTAAAGGGAACATTCAGTTATTTTAAAGAAATGTACAGCAAGAGGAGATATTTTGAAAAAAATTATTATTTCTTCTACAATTCTTTTCCTATACAAATTTCTGGGATGTGAAGATGACCCAAAAGAAGAGGAATTTGCTGGAGAAAAGAGCAAAATAATTATTGGGAGTGCAAGAATACGTCCATCTGTGTCAGGACTCACAGGATTCAAATCTATGGCATCCTGATTTTGATTTGAGATCATCCACTGGGAAGCAAATTTTGTTTGAACTTTGCTTAAGCCTTCCTGAGCAAAGAGATCCTTCAGATATGCACTGTGCATTTTCCTATACAGCAAAGCGAGACACCTGGCAATGGATGGTTCTTGAAATTTACGGCTAGCATCGAATGGACACACATCACTACTCACTGTACACCAGAACAATACTTAGCCCTGCCAGCAGTCTGGCCTTCTGTTGTCGTTTTGGTTGCTGTTCCATAGTTATTCTGGGATCTAAGATAGAAATGAAACCTGAGAATTACAATGCAAGAACAAGGAAAATGGTCACTACTAAGTTGCTTCACAAGCAATGAATCCCCCAACCAAAAATATCATGGGAAATAAGTGAGTTTTACCTTCACAGCTGTCACACATATGTAACATCTGCTGTGTATACCCTCATCAAAGTTATCTCACAGCTTGTTTGTGTGTGACAGAACTTGCCTCTACAATCATGTTTGTGATATAACTTTTTTATTATGAGATCGATGCTTATATGCATGATTTATAATTTTTGGGGTGCTTTCTCATCTATCTCATTGGCCACATAAAGTTTCAAATTATGTAAGCACAACAATTAAAAAAAGTCTTTCAAATGCTACACAGCCAGGCATTCTCCAATTCTGTTCATTATTTATTCGTCCAATCATTATGGTAGGTTTTTGAGAAATGAAAATTATGAGCACCTTTCAGATAAAAGACCAAATATATTACATAGGGCTGTTTTTATAAACATCTAAAATATAAGAATCTCAGATAATGAAAAAAGCACATGATTTTACATCTGGCCCTTTGGTTTTGTTTCATGATTTTTTAAGTTTGCTAAATTTTGCTTTGACTTTTAATTTTGAGTTTTATCTCTTTTAAAACAACTTGGAGTTATATACGAGACTGAAGTGACAGAAGGATGTTTGACCTGTTGTAAATTAGAAATCTAGAAAAAAATCAAGAAAGAAAAAAGAACCTATGCAATTATCTTTTTGATATGCAAAAAGAAAGTAATAAAAAATAGGATTTAGTGTTAGATCTTTTATATGGTTCCCTGAATTGCAATAAATAATAGTGATGCTATCAGTCTCTTTACCATAACCTATCTCAGTTTGTTACTATAGTTGAAATTTAGCCTAAATTGAGGCTTGCTTCATTAGGTAGAGTTATATATCATAACATATATGAAGAAAATCATTACCGTGACCTCACCCATCCCTGAAAGTGCAAAATAATTTGTTTTTCTATAACTTTGCAAATTTTTTGAGGCAGTATATATGAAGGAAGGGATAGATAAAAAATACCGTGAGTTAACTTAGTGAATTTTGTATGTTAAAAATGGAGCTATATTTGAAAGACTATGGCTAATAATGAAACCACAAAACAGAATAACTCATTTGGCTTACTTTACCAGCCATTAAATGCATTTTGTTGCCAATAATTTGGTTTAATGTTTGGGGGAAAGAAACAATTCCGATAATTGAATTCCATAAATCAACTAAAAATGTAATTAGTATCAGTAGTAGGAATATGTCTATATTAGAGCAGTTTATAACAAAGTTTGAAGAATGAAGGGATGAAAAGTGAATCATTGTTTTTACTGTTTCTGGAACTTCCTACTCAATTACACTTGAAGTTCATTGCTACCATGAAAGAAGCTTAAAATGGCTTTGTTTGCTAAAAGGTGTACGGATCTCAAACCAATACAGAAGGGTAAATATTTCTTCTGCTAGTTGTTAGCCACCAGATGGCAGTGTAGCTCAAGGAATGGCAGGAAGATGGCTCCTCTGGATCAGAGCTGCATGAAATCCAGTGAGAACACTAACTACTGCTCTGCACTACAGAGACAGTGATAAAGATCTGCAAGTGTTCAAATACTTCAGATCTTGCTGAAAATCTTGGAAAAACACTTTTGCCAAACAGAAATACTTGATTGCTGAGATAGAATCTTGGTGGGTGATTGTGAGTGGAGCATTTCTGTATTAGAATGAAGATCCTTTGAAGGCAGAGACCAGTACAAAGCTGCAGCTCTTCACCAGGCAGGGTGTGAGACTCTGCTGGGAGCACTGCTACCTTGGGGTGATCTCACTGACCCCCATGGTTTCAATCCCATCTAAAACCCTGATGATGACCCACAAAGGTATCTGCTTCCTACTCAACACTTCAATTTTACTATGTTTAATAGATATATTAAATTCTGCTTGTCTGAAACTTCAATATCAGGTCCTCCACAACTTTTTTGGTGTTTTCCAATTTACCACCCAGTCCCTAAAACTAAAAATCTGAGAGTAAATTTAAGCTATTTTCTCTTCTTCACTCCTGATATCCATTCAATCTTAGGACCTGTTGATTTTCTATCTTCAAGTATTTTACTATTATTCCTACTTTTACTCTGCCTTGATCCCAGACCATGGTTCTGTGTAGATCCCATGAAATAATCACTGTGAATACATTTAATAAGTGCTACCCTTTCCTATCTAGTCCCTGCAGCCAGCATGACCTTTGAAACAGTGGTCTGCCACTCTCTGGTCAGTGTCTATGAGCACTGATTTACTTCATTCTTATTTTAAAAAATTTATTTATTTTAAAGGCAGAGTTAGAGAGAGAGAGAGAGGGAGGGAGGGACAGAGAGATCTTTTATTTATTGGTACACTCTCCAAAAGACCACAGCAGCTGTGGCTGTGCCAGGCATAAGCGAGGAGACTGGAACTCCATCTGGGTCTCCTACACATGGGTACAAGCACCCAAATACTTGGGGCATCATCTGATGCTTTCTCTGGCACAATAGGAGGGAGCCGGATCAAAAGTGGAGGAGCCGGGACCACAACTAGTTGTCATTTGTGATGCAGGCATTGCAGACAGATGCTTAATCTACTGTACCACAATGCCAGTCACTTTAATTCTTGTTTTTTTTTTTTTTTTCAAAGCCTTGGGCCATGATATTTCCACTGTTTGGAATGTTATTTCTCTTCTCTTTCTCTAGCTAGGATCTTATCTTTTAAGAGAGATCCTTTGCATCTTTTCCTGTGGAAATTTAGGAAGGAATATAGTTTATATGAAAATATATCCATGCATTTGTTATGATAGGTAATAATCAAGTGGCTTTCTAGTATGTAAAACGTGGCAAATGCAAACTAAACACCTCAAATATCATTTGTTTAAGAAGCCTTTCCTTAACCCCAAAATCTAAGTTTGGCTTTCCTGTTTGATCATTTACTAGTTCCCCTGTTAGACTTAAAACACTTGTGATCACTTGTCTGTTGTTTCCCACTGGAGGATAAGTGCTATGAAGAAACAGATAACATCTGTCTTGTCCATCACTGTATCTTCTGTCACAGCGGCATAGTTGTTCACTTTTTTGTGGAATGAATTACCTCAATGATGCAAATGTTTTTGAAAATTGAGTAAGTTACCAGACATAATTTGATCCTTTTAATGGCAACTCTATTGATAGAGAATTTTGGGTGGTATAGGAATGGAGAGGCATGGTTGAAGACTCTATTATAAAAGAGGAAATGAGGCATGCTTAGAAAACTCTCTCTTTCTCTTAGAGTGTGCCTTTAAGCCTTGGGTCCATTCTCATCCTGTAGTTGTCGGGGGATCCTCACTAACTCTTACTGTTGGAGGAGTGTGGAAGTAAGGAGGAGGCTCCTAGGAGTAAGTGCATCGTTAATTCACTATTTGATCTTGCAAGCTTTATTCAGTTCCGGTGAAGAGCAGTAATATGACAAAGAGATCATTTGTATCTTTTCCTGTGGAAATTTAGGAAGGAACATAGTTTATATGGGAATTTTAGAGTAATGCCTTCCAATAGAACTTCCTCTGATAATGAAAATATATCCATGCATTCGTTATGATAGGTACTAATCAAGTGGCTTTGGAGTATGTAAAATGTGGCAAATGCAAACTAGACACCAAATTTTTAATCTTGTTTAATTTTAATGGGTTTTTATATTTCAAATGATTGTATTTAAATGTAAATAGCCACCCGTGGCTAATGACTACTGTATTAGGCTGTATTACATAATCTAGAAGATATGGATTTTTTTCTCAGATGAAGATGAATGGAGCACATCAACTATTTGTTCTAGAGTGCCCTCTATTTCAAAGATTCTGAGTAATGGATTTGACATGCCTTTATAGTAATATTCCTTTTCCGACAAGCACATAAAACCTTTATGTAGAAGTAACATGTGGATTTTTTCTTGACATGAAAATGTAAGGGACTAGTTTATAAACCTGGCTTCATCTAATTCTTGAGTGACTGTCATTGTCTGATTCAGTGGAGTGGCTTTCATTTCTTACCGGATAAAAAAAGATACCTCACGTATCCCAAAAGTCACTCTCAGAGAGCAGTTGATTGAGATATAGTATTGCTCCTAGGATACCAAATAGTAAGTTTCAAAACAAAGCAGCAGGTATGCAACTTCTAGAATTTCAGTATGGTTTGTTGATGTTGGTATTGGAGAAGTTGAGGCTTTTATGATGTTTCATGACATCAAAGCACTTTGTAAAAGTGAATTCATGTTTCTAATATTTGTTGAAATTCAGTTGGTCAGGATGGTACTTGCTTTATAATACTTTTTATTAGGTGGTATGTGAAAAATACATGATCTTTTTCATTTGTGTCCATGGTACACACAGGGAATTCAAGCTTGTGTTTGCATAGCACAAAACGGTACATGGACAAGGCAGCATATGGCTGGAGGAGGCTGGTCCAGTGGTTTTAAATGATCTTAGTAGTGCCTAACATTGCTGAAGGCTGAGGAAATTGTGAATTTTGCACAGCTATAACACGTTTATCATACTTCAGCTGGGAAGCTTTATTCTCTTGGTGCTTCCTTAAATTTGATTTACATCTGAATCACCTGCATATCCTGTTAAAAAATCCAGCTCCTGATTCAGTAAGTGTGTGACTGGACGTGAAATCCTACATTTCTAATATCCCTCAAGTAACTTTTTTATTTGACTGATAGAGTTAGACAGTGAGAGAGAGAGAGAGACAGAGAGAAAGGTCTTCCTTCCGTTGATTCACTCCCCAAATGGCTGCCACGGCCAGAGCTGTTCCTATCTGAAGCCAGGAGCCAGGTGCCTCCCCTGGTCTCCCTTGCAGGGGCCCAAGCACTTGGGCCATTCTCCACTGCCTTCCCTGGCCACAGCAGAGAGCTGGACTGGAAGAGGAGCAACCGAGACTAGAACCCGGCACCCATATGGGATTCTGGCACCGCAGGTGGAGGATTAACCAAGTGAGCCTAGGCACTGGCCCTGAACCTCAAGTGATTTTTAATGTGAATGGACTTCTTTTTGAGAAGCAAGATGCATAAAGTTGATTACATTTTGATTACTTTTACATTAAAAATTCTTTCCCCATCTTTACAAAGCATACTCTTAAATCCTGCCAATTATGCCTGTGCTTTCAGTTCAGTTAAGAATATATAGAAACATTTATTCAATCTCTTTGCTGGGACTAGGAAAACAGCTTAATATAAAATGATTGGAAGTTGGTGGTCAAGTGTTTACATTATCTGTGGAAGACAACACACAGGCAAGAGTAGCATGGGTACAGGATTTGATCCCATATGTCAGGCCACCTGTGATGCTTAAGTCAGAGAAACTGTGGATTATTCTGGACCAGAAATAAGAAGGCTATGTTCTGTGTCTAACTTTCCCTTGACTGGCCAACTTGCTATAGGAAAGGCATTTTTCTTAGCCTAAAATTTTTATCTTTCAAACATGATCCATGCTGGCTGTGGAAGGACAGATTCTCTTTTATTTATTTATTCTTAGCACAGGTGTTCAAGGTGTCACAGATGTGTGTGATGGACTGCTGACTATTTAATAAAAAACAGCAAAGCAAGATAGGCTATCAGTTAGATAAGAGGTCAATGCCTGACAGAAAAAAATGACCAACCTAAAATTATTAGAGCTTCTAGTGAGAGTGATGTTAACAAGATAATAGGAAGGAATTTCCAGTACTCATCCCTTGTAGAAACATCCATTTGAGTATCTACACAAACACAAAAATACCTTCATGAGATCTAAGGAATCCAGGTGAGGGATTATGGTACCTGGAAAGAGCACCTAAATGCAAAAAGATGCATTGAAGATGGTAGGAAGGATAGTTTAGCACTGCTCTCTCTGCCCATCCTTCAAGACACTACAAACAACATGAGGACTGGCACTGTGGCACAGTAGGTTAATCTGCCTGTGGTGCGGGCATCCCATATAGGTGTCGGTTCAGTTCCAGCTGTGCCACTTCTAATTCAGCTCTCTGCTATGACCTGGTAGAGCAGTAGAAGATGGCCAAGTGCTTGGGCCCCTGCACCTGCTTGGAGAGATGGAAGAAGCTCCTGGCTCCTGGCTCCTGGCTTCAGATTGGCTCAGCTCTGCCCATTGCAGCCATTTGGGGAATGAACTCCCCATCTCTCTGTCTCTCCCTCTCACTGTCTGTAACTCTACATCACAAATAAATAAATATAATATTTTAAAAAAAACATGGAAAAAGACAGGCTTCACTTGAGGAAAGGTAAGTGAAGTGAGCACCAAGCTTCACCATAGACCCTAGCACCAGACCCACCTTTGTGAACTCTGGTTCCAGACTAGTCCCTGTGCATCCACCTTTAAGTCCTACCCAGGCTACCCTCCATGGCCCCAGATCCCAGGCCCACCATGCAGAGCCAGGGTCCAATATTGCCCCAGTGTTCAGCAAGACACTAAAGTCCCAAGCTGCAGAGGGCTCTTGCAGATCCAGACTCCAGGTTATCACACATGGATCCAGGTTGATACCTGTTGAATAAATTTATTTATTTTATTTTTTTTTTTTTTTGGCAGGCAGAGTGGACAGTGAGAGAGAGAGACAGAGAGAAAGGTCTTCCTTTTTGCTGTTGGTTCATCCTCCAATAGCTGCCGCGGCTGGCGCGCTGTGGCCAGCGCACCACGCTAATCCGAAGCCAGGAGCCAGGTGCTTCTCCTGGTCTCCCATGTGGGTGCAGGGCCCAAGGACTTGGGCCATCCTCCACTGCACTCCTGGGCCATAGCAGAGGGCTGGCCTGGAAGAGGGGTAACCGGGACAGAATCCGGCGCCCTGACCGGGACTAGAACCCGGTGTGCTGGCACCGCAAGGTGGAGGATTAGCCTATTGAGCCGCGGCGCCGGCCCTGTTGAATAAATTTCGAGGCCTATCCCTGAACAAGGTCAGCCCATGTAGACTCAGCCTTAAGATCTGCCCAAGTTAGCCTGAATGGATCCAGGCCTTATTCCAGTCTTTCTGGAAATAGTATGAAAGTCTGCATATGTCCATTCAGGCTCCAGGACAATTCCCATGGACCCAAGAACTAGATCCATCCACATGAGGCCAAGTTCTAAGGTTAACTCCAGTACAGCCAGGTACTAGGCTCATACCTGTGACTTAGATTCTTGGTTGGACCTTGTGAATCCAGAGAACAAGTCTCCCCATTCATTGAAATATTCACCATCACAGGATACTGAGGACTCCAACAGTAATCCTGTCCATGGACTCTGGCTAGTTGACCTACCCAGAAATTCTATGTAGGCTATCTTGTAAAGATTTTTTTTTCTGACAATGCCAGGCTATGAAGACTGGAAGAGGTGATTAGATCTTCAAATGTGTAGAAACCAATATAAGGCCATGAGGATAACAAATAATCAGGAATTTATGGTACCATGAAAGGAATAAAATAAAGAATTACTGATTGACTGTAATGAAGTGGATCACTATGAATAGCCTGAAAAAAGAATTCAAAATAATTGCTTAAAAACATCTTAGTGAACTACAAGAGAACACAGACAATTAATTGAAATCAGGAGAACAAAACATCACCAAAAATTAAAGATTCAACCAAGAGATGGAAACCATAAAAAACCAAACAGATATCCTGGAGTTGAAGGACATGGTGACTGATGTGAAAATTTTCAAAGAGACTTGTTCAAACAGCAAAAAGAATCAGGGAACACAGACACAAATCCCTCAGTCAGGGAGCAAAAAAGAAAAAGGATGAATAAAGTAAATAAAACCTATAGGACTTTACAACATACTGTCAAAAAATCAATATACACAATATGGACTTCCAGGAGGAACAAACAAACAAACCAAAAAAAGGGGCAGACATAATGTTTAAAGAAATATTTACTGAAAATGTTGTTAAATCTGGAGAAGGAGAAAAACCCATAGATTCAGAAAGTCTAAAGGAAAAAAAATTGGTTAAATATAGAGATAACAATACTAAGAGCCATTCTTTTTCATTCATTTATTTATTTAAATGTGTATAAGGTGAATGAGTTTCACATAGCTCATATTAGGAGAATAGCAATATTTCCCGCTCTACCCTCCTTCATAGCCATGCCTCTACCCTCCTTCCTTCTTCCTTTGTTATTCATTCTTTTAATTCTTACAATGACATACTTTCAGTTTATTTTATAGTCATATGATTAACCCTCACCTAAGTAAAGAATTCAACAAATAGTAAGAAAATGAAACACTGTTCCTCAACAGTGGAGATGAGGGCTGTAAACAATCATGAATGTGATTTTTGCTCATATACCTTACATTTTTTATACTGTATTAGTTATCACAGATCAGGGAAAATATAGGATATTTGTCTTTTGGGGACTGGCTTATTTTATAAGTGCAATTATTTCCAGTTGCATCCATTTTGTTGCAAAAGACAAGATTTCATTTGTTTTTATTACTTAATAGTATTCCATAGTGTGTATATACCACACTTTGGCTGTCCAATCATTGGTTGATGGATATCTGGGTTGATTCATATTTTAGCTATTGTGAATTGAACTGCAATAAACATGGAGGTACAGATAACTCTTCGATATGCTGATTTCATTTCATTTTTTAAAAATTTTTATTTAAGGCATATAAATTTCCAAAGTACAGCTTCTGGATTACAATGGCTTCGCCCTGCCATAACTTCCCAATTCCCAAGAGTGGGATGGCTGGGTCATATGGTATATCTACTTTCAGATTTCTGAGGAATCTCCATACTGTCTTCCACAATGGCTGCACTAGTTTATATTCCCACCAACAATATATTAAAATATGCTTTTCCCCACATCTTCACCAACATATTTTGGTTTTTGCATGATAGCCATTTTAAAAGGGGTAAAGTGAAACTTCATTGTGGTTTTTATTTGAATTTTTCTGATGGCTAGTGATTCTGAGCATTTTTTTCGTGTGTCTGTTGGCCACTTGAATTTCCTTTTTTGAAAAATGCCTGGGGCTGGTGCCATGGCTCACTTGGTTAATCCTCCACCTGCGGTGCCAGAATCCCATATGGGTACCAGGTTCTAGTCCTGGTTGCTCCTCTTCCAGTCCAGCTCTCTGCTGTGGCCCAGGAGTGCAGTGGAGGATGGCCCAAGTGCTTGGGCCCTGCACCTGCATGGGAGACCAGGAAGAAGTACCTGGCTCCTGGCTTCGGATAGGCGCAGCTCCGGCCGTGGTGGCCATTTGGGGAGTGAATCAACGGAAGGAAGACCTTTCTCTCTCTCTCTCTCTCTCTCTCTCTCTGTAACTCTGCCTGTCAAATAAAAAAAAAAAAAAAGAAAGAAAAATGCCTGTTTGGAGCTGGTGCTGTGGTGTAGCAGGTTAACACCCTGGCCTGAGGCGCCGGCATCCCATATGGGTGCCGGTTCAAGACCCGGCTGCTCCTCTTCCAATCCAGCTCTCTGCAATGGCCTGGGATATCAATAGAAGATGGCCCAAGTCCTTGGGCCCCTGCACCTGTGAGGAATATCCAGAGGAAGCTCCTGGCTCTATGCTTCAGATCGGTGCAGCTCTGGCCATTGCAGCCAATTGGGAAGTGAACCATTGGATGGAAAACCTCTCGCTTTCTCTCTCTCTCTCTCTCTGCCTTTCCTTTCTATGTGTAACTCTGACTTTCAAATAAAAATAAATAAATCTTAAAATAAAAGAAAAATGCCTGTTCAAGTCATTTCCCCATTTTTTAACTGGTTGCTTGTTTTATTGCTGTTGAGTTTCTTGAGCTTGTTATAGATTCTGGATATTAATCCTTTATCACTTACATAGTTTGCAAATTTTTTTTCTCATTCTGTCAGTTGCCTCTTCATTTTGTTGAGTGTTTTCTTTGCAGTGTAGATGCTTCTTAGCTTGATATAGTCTCATTTGTCTATCTTTGCTTTGATCAACTGTGCTTCTGCAATTGTTTCCAAGAAATCTTTTGCATATACCAAGGTCTTACAGGGTTTCCCCAATGTTCTCCTCTAGAATTTGATGGTATCAGGTCATATATTTAGGTCCATGATCCACTCTGAGTTTGTTTTTGTGGAAGATATAAGGTAGGGTGTCTTGTTTCATACTTCTGCATATAGGCAGCCAAATTAAACAGCACCATTTGTTCAAGAGATTGTCCTTTCTCCAGGTACTGATTTTATCTCATTTCTCAAAGATTAGTTGGTTGTATACACATTGATTGATATCTGGGAATTAAGGTGATGCTGGTATAGAAGGGATTTTTGGATGATTCCCTTCATTTCAATTGTTTTGAAGTGTTTGTAAAGAATTGGAATTAGTTCTTTAAAATCTGATAGAATTTAGCAGTGAAGCCTTCTGGTCCCAGACTTTTCGTTGTTAGGAGGGTCTTTATTACTGATTCAATCTCTGCCTTGGTTATTGGTCTGTTTAGGTTTTCTGTGTCTTCATGACTCAATTTTGCTAGATTGTATGTGTCCAGAAAACTATTTCTTCTAGATTTTCTAATTTTTTTTGCATATTGCTGTTTGTAGTAATTACATGGTATGGTTTCAAGATTTTTAATTTGCTGAGGCTTGTTTCATTGCCTAGCATATGGTTTAATCCTAGAGAAAGTTTCATGCACTGATGATAAGATTGTGTATTCTTCAACTGTGGGATGAAATGTTCTATAGCTGAGAGTTAGGTCCATCTGGTCCATAATGTATATTATTTCTGTTGTTTCTTTGTTGTTTTTCTGTCTAGTTCATCTTTCCATTGATGAAAGTAGGGTGATGAAGTCCCATTTATTATATTATTGGAGTCTAGTTTTACCTTTAGATTCATTAACACTTGCTTTAAATAGCCAGATGTCCTGGAATTGGGTGGATATACATTTATTAGTGTCACATCTCCCTGTTGAACTCATCCCTTAATCATTTCATAATGCCCTTCTTTGTCTAACAGTTTCTGTGTTCAAATCTTTTTTGTCTCACATTAGGATGGGTACATCTGCTCGTTTCTGCTTTCTGTTAGCATGGGATATGTTTTTCAGCCCTTTTGGCTTTCAGCCTGTACATTATCTTTGTTGGTCAGGTGCCTTTCTTGTAAGCAGCAAATAGATGGGTCTTGTTTGTTAATCTATTCTGCCAGTCTTTATGTTTTAATTAGAGAACTTCAGCCATTTATGTACAAGGTTACTACTGTTAAGTAATGACTTGGCCCTGCCATTTCCCGTAAATATTCCCATTATTTACTTTGAATTTCCTTTGTACTTCTATTGGGAGATTTTCTGCCTTCAGATTCTTTTGTAATAATGATTATCTTTCTGTGTTTCTGTGTGTAGCACATCCTTAAAATCATTTGTAAAGCTGGACAGGTGGTGACAAATTCTTTTAATTTCTGATTGTTATGGAAGGTCTTTATCTCACCTTTTTTATAAAAGAAAGCTTTGCAGATTGTAGTATTCTGGATTAACAATTTTTTTTTTGTTAGGATTTGGACTATATCTCTCCATTCTCTCTTTTTTTTTTCTTTTTGACAGGCAGAGTGGATAGTGAGAGAGAGAGACAGAGAGAAAGGTCTTCCTTTTTGCTGTTGGTTCACCCTCCAATGGGCGCTGTGGCCTGTGCATCACGCTGATCCAAAGCCAGGAGCCAGGTGCTTCTCCTGGTCTCCCATGCGGGTGCAGAGCCCAAGCACTTGGGCCATCCTCCACTGCCTTCCCAGGCCACAGCAGAGAGCTGGCCTGGAAGAGGGGCAACCGGGATAGAATCCGGCGCCCCAACCGGGACTAGAACCCAGTGTGCCGGCACCGCAAGGCAGAGGATTAGCCTGTTAAGCCATGGCACCGGCTCCATTCTCTCTTAGCCAATTAGATTTCTGATGAGAAATCAACTTTTAGTCCAATTGGGATCTTCTGAAAGTAATCAGGCATTTTATGCACATTTTAGTATCTTCTTTATGTTTTACTATTGAAAGTTTGGCTACAATATGCATGAGACATTTTAATGAAAGTTTCAAAACTTAAAGAATTTGAAAACAGTAAGAGAAAAGTTACTCATCACATACTGTGGTAATCCCTTAAACTATCTTTGGATTTATGAGCAATAAACCTTTCTGGTCAGCAGAGAATGGGATGATATATTCAAAGTGCTAAAGAAAAACCCAAAACACAAAGATACCTATTATGACACTATATTCAGCAAAGCTGACCTTTAGAAATGAAGGAGAAAGGAGCTGGCACTGTGGTGTAGTAGGCTAAGCCTCTGCTTGCGTGCTGGCATCCCTTACGTGCACCGGTTCATGTCCTGGCTGCTTCTTTTCTGATCCATGTCTCTGCTATGGCCTAGGAAATCAGTGTTCGATGGCCCAAGTACTTAGGACCCTGCAGCTATATTGGAGACCTGGAAGAAGCTCCTGGTTTCTGGCTTCAGATTGGCTCAGCTCTGGCTGTTGCAGCCCTTTGGGGAGTGAACCAGCTGATGGAAGATGTTTCTCTCCATCTCTCCTGCTCTCTCTGTCTGTAGCTCTACCTTCAAATACATAAATAAAATCTTTAAAAAGGAAATGAGGGAGAGACAGATAAGCAAAAGCTGAAGGCATTCATAAAAAATAGACCACCCTTAGATGATATGCTGAAGTTGTTCTTTTTTTTTTTTTTTGACAGGCAGAGTGGACAGTAAAGAGAGAGAGAGACACAGAGAAAGGTCTTCCTTTTCCGTTGGTTCACTACCCAGTGGCCGCTGCAGCCAGCGCACTGCAGCTGGCGCGCCGCGCTGATCTGAAGCCAGGAGCCAGGTGCTTCTCCTGGTCTCCCATGCAGATGCAGGGCCCAAGGACTTGGGCCATCCTCCACTGCACTCCCAGACCACAGCAGAGAGCTGGACAGGAAGAGGAGCGACTGGGACAGAATCCGGCGCCCCGACCGGGACTAGAACCCAGGGTGCCAGCATGGCAGGTGGAGGATTAGCCTATTGAGCCGCAGCGCTGGCTGAAGTTGTTTTTTAAGTAAAATAGCAAGGATGCTAGTTAACAACATGAAAGCATAAAACTCACTCTAAAGGTGAGATTATGGCAAAATTCAGAATATTCTATTACTGTAATGCTGGTGTGTAAATTACTTTTAACTCTATAATAAAGGTCATAACAAAAATGCTAATAAATATAACTAATAATTAATAATGGATATTCAATGTAAAAAGATGTCACTTGTGACATTACTAACAAAATATCAGGGGAGGAGAAATTAAAACATTGTATTGTTATGTTGTCAAATTTAAATTGTTATTAACTTAAATAAATGGAACTATAATTTGTTTTATATATATATATATATATTACAGTAATCACAAAGAATAATATGTAGTATATCCATTAAAGACAAGCTGTTGGAAATAAATGCATAGCATTATAAAAAAAATCAACAAAATCACAGAGGGAGACAGCAAGAAGAGAGAGCAATAAAAGAATTGAAGACAGTAGAAAAAATAATAACAAAAAGGGAATTGTGAGTACTTAGCCAAGATTTAATCTATTTACATTTGAATTATTTCTTTAAAGTAAATGGAAAAGAATTAAAATAAATGGAAGAGTGGCTGATTAGATGAAATAAAGCTGAGACACAGCTATATCATGTTTAAGAATGTCTTTAATGATGAAGATAGGCTGAAAGTAAAGGGATAGTATGTAATATTCCATTCAAAAGCTCAAAAGAGAGCAGTGGTGATTTGTGTATTTTAGGAAAAATAGACTTTAATTTTAAAAGTTTCAGAAGAAAAAAAGAAGGTCATTATACAATAATAAAAGTGTTAATTCATCAAGAAGACATAACAATTACAATATATATAGTTATTCCATATCAGAGCACCTAAATATATGAAACAAATGATGAGCAGAACTGAAAGAAGAATTAGCTGTACAATAACATTAGGAGACTTCATTTCCCAGCGTTTAGCCATGGTAGATCATATAGACAGAAATCCATAAAGAAACTTTGATCAGCTCTGTGAGTGAAAGGGAAATAACAGAGCATTGCATCCAACAGCATCATAATACACAGTCTCTTCATGTGTACATGGAAGTTTCTCCTGCACAGATCATATGTTATGCAAGAAAACCACTCCAAAATATTTTAGAGGTTGAAATCATGTTGAATTTTTTCAAACCACAGTAATATACTGCTACTATAATGTGTCTAAGAGACATTTTAATAAAAGTTTCAAAACTCAAAGAATTTTGAATGTCGTAATAGAAAAGTTACTCATCACGTACTCTGGAAATCCCATAAACTATCAGGATTTATGAACAATAAACCTTGCTGGCTGGGAGAGAGTGGGATGATATATTCAAAGTACTAAAGAAAATTCAAAAACACAAAGATATCCTCTATGATGCTATACTCAGTATCTATTCAATGGGAATCAATAACAGGAGGAAAATTCACAAAAAATGTGCAAATTAAACATCACCCTCTTGAATAACTAATGGTTCCAGGAAGAAATAACAGCAGAAATAAAAACTACATTATACCTCAAGGGACTAAAAGATATTTAGCAGAAGGAGGGAAATAACAACATACAGACATAATTGAAATAGAGTCTAGTGAGACAACAAAAAGATCAGTAAGAGTTGACTTTTTGAATAGATTAATAAAATTAATAAATTCTAAGATTAAGAAAAAATATGACTCAAAATTAGAAAGAAAAGAGGAAATCTTACAACAAATACCACAGAAATCATAACAAGCATAAGTAACTGTTACTGCTGATTCGAACCTGGGAACTTCTTATATCAATGATGAAGTATGCCTCTGATGAACAAAAGCAGATCAGTCATTTTTCTACTTACTAATTATTGCATACTTTATTTAGTGAAGTATTAAGCTTGTGATTATAAAGAAAATTGAAAAATGTTATTGTAAAAATTAAAATAGAAGGAGGAAATGATGGAGGGGGGGTGGGAATTATTATGCTCTTAAAACTGAACATGCAGGCTGGTGTTGTGGCGCAGTGTGTTAAAGTCTCGGTCTGCAGCATTGGCATCCTATATGGGTGCCAGTTCAAGTCCTGGCTGCTCCACTTCTGATCCAGCTCTCTGCTACGGCCTGGGAAAGCAGTAAAAGATGTCCCAAGTCCTTGCACTACTGTACCCACGTGGGAGACCCGGAAGAAGCCTCTGGCTCCTGGCTTCAGATTGGCTCAACTCTGGCCATTGCGCCATTTGGATAGTAACTAGCAGATGGAAAACCTCTTTCTGTGTGTGTGTATGTGTGTGTCTACCTCTCTCTGTAACTCTGTTTGTCAAATAAAATAAAATAAATCTAAAATAAAACCTGTACATGTAAAATACATGAAATTTGTTCACTTTTTATACATAAAAAAGGAAAAATAAGATGTCTATTACTCAAATGACTTACAGATTCAGTGAAATCCCTATTAAATTTGCAACAACATTTTTTCACAGAACTAAAAATGACTTAAAATTCATATGGAACCATAAATGACCCTGAGCAGCTTGCTTCTTGAGCAAGAAGAGTGAAACTGGAGATATCACACTGCATAATTTCAAAGTGTACTACAAAGTTAGTGAAAATAACTGTAATAAAAACAGACAAATAGACCAATGGAACAGGATAGAAATCCCTCAAATAAATTCATGTTTGTACTTATGCTTAATTGACCATCAACATAGTTGGAAGAAGACACAATGGGAAAATGATAGTCTCTTCATTAAGTTACATTGGGAAAACTGCTTCTCCATGTGCAGAGAAATGAAACTGAACCTTTATTTCACACCATATACACAAATCAACTGAAATGGGTTAAATATTTAAATTAAATAATTAAGTTAGATAATTAAATTTAAGACCTGATATTAAACTACTTATAGAAAGCATAGGAATAAGTTTCTTGACATTGATCTAGGCAAGGATTTTTTGAATATGACTCCAAATGTACAGTTAACAAAAGCAAAAATAGACAAATGAAATTATATCAAACTAAAAAGCTTCTGTATAGCAAAGGAAACAACCAACAGAATGAAGAGACAACTTCTATAATGGGAGAGAGTTTGTATATCATATGTGTTATAAGGAATTAATATCCAAATCACATAAAAATGAGAAAAGGATATGGATGGGTATTTCTCAAAGAAGATTACCAATAGCAAACAGATGTGAAAAATTCTCAAGCTCACTAATCATTAGGGAGATGCAATTCAAATTTAAAATGAGCTATCACCTCATACCTTTTGGAATGTCTAAAACAGGCATGTCTAAAGGGGTAAAAAAAAGTGTCAGATATGAAAAAAAAGGGAGTTCATACATATTGTTGGTGGGAATATAAATTGGTACAATCATTTTGTAAAACAATACGGACACTTCTAAAAAATTAAAAATAGGGTTGCGGGTGGGAGGGAAGTTATTGGGGGGGGAAGCCATTGTAATCCATAAGCTGTACACTGGAAATTTATATTCATTAAATAAAAGTTAAAAAAAAAATTAAAAATAGGGGGCTGGCATTGTAATGTAAGTAGGTTCAGTTGCTGCTTGCAATGCTGGCTGACATCCCTTATGTGTGTGGATTCAAGTCCTGGCCGCTTCACTTCTTTATTTTTTAAACTTTTATTTGGTAAATATAAACTTCCAAAGTACAGTTTATGGATTACAATGGTTTCCCTCCCCCGCATAACTTCCCGCCCACCCGCAACCCTCCCATCTCCCGCTCCCTCTTCCATTGCATTCACATGAAGATTCATTTTCAATTCTCTTTATATACAAAAGATCAATTTAGTATATATTAAGTAAAGATTTCAACAGTTTGCACCCACACAGAACATAAAGTGTAAAATGCTGCTTCAGTACTAGTTATAGCATTAATTCACACTGATCAACACATTAAGGACAGAGGTCCTACATGAGGAGTAAGTACACAGTGACTCCTGTTGTTGACTTAACAATTTGACACTCTTGTTTATGGCGTCAGTAATCTCCCTAGGCTCTAGTCATGAGTTGCCAAGGCTATGGAAGCCTTTTGAGTTCGCCAACTCTGATCTTATTTAGACAAGGTCATAGTCAAAGGGGAAGTTCTCTCCTCCCTTCAGAGAAAGGTCCCTCCTTCTTTAATGGCACATTCTTTCTACTGGGATCTCACTCGCAGAGATCTTTCATTAAGTCCTCTTTTTTTTTTTTTTTTGTCAGAGTGTCATGGCTTTCCATGCCTAAAATACTCTCATGGGCTCTTCAGCCAGATCCGAATGCCTTAAGGGCTAATTCTGAGGCCAGAGTGCTATTTAGGACATCTGCTATTCTATGAGTCTGCTGTGTATCCCGCTTCCCATGTTGGATCATTCTCTCCCTTGTTATTCTATCAGTTAGTATTAGCAGACACTAGTCTTGTTTGTGTGATCCCTTTGACTCTTAGTCCTATCAGTATGATCAATTATGAACTGAAATTGATCACTTGGACTAGTGAGATGGCATTGGTACATGCCACCTTGATGGGATTGTATTGGAATCCCCTGGCACATTTCTAACTCTACCTTTTGGGGCAGGTCCGATTGAGCATGTCCCAAATTATACATCTTCTCCCTCTCTTATTCCCACTCTTATATTTAACAGGGAACACTTTTCAGTTAAATTTAAACACCTAAGAATAATTGTGCATTAATTACAGAGTTCAACCAATAGTATTAAGTAGAACAAAAAAATACTAAAAGGGATAAAGTATTAAGTTGTTCATCAACAGTCAGGACAAGGGCTGATCAAGTCACTGTTTCTCATACTGTCCTTTTCACTTCAACAGGTTTCCTTTTTGGTGCTTGGTTAGTTGTCACCAATCAAGGAGAACATATGATCTTTGTCCCTTTGGGACTGGCTTAATTCACTCAGCATGATGTTTTCCAGATTCCTCCATTTTCAGCTCTCTGCTAATGTGCTTGGGAAAGCAGCAGAAGACGGAAGATGACCCAGGTGCTTGGTTCCCTGCATCCAAGTGGGAGACCCCCGTGAAGCTCCTGATTCCTGGCTTCAGCTTGGCCCTGTCCTGGCTGTAGTGGCCATCTGAGGTGTGAACCAGCAGATGGAAGATCTCTCAGGCTCTCTCTGTTTCTCACTCTCTCTCTGTAACTCTACCTTTCAAATAAATTAATAAGTATTTAGAAAAAAATTTAAAAGTAGGAGGCTGGTGTTGTGGTGCAGTGGATTAAGCCACCATGCCAACATCTCATGTTGGAGCACCAGTTTGAGTACAGATTCCTCTGCTTCCATTCAGCTCCCTGCAGTGTTTCTGGGAAGGCAGTTGAAGATGGTACAAGTATGTGGACATCTACCACACACATGGGAGGTCCAGATGGAGTTCTGGGCTCTTGGATTCAACCATACCTAGACCTGGACATTGTTACCATTTGGGGAGTGAAATAGCAGATGGAAGATCGATCTCTCTCTCTCTCTCCCCCACCCCCATCATTTGCCTTTCAAATAAATAAAATAAACTTTTAATTTTTTTAAATTAAGCTACCCTATTACCCAACAATCCCATCTCTGGTTGTCCCAAAGAAAAAAAGATTTGGTATATTGTAGAGATTTCTGCACTATCATATTCATCACAACATTATTCATAATAGCCATAGTATGGATTGAAACTAACCATTGACATATGAACAGATAAAGAAAAATTTACTATATGAATTTATATATTCTTATGAGGGAATATCAAAAAGTTTGTGGAAAAATGTAATTAAAAGATAAATATATGTTGGGGTTGGTGCTGTGGCATAACGGGTAAAGCCTCTGCATGCAGTGCCAGCATCCCATATGGACGTCGGTTCTATTCCTGGCTGCTCCACTTCTGATCCAGCTCTCTGCTATGGCCTGGGAAAGTAGCAGAAGATGGCCTAAGTCCTTGGGCCCCTGCATCTGTGTGGGAGACCAGAGGAAGCTCCTGGCTCTTGGCTTCGGGTTGGCACAGTTCTGGCTCTTGCGGCCATCTGGGGAGTAAACCAACGGAAGGAAGACCTCTCTCTCTCTGTCTCTCTCTGCCTCTGCATCTCTGTAACTGTGACTTTCAAATAAACAAATAAAATCTTTTTAAAAAAGATAAATATATGTTGACACAAAAATTTTGAAACATATACATATATTCAGTCCTAAAAAGGAGGAAATCTTGTTATTTGGGACAACATAGATGAATCTGGAGTATATTATGAGGTATAATTAGCTAGACATAGAAAGAAAAAATATTGCATTGTCTTCCTCATTTGTGGTATCTCCAAATGTTCAATTCATAGAAGCAGAGACTAGAATCATGGTGATCAGGCATCAGGAGTTTTGGGAAATGAGGAGATGTTAGTCAAAGGGTAATTAGTTTCAGTTAAACAGGATAAATTCAGCAAATCTCATGTGCAGCATGGTAACTATAGTTACTGATACTTTATTGTATAATTGAAATGTACTGAGTGAATAGACATTAAATACTCTAATAACAGAAAAAATGCATAACTGTGAAGATGATAATCAGCTTGATTGTGGTAATCATTTCAAAATGTATACATGTATCAAAACATCATGCTTGTGTTTTAAATATATATATAATTTTTATTTATCAATTACATCTCAATAAAGCTGAAAAAATACTATTAATACTAGGTTTGTGCTTCAGGGTTTTACAGATCCACTTTTTTAAAATTCTAGCCTTTTTCAAGCCTGGGCTTCAGCAGAAGTCAGCTATGAAGAGCCCTGGCAGCTCTGTCAGCCAAGAGTTGGATCACTGGAAATGGACCTGCCCTGGAATCGAAGGACGCCTAGGTCAGAGCCACAGATCTTATTGGCTCTAAGCTGAAAAGCCCTTCACTCAGCCCAGCTTCCAAGGTGACCACTGCTGCAGAGGAGATGGCCAAATAGGGTCAGCAACATTGCAGGCAGAACTGTATATTTCCTGTTGGAGTTGCCACTTGCCTTTACCTGGCCAGCTCTCCTCCCAGGCCAGCTAGGTAATGGAAGTCAACAGGGTGCCTTCCCAAAGAGGTTCACACCTCCCTTAGGATGTAGGCTATATGAAGAGATAGATGAGTCTGAGCCTCATAATTTACAACGCTTTAAAGCCCACCTGATTATTATCAAGCCCCTTCTGTCAGGTTCTATTTGCCTCTCAATCAGAAAACTTATTTGTAGCTTAGCACCTTTCTTAGGTTCTCTAATAACAACTGTGTCCTCTGTATCTAGCCCACTTGGGCCTCATTCCTTTGTAACCATAGCCTCTACTCTACCACCAATGGCTCTACTCCCAACCTGTGTGTACTGATGGTCCTCTTCCCCACTTAATGTTGTATGATTGTTCAGAATTTCTCTACAGACAAGCCCAGCTACCTGCAAAAGCTTAGTGGCCTTTTCTCCCAGTCTTGGCTGGGACCAGCTTTAAGCCACATCCATCAAACTGTCCCCACCAGGGTCCAGAGACCCCCCTATTTCCTCTCCTCTATGAAATGGTTAATGCTACTCTTAGGATCATTGGTTACTATTCTCAACCCTGTCTTTTATACTACAGTGTCTAAGTGTTTACAGCAAGTTATAATGGAACAAACGAAGGCCTTCAACAACCAGGCGGTCAACCAAATGCTGCTACAGGAATATACTCGGCTCCCCACCCAGGAGACAGCGGCCTGAGACATTGCCCCATGCCAGCAAAGAGTACCTTATCACCCCATGTCAGCAGGAAGTAGCTCTAAAGACAGATCATTGTCCCTCTATCCCTCCTGGACTTTTGGGACTAATGTAACCCCATACAAATCCTGCTTTATAAAAAACAAAAGGGGGGAATGTTAGGAAACTGGCGCAGTTTTAGCCAGTTGGCCACACAGCCCAGCTACCTGAGCCAGGCTCCACCTCCATCCTAATGGGATTGGCTGCTCCTGCTTCCCTGCCTGCCCTTAGGCAAATTTTTAAAAGGGCCTGTTCCTAACACGTGCTCTCTTGGCTCTGCTCCCTGCTCTCTTCGCCTCTCTTGGCTTCTCTCCTCCTCTTGTCTCTCTTCTCCCTCCTCTCTGTCTCTCTCTTACAGTCTCCTCTTTTTTTTTCACCACCCCTTCACTCCGGTCTGTAGGGTGTTCCCCCAATAAACCCTTTCCCTTAAAAAAATAAAAAAAAAATAAAATTCTAGCCTTTTTAGTCCATGGACACTTGGGTTAATGCCAAGTACAGATTAGATACTTAACAAATTCTTAATAAAAGTGAAAATGGTGCTAGACAGTATTTTGTCATTGTAGCCCAGAGACAGACATATAGTAGGTCCATGAGAGTCAGTAGTTATGCAAACGAATGAATCTGAAAAGAGGTGGCTACAAGGCCAGTTCAGGTTCCTCTTCTCTTTCTGGGGTGAGCTCTATACCCACTTGAGAAGTAGCTTAATTCTTACTGTATCTCACCGAATTCCTATAGCAATGGTTGTCTTCAAACTTTCTCTTCTTCCTCTTTGCCTTTCCACACTTATGGATTTTCTAAAATGCTCCATTTGATGCTTGCTGAGAAAGGTCAATGTCCTCACAGCACATTCATGTGACAAATGATCCTGAGCTATTCTGGAGTATGAAGCTTTTCTTCAGCTTTTAGTAGGAGTTTATAAAACTGAGAAATCAGGGCACGACATCCCAGTTAATTACTATCCGCACTATTAAATGACAAAACAAGCAAACATACTAAAAATTTGAAATGCTGTGTATTTGCATAGATAAATGTGAACATTTGAATCAGCCTACACATGTGGACACTTAAACAAAGACTAATGGGAAAGAAAGTGATTAATGAGGCATGAGCATGAATTGTGCAGTCTCTTCAATCGCAGATATAGAAATATAATTTAGGTCATTCCCACAGGACTTTTTTGTACCTTATAGTTTTTTTCTGTCTTTCCTCCCCCCCCCCAACAAAAAAATTATATTTTGGTTATTAGTGTATAATTACTTAAAATTTTCATCTTAGCAGATAAATTAATACTGCATCTTTTAAATTATATTTTTCTATGCCTTCGTAGCACCTTGTACAGATGACAGCAGGATGCTGTAGATTTGAAATGGCCACTAGATTCCAGTCAATAACTATCCTCTGTCAAACTTTTCTGATAATGCAAAACCAATTAATAGGAGCCTGATTAGTTTTTGACAGAGGTTTTCTTTTAAAGATAATGCAGTTTAATTTTATAGAGCTCCTTTCCTTAAGGAATTCAACTGCTCATTCTTTTCTTACAAAATAATTTAGTTGAATTTTTGTTTCTTAAAATCTGCTACTTCATCTGCCTTCTGTGGGTCAGTTTACAACTGTGTGCATCAGAAGTCTGGCGTGGGCCAGCATGCCGTTTTACTCTGCACTGTGATCCCTTCTGATGTTTTTCAGCAGTTTTGGCTTACACCATCACTACCTACTGGGTTGCCTCAGCAGAAACCTGGAAGGATTCTAATTCATCTTTTACCTCCTACATTAAATTCATTTGCTTGAACTTCAGACACAGCTCTCAAAAAATCCTTTTTCCTTCTCCATATCCAAGCCTACTGCTGAAAGTCAAGTCCTTCTAATTTGTCTCTTTCTCAATGGTAATGGCTGCTATAAAGAACCTCTGCTTCCTTTGCATCTCCTCCCCCGGTCCAGTCTCCACACTGTGTTCAAATTAACACTCTCAAACCAATGTGGGCTTTTTTTTTTTTAATTTTTTAAAAAAATTTTTGATAGGCAGAGTTAGATAGTGAGAGAGAAACAGAGAGAAAGGTCTTCCTTCCGTTGGTTCACTCCCTTAATGGCTGCCATGGCCGGTGCTGCGCCGATCCTAAGCCAGGAGCCGGGTGCTTCCTCCCAGTCCCCCATGTGGGTGCAGGGACCCAAGCACTTGGGCCAAACTCCATTGCCTTCCCGGGCCACAGCAGAGAGCTGGACTGGAAGAGGAGCAATTGAGACTAGTACACGGAGCCCCAACCGGGACTAGAACCCGGGGTGCCGGCGCTGCAGGCGGAGGATTAGCCAAGTGAGCCAGGGCGCCGGCCCCAATGAGGGCTTTAACCCTTCTTGGCAGAGCTCTTCCCTTTCCATGTCCCTGAGGCTTGCAGGGAGGGGTCTTTGGCATGGTGACACCTCCTAACTGTGCCAGTCTCATTTTGATACCCTCTCCTTTCTCCGCTTCCCTTGTATCCCTGCCTCTGATTGCTCTAGGCCACTTCAGATTTCTTACATACAGGATGTTCTCATTTTGTCATGCTTTTTTCATGCTGTTCTCTTCACTGACTTTCCTTGTATACTTGCTATACTCCTCTTGACTCTTCAAGGTCCATTTCACAGATCCCTTTATTTCTGGACCTCAGTACTACTTCCTTCCTGTCCATCTTTCATGACACAATTAATTACTTTTTTTCTGAATTCCCAAGGGTTCATTGTTCTTTTGTAGCACTTATCACTGAATTCAATTTAGGAATATATGTTACTATTTTCTTTAAGGATTCTAAGTCTCTGAAGGTAAAGATCAGCTTTATACACCTGTGTATCTCCTGTGCTGTGCAGTTGGGTATTGACTTGGATGTGCCAAACCTTGTTGTTTCCCTTTAATTTGTAAAGCAGGAAATGTCATGTCTGTATTATAAAAGATGGGGAAATTCTTACTCCATGGACATAAGCAGGTGGGGCAATGGCTTCAGGAGGAATGGGGTCATAGGCCTATTCTATTCATTGATATTGATTCCAGGCAAAGAGCAGCCCAATACCCTATCCAGAAGTTAACTGGGTGTCTTCTACCACACTGGCCTGTTTGCTTCTTGAGGGCAAGAGTCTTGCCTCTTTTATCATATGACCCCAGATTCTAGTAGTATTTGTTTACGTTCATTACTGTGACAAATATCTAAATACTTTGTTGCTTAAAACGACATACACTTATTATCTTATTGTTCTCAAGATACATAAGTCAGAAATAGGGATAACTGGGCTAAAGTCAGGATGTTACCAAGGCTGCGTTTCATTTTGGCAGCTGCAGGAGAGAAGCCACATCTTGTGTTTTCCAGTTTCTAGAGTGTGCTCACATTTTTTGGCTGGTGGTATCCTTTCATCTTCAAAGGTAGCAATGTGTGATGTCAGTCTTTCTCACACTGAATCACTTGACACTTTCTTCTGTGGTTTTCTTTCATTTATAAGCATCCCGTGATTATATTGGTCCTACCTAGATAATCCAAGATACCTTCTCATGTCCAGGTCACCTGATTTGCAGCCCCAATTCTATCTGCAAACTGAATTCTACTTTGCCATTTAACCTGTCATATTAATAGGTTACCAGCATCTTTTTCTTGATGGTAAAGGGCATGATGTTATTCTGTTATCATACTAATGAGTAGTTTGACTCATGTAAGGATATCAATAAACTTGGAAGAATCAATGGGCAGGGTTGGTATTGAGTGTCTTGGATTTAGGCCCCAAGTCAGAACAGCTGTGAGAGCAATGATACTTGAGGCAGTGATGGAGAGTTGCAAGGGAGACAATCTTTGGTAAGCATGGAAGGCTTTAGCCACAGTGCCTGATGATTGATTTTGCTGTTAGTAGGGGTTGTGTGTCAGGCTAACCCTAAGGTAATCCCCAATGAGTCCCATTTCCTGGTGTTCACAGCTTTGGGTAATATTTTCCTCTTTCTGTAGGCAAGACCTGTTGATATGATGTCACCATCATAATTAGGTATGTAGATGGAAAAGTTGATGGGAGCCATTTTCTGAGAATATCACATTACATGAGACTTCAGTGTTTTTTTTGTTTTGTTTTTTAATTTTTTTTTTTTGACAGGCAGAGTGGACAGTGAGAGAGAGAGACAGAGAGAAAGGTCTTCCTTTGCCGTTGGTTCACCTTCCAATGGCCGCCGCGGCCGGTGCACCGTGTTGATCCTAAGGCAGAAGCCACGTGCTTCTCCTGGTCTCCCATGGGGTGCAGGGCCCAAGCACTTGGGCCATCCTCCACTGCACCCGTGGGCCATAGCAGAGAGCTGGCCTGGAAGAGGGGCACCAGGGACAGAATCCGGTGCCCCGACCGGGACTAGAACCCTGTGTGCCGGCACCACAAGGCAGAGGATTAGCCTGTTGAGCCATGGCGCCGGCGACTTCAGTTTTAATAACCTGGATACTCTCTTTGTGAGCTTGATGAAGTAAATTTCCATGCTGGAGAAACCTACACTGCATGCGGACTTTATCAATGATAGGCAGCCTCCAGAGTCTGGGGAGAATGCTAACCAATAGCTAGCAAAAGGGCAGGGCCCTCAATATTACACCCGTAGGGAAAGGAATCCTCTCAACAGTCTGAGTAAATTTGGAAGACAGTTCTTTCCAACTTGAACTTCCAGATGAAAATGTTGCCCCGTAACAGACTTCTTGATTTCAGACTTGAAAAACATTGAGCAGAAGATCCAGTTAGGCCATGCCCAGACTCTTGACCCACAAAAATGGTGAGATAATAAATATGTAATGTTTTAATCAGCCAAATTCATAATAATTTCTAGGTAGCAATAGAATATGTATGCCAAAAGTTTGGGACTCCTTGAAGAGATGGAGGTAGGAACCGCTCTATCCATGCTTATATGGGGCAGAGTTCCTTACTATAAATTTGACGCATTTAATAGTTAGGAAAAATGAGGACAAGCACTATTAAAATTTGCTATTCTTTATCCAATGGTCGATGAGGAAGATGGGAAGAAAATATGTTGTTCTTAATTCTGTTGAGGTGCTTCGCAGTCCTTGCTGATGTACCTTCCCACCCTTTGGATTGAAGTTCATAGCAGGAGACTTTTCTTCACTGATCCTCTCAGCAGAGCTCTGGAAGAAGTCTTCTTGGGCCTCTGCTTTCTTTCAAACTGAATTGTAGAGAGGTTCCACTTGCCTAAAATTGCAATGGAGATCTAGGTAAGGTAGTTTATGGAATGAAAAACATTGTATGCATATTATGCCTCCAGATAGACTTTGACATGAAGTTGTCAAATTTGCATGTTGGCTTCTGGAATATACTTTTAATACCACTATCCTTTAAAAGTATCTGTGAAGATAGATCAAAACTTAGCTTGAATGTAAAAGAAAATTAAAGGGGCTATTTTAAATTCATCAATAATATATAAGTAATATAGAATTTCATAACATGTAAATGACTTTAAAAATTGACTTGCCTATCCACTCTATTCATTTTACAGATGGGATTATCAAGTGTGACGAGGTTAAGTGAATTGTCCCACATAGTCACACAGCAGATTTTTACTAGAAACCAGCCTCCAAGCTTAGAGTTTCATATCATTTTCACATACAAACTCTTGAATCAGAGTCATGGAAGATATTAGCAGACCACTAAGTCCACACTTTAAACAGAACCAAATGTAATTGAAGCATCGAAGACCACAGTTATATTTCTTTTCAAATAATTTCAGGGAAGATAATGTGATTCCTTGGTACTTCAGCTTCAAGTGATGTTTGCTTATATTTTTATTAATAATCATCCTCATCTTCCTTGGTTAGGTATTGATTAATATTTGAAATGTAGTGCTAGTTTTCACATGCCTGTTGAGTCTTTTGTTTTATACAAAGTGACCCACAAAGGGCTTGGTATTCTTACATCTTTGGGAGTATCAGGTAGGGATTTGAAGTAGAGATAAAGTGGGCACTGTTGTGTGGATTAAATTTCCAGGTGGACTTTGACATCAGTTTCCTGTATGGCAGCATGAAAGGTATGAGTATAATACAGGGATGACTTGCTACTAGGTTGTTGAACGTGGGTTCAGAAAGGTGTGATGGTGAAAATCTGGCATGAACCTCTCCCAGGGCAAAACATGGAATTAGAGAGCACCAGAGTTAAAATATTCACTTTGGGATTTACATCGTTCACACCTCATTTTACAGAAAAATGGACTTAGGCTTAGAAATATGACATGCTGAAGGACATACAGCTAGTCAGTAGCAGGCTTAAGACCTGGAAGTTCCTATATGTCACAGCTATTATTTTTTTCCTCTATTTTATATCATTACTGCTGCTACATTTTTTTTCTATACCCCTTTCAGTCATGGACACACACCAACACACACATGGACACACACATGCATCATTTTTGTTGTTCCATCAGCTTCCTGGGGTTATTGGTGTTGCTCATAGTCAGTCATGGTAAAAGTCCATAAAAAGAGTTTGAGTGCTTCGTATGGAGGCTGAGTGGTTAAGTCAGAAGGGCATCAGATTTGATGTTAGAAGACCAGGGCTTAACTGCAGGTTTCACTTACTTGTAGGGGAACCAACGTTTCCGAGTCTCAGTATCCTTAGGTATAAAATACATATACAGAATTAATGGTGAATATAGTAGATGGATGTCTTGAGAACCCTGGAGTAAGTTTGTGATGGGAGCTTGTCTACTTTGATTACTTCTTGTGTAAATGCTTTGTACACTTCAAAGTGCTCTACAAATATTTTGTATTATTATTACTCTAATTTTGGACACTAGGTGAATACAGAAGAAATATTGCCCAGTATATGGTCCTTGCCCTCAATAGGTGATGTAAGTATTAAAATCTTGGGGTATAAACAGGGAAGTATTTGCTGAGTTAGCGATGAATAGCAAGGATAAAGGTGAGGGTGTGTCAAGAAATTTGTGGAAAATTAGAATTAAAATCTAAGCTTATTTTGGTGCAAACATTTTTGAAATCCATGCATAACTTCATAATACTACATACTTTCCATGAATTTTTGCAATATCTCTCATATTGCATGGATTTCAAAAATGTTTGCACCCCATAAACTTATAATTTCATTTTCCATGAGCTGTTTGAAGCACTTTTAGAAGTGAGATGACTATGAAATGGGCAAGTGGGTAAGACTTTACAGATGAGTTAAGACATGAGTTGGCTCATGAAGGAAATGTAGCAGACAAGAAGGGAACATCTTAGGCAGGTGGAAAATTTTGAACAAAGTCTTAAGGAGTGCTTAATGTACAAAGGAAGAAATACGAGAAAAATATATTTTCAAGTATTGGGTTACATCTGGGTAGATATTCAGAATGAAAACCTAGAGTTTTATTACGCTGGCAATAGGGAGCTACAAGTGGCTTTTGATAAAAGGTAATCTGTGTAAAGTGGTGGTTCAGGAAGCTTCCGTTAGCAGGAGTGTAGGATGGTTGACAGTAGGGAGTGCACACATGAAGAGTTGCTTGTTCTTTTTCCTCCTCAGCATTTGTGATACGTCCCTTCTATGTGACATTTAGAAAAAGGTTGAGATTAGGCCAGAATCTACTTGTAAATGATTTCTAGAACACATCAGCCTCCCATCCCAGCATAGTCCTATTAGTCCTGCTCCATAGGAAACTGTAGTCAACCTCAAGGCTAATTGCTTTGACTGAGTTTTGAACCAAATGTCTGTAGTGTCTAACAGCTACACTAAACAGCTACAGATAACAAAAATTGTCATTCGACCCCCCTCTCCCGCCCCCCAGTTCAAGGAAATTGGACAGAATCTTGAAACCCTGTAAGAGATAAGGGAAAGAGACCTGTTAAGGAAAAAAAAAGACCTATGGCATCCATTCCTGAAAGTGCAGGAATATTTTTTCTGCTCTAATGTTTACTGTGTTTTATGTACTCGCATTCAACTGTCTGAGCAATGGCCATTTTAACCACTTCTCGTGGAAGATTTCTCAAGAGGTTAATTGTTTCATTTACCACCATTGACATTTTCTGCTGTTAAACCAGAATATTCTCATACTAAAGAACTTTGTGCTCTTTTATATAAGAAAGTATTCTTTGAGTGAATATAAAAGCAATGTTTTCATACTTGTTGCAATAAGCTTAAAAGCTGCAGCCAACAAGAATTCATTCTTTATAGTTTGAACTTTTTTCTCTTATAAGCACACTAGCCATCAATTCAGAATCAAATTGGGAAAAAAAGAATTGGTATGCTTCTAACTATTGAAGTGACAGATGAATATAAAAATAATTGGAGATAGAAAACGCTGTGATTTTATTTTTATTAAGGTGAAAAAATAAAGAACAGCAAAGTACTTTATTTTCTGTATAATTAAGGAGGATTGTTGAGTTGGTGAATATTGCTGTATGATTCATATAGTACTCCTCCTCTTAGAATTCATCAGATTTTTGAGTTATATTTAAATAATGACACTTTCATAAAGACAGGGAACTTTTCAAATCAGAATCTTGAAATGGATTCAAATTTATATAGACTTCTCTTTATTCTATATTACACTTTCCCATCAGTTTGATCATCCTTGCTATTCTTGTCTTATTCATTAATTCATAAACCTATGTGTCTTCATTGTCTTCTGAGGAGTGAGGCTGAAGTTACTGATTCTCCTTTTAAAGCAGTTGTTAAGAAAAAGTGGTTAAATGATAATAATTTCAAAGTACTCTCAATATTATTAACAAAAATGGCTCATTATTTTGTCAAGTGGAGAGCACACGTAAATATAAAAATGAAACTTGTGAGAGGAGAGATTGTTGTTATTAATTATTATTTTCTGATGTTTGTATGACTTTGGGCAAGTAACTGAACTTCTCTCACCATGCCGTACACCTGAACCTCTCATGAGGATATGAGCCGATGTACAGCTCACAATTCTGGTGTGCTTATCTCTACAAATTCCAAATATGTGAAATATCCCTTTACCAGTGAGATGTGGAAAGAACAACTTAAAAGATGGTTTTATTGTATCCTTTGTGCCATGAGTTGCTATCTATACAGATAGTTGTCTTAGATCTATAGAGAGAGGAGCAGTTATGCCGTGCACCAGCATGCTTCCAGAGTTGTGCTTCACTCGGTCTTCAGATTGCAGCATAGTCCAGCTGGCCACTGATATCATGATAGGCTATCCGCTGTGACAAGAGTCTGATTTGCCACATTTGTGTTCCTTGTGTAGTGCTTTTGCGGCTATTTGTGTTCTTGGCTCTGGCTTCAGACAGCAGAGTATAGTTGTGGTAGCAGTAGATTGTGGATCCTGAGAAAACACATGACTAGGGGAGCATCCTACTTTGGGTAACCTCATAATTTCTAGGTCTTACACTTACTGTGAGGAGTAGAAGAGAAACCACAGGGCAAAATTATTTTAAAATGTTAACTACTATCAGGAGGTAACATTGATTTGGGATCTAACGTCAATGGCAATCTGCTGACTTTCCTTTATAGTTTTTTTTTTTAATGTTTATTTATTTATATGAAAGCCAGAGTTACAGAGAGGCAGAAGCAGAGTGAAAGAGAGAATGAAGGAGAGAGGATCCATCTACTAGTTCACTCCCCAAATGGCTGCAACTGCCGGAGCTGGGCCGATCTGAAGCCAGGAGCCTGGAGCTTCTTCCTGGTCTCCAACACAGGTGCAGAGGCTCAAGCACTTGGGCCATCTTTCACTGCTTTCCCAGGCCATGCTAGAGGTCTGGGTCAGATATAAAGCAGCCAGGACTTGAACTGGTACCCAGGACCCAGGCACCCATATGGGATGCCAGCACTGAAGGAGGAGGCTTTACAGGCTACGCCACAGTGCTGGCCCCATTTCTGTGTAGTTTTGATTAAATTTGTAATAAAACAGAAGTGACCTTTCTTAACAGATATTGGCAAAATCCTCCTTTGCTTCCTCAGCACTCTGGAAGATGACTTTGATATTATTATATAAGTGATTCCAAGGCAGTCTGGTGGAAGCTCAGGGCAATGTTTGGCAATGGAAAGAACTAGAAATATGTCAGTGCTGTAACCAACCATAATAGAAACTAGAGAATATTCTTGGATTCTGGGGAGAAATGGCAAAATATTAATTTAACCAAAATAAAATTTTAACCTTGGGGAACCCAGTTTGGGGAGCTGTTCTGTGCTTCCTAGTTCTTTTACTTGTGTTGTTGGGGCAGGGTCAGGGGAGGAGGAGAGATAGGACACACAATATGTTGGGGACCAGATGGATGGAGACTAAACTAGAACTACAGTTTTTCCAAAGCCAGAAATTAATTTATTTTAAAAAATGGATTGTTAATTCAGAAAAGCCAAAACATTAATATGAGATATTTAACTCAAATTTAACCCAAAGTATACTCAGACATTTTTTTTTGTGTGATGGTACCAGAAGGTGATATACATTTTTAAAATTCTAATGTTGTAGTATGTTTAGATTTTCCAGCTTCCCTGAAGCCTCTGGTTGCAGGGAAACTATTGAAAAACTTCTTTGTAACCTATACCAGTAAATCTATGCTAGCCTGCCTGTCATCTGTCTCATATAAATGAGGCAGTGCAGGTGGCTGCAACATTAGTGTTGGATGCTGCTTGCCTTAATGCGTGAGGCATGTAGACTTATGAAGCTGATTGTAAAACTTAAACATTAGCAAGAAAGATAGGCCTCCTGTCCCCATCAACTGGTTATAGACATGCTTCTCTAGCATCTCCCTTGGGTATTTGCACAAACGCTTTTTCCCTGATCCAAGCCAATTCCTTAAGTTCTACAATTACAGAGGAAGGCAAGTAGGATGAGGATGAGAATCTTCCACAAAGTTTTCTCTGGCATTTGTTTTCCTTATTGAAGTCTCCTTTATCTAAAAAGATATAAATATATTTTGAATGTAAAACCCAAATTGAAAATTCGCAAAACCAAAAGTAAGGTTGATTATGTGTCTTGCAAAGTATGTCGTATATGGTTTCCTTCCAACTCATCCAAATTCAGGTTGTCTTCCAAGGGTATCCTATTCAACTTTCTGGACAGTCAGTCTTTCTATATGTACTCAAGAATCTTCTGGGATTTCCTTTCTTTGAATTCTGATAATATTAATAATCTACCCATACCACTAGAGCTAGCTTAAGTCATATCCTTCCTTGTCAGTGTCAATTAAGTGGTTAGATATTTGAACTCGAATTTAAAAGCTCTGTGAGGATAAGGGCAGCTCACATACCTCTCCTATACCTACAGATTGTGGGCATGTGATAAATTCCCTTGTATGCTGAAAAGTATTTCCCAAGCAGAGAAAGTCCTCAAAGATAAGCATTTATATGTTCTTAAGGAATTTCACTAAGTAATGGAGGAATTAACACATACCAAATATCACAGCACCACAGAAAATGAAGGAAATAGTTCTCAAATTCTAAAAGAATCCCTATCTTTTCAGTCTTGTTCCTGAACTTGTTATTGTTGTAAGTTGCAATCACATTATAGGGATAGACATGATTCTTGCTTCTTCCTTATAAAGGCAACTGTTCTGAATCCAGGAAAACAAAATTAAATAAATTCTGAGAAGAAAATGAACAATAGTAACAAGCTCAACATTCTTTTGTTGGGGGATTAGAGCATTAATCATCCCATTATCTGCTATTTTGAGCTTTGCCAAAGTTGCTGGAGGTCGATAAGAATTAGTTCCAATTAAAGAACTTTGGAACTTTTCCTCTTATATCACCCACTGTTTTGGATTGAAATAAGATGGATGATGATAACATGGTCTTGATAATATAATTGTAGCTTCTTTTCATTTTTGCTAAGAAATTGTAGGAAAGGTCACTTCAGATTTAAAAAAAAAATTAAGAGCTTCATTGTCACAGAGTATCACTAATGCATATAATTACTGTTTTAGATTATAAAGAAGGTCTAAAGACAGACATTTATTTTAATCTTCACTCTTCAATTGCATTACTGACATTTGCTAATAACCAGAGGAAGTTACCTATTATGGTGTTGAGTTTTGAGTTATAAAGTTTAGCATTTTGACATGTGATGCCAGTACTGTATATAATGCACATAAAGAGAGAGAGCAGCAATAAACATGTCAATTACAAAATGTTAAAAACTTGAACTAGTCCTCAATAACTCCATTAGGGAATAACAAAATGCAATGGACAGTAGCAGTTATTTCAGACTGTCCAATAGACTGGTTTGAAGAATCACTACAGTTCATGTTTTAAAAGTTAGCAGAGTCTGGCAGATGGAGGTTTCCAGGCAAACTAATTCTGCAGAGTGGTAACCATGGGTAGGTTAGTTGTTAAAGCTTCAACATAATACTCTTTGGAGCGATGCTTTCTTATTTGGTACATTGATTAAAAAGTATAAATTTCAATGTTCTTCTAGATGTTAGAGAACTGCCTTGTATGATTAAGATAATATTGGATAACGTACAGCTTTTGATATTTTTCAACTATTTTTCAATCTTCCTTTCGTGGGCAGTGAGATGAGAGTTCACTGTTTAATTACCAGCTGTTGGGTTTATTTGTGTGTTCGATTAAAGTATTTAGAGACCAATTTACTTTGTTATTTGGAAAAAGAAGAAAGATGATTAAATTTGGAATTTTCTGTCTATTCTAACTTCTTCCTTTACAAAAATTTCTTTCTTTTACTGTTAATCAGTATTTGTTAATCAATTTCCCCCAAGATCCACATTTGATTAATATGTCTTTAAATTTTTTTTTTGATAGGCACAGAGATAGTAGGAGAGAAAAGGAAGAGGAATAGGAGGAGAGAGAGCTCCTATTAACTGGTTCACTTCTCAAATGTCTGCAACCACTGGACTCAGCTGTGCTGAAGCCCTGAGCCGGAAACCCAAACTAGCTTTCCTATATTAGTGGTGGAACTGAACCACTTGTTCTGAACCACTTGTTCATTACTGCTGCCTCTGAGGGTCTGCATCAGTAGGAAGCTGGAACCAGGAGCTGGGTATTGAACCCCAGCACTCTGATATGGGACATGGGAATCTTAACTGGCATCTTACCTGCTAGGCTAAATATGTTACCTCTCCCCTGTCCCCTAGCTTGGGGCTTTAAATCAAAGAAAGTGATCACAAGCCTACTGCAGGTTTAAATTCCTTTTGTTTTTCAGCATATACTTAAAACTTTGCTTTTTTTATTATGAAAGTAACAAATGTTCATAATGGAAAAATTTGAGTTGGAAAAAATAAATTGCAGAAAATTACATCATATGCAAAAAATTAACATTTATTTATTTATTTTTAAGCTTTTTCTATGGCATTGCGTTTTTGTATACAATCATCCATCTGTATGTTAAGTTTTGGAAATTTTTTTTAGTTTAAAATTATAACCTAAAACTGTTCCTGTGAGAAGTCAACTTATTAATGGATGTGTGTGTTCTGTTGCATGGGGTTTTTGTAATTTTCCTAGCCATTTCATATTGCTGAATATTTGGATATTTTCAATCTTCTGCTCCTTTAGTAGAGTTATGCCAATGTAAATCGTTGTGAATAAAGCTTTTCTTGGATTTTTTGGGTTATTTTTCCAGGGTTGATTCATTGGAATAGAATTTTTAGTCCAAGGGAATGATAATATCATAGGATGATAAAATGGAAATTTTGCCTGAGGTAACAAGGTATAAGGGATCACATTTTCAATAGGTGATATCAGATAAGATTACAAATTCTTAAGGAGCTAATTAAGAGTCAATTACTTCACTCTTAATCTTTTTATAGCATCAAAAGTATAAAGGAGTCATGATTTGAAAATTAGGGGGACTTTTCAGGGCATGTTCTTCAATTGCTGTTAGCCCCACCAAAAAAATGAATTGTGTGCCTGCCTCTCACTTCATCTTAGATAATTTAATATGTGCTCCTACTGATTGGAATGTCATGCTGAGTTTGTTTCTGACTCACACCTGAGAGATCTAAGAGGTGAGTGATTGGCTGCATACCACAATAAGGTAACAAAGTAAAATTACTTAACAAAGATAAGCAGAACTCCTAAAGTTTGTCTAGGAAGGAAGCTGTGAGAATTTCTCATGAGTCACATGATAGCAGAGCCAAAATAGTTTCATCTTAGGTAATAATCAACAAAGCCATTTGACATGGCAGTAAGTTCTCAGAACCTGAAAATGTTAGTAACAAGCCTGAAAGAAAGAAGCATTTGCTGTTGTTAGGATACTGTATATCTCTGAGAACTTCTGAAGGACAGAGGTGGGTGTTTGGCACAGTGCTTACAATGCTACTTGGAATATCTGCATCCTGTATCAGAGTGCCTGGCTCAAGTCCCAGATCTGCTTCAATTTCCAGCTTCCTACTAATGCACATTGAGGGAGGCAAGAGGATGGCTCAAGTTCTTTGGTCCCTGCCACCTACATGGGAGAACTGGATTGAGTTCTGAGTTCCCAGCTTCAGCCTGTTCCAGCCTTGGTTGTTACAGGCATTTGGGAAGTAAACCAATGGACAGAGGAGATCTCTCTATCTAGGTCTCTTTTCGCCTTTCAAATAAATAAAAATAAAGGAAAAAAAAAAAAACCTCATGAAAGGCAAGCGAGAAAGAGAGTGGGCAGGAATGCTAGAATAAGAAAAAGAAGTTTAAGTTTTGGAAATGTTGAGTTTCAGGAACTCATGAAACAGCCAGATGTGCTTAGCAGGCAGTGGGGCACACTTTGAGCTCAGAGAAGCCTTATTTAGAGATAAGGACATTGGCATAACTACTTGGGGTTGAATGCTTAAAATTTGAGATAATCTAAAGAGGGTGTAGCATGAAATGAGAAGAGGGCCAAAGGCAGAATCACTGATTATTTCATTCTGGAAGAGGATGAGAATCTGGAAAAAACACTAAGATTGAGCAGTGTTGTACAAGTAGAAGGAGAAAATGCTGAATAGGGAATGGTGTGTAAGGAGTTTTCAGGTAAGAGTTGTTTTTGTTTTTGGCAAATAATGGTACATTGGTAATTTTCCTATGTGGGTGCAGAGGTGCAAGCACTTGGGCCATCTTCTACTGATTTCCCAGGCAATAGCAGAGAACTAGATCAGAAGAGGAGCAGCTGGTACACGAACCGGTGCTCGTATTGGATGCTAGTACTGTAGGCAGAGGCTTAGCCCATTAAACCATCACACAGATCCAGATACAATGGTAATTGTTTCCAGCAAATAAAGCCTCATTATAATGGTAGGACAGGGAAATGACCACAATGAATTGAATAGTGAATGAATAGGTTGAGAAAGGAAATCTGGATGAAAAGCTTTCTTTCCTGGATGTTGATTGTGAAAGGAAGGGAAGATATGTACAACTGAGAAAAAGGCTTAAAAGATCTATGGAAAGATAATAGCCTTCAGTAAAGGGAGGTGTCTGGGGAGCAATATAGGGCAGAAGGATTAGATAAGGGACATAAAACCCAAAGAAGACAAAAGGAAAATGGACAAAGAGTCTCCTGTCCCATTTAATTGGAATTTTAAACAATTCACCTGGTTTGTGGTAACTAACATACAGAGTACAAAAAAATGTAATGCATATGAGTAAAACTGACATTTTGAGATTTGAGTCTATACCCTTGAGGAACAGTGGTTTTACTAATTACTACTTGTTGAATTCTTTATTTAGTGGAGGGTTAAACTTGTGATTGCAAAGCAAATTGAAAGTATGTCATTGAAAATATGGATAAAGTGAGTGATTTTTCTAAGCAAATGTGTTACCAAAATTGACACCATAGAACTACAAAGCCTAACCAGTTGACAAATTGATAGTTACTGAAGACCTATGTCCATCAACTGATGACTGGACAGAGTGGCATATATACACAATGGAATAACATTCATTCATAAAAAAAGAATGAACGCCTGTCTTTTGCAGTAAAATGGGTGCAACTGGAAACCATTATGTTAGTGAGATAAGCCAGTCCCAAAAAGACAAATATCATATGTTTTCTTGGATATATAGAAGTTAATATAGAATACCAAAAATGCATAGGAATGAAATGGACATCTTTTGATATGATTGTTGTTCTTAGCACTTGTTTATACTCCTGTGGAACTATGGTCTTTAGACTTGTTGAATACTATTAGTGGTGAATTAAGCCTATGATTTTAGAGTGGATTAAAAGTATGTCTTGGCAAAAATTAAAGAAAAAAAATAAAGAAGGAAAGAGGGGGATTGAGGCAGGGAGAGGGAAATGGATGGAAGTCTGGTTATCTTTTTAGAACTGTACCTATGAAATACATGAAAAATGTTCTATTTATTTTAATAATATATATTATTAAAAAAGATCTACAGTAACTCTGTACTAGAGGTGACTGACAATGGTTGGTAGAGCTTATATGCATCTCTTCCCACCTCCAAATTCAATAAAATCATCTTACTAAGGTAAAAAAAAAAAAAAGAAAATATGTCATTGCAATATGGAGATACCTCAGAAATCTGAATATAGACCTACCTTATGACCCAACCATCCCTCTCCTGGGAATTTACCCAAATGAAATGAAATCAGCATAGGAAAGTGTGATCTATAACTCCATGTATATTGCAGCTCAATTAGTAATAGCTAAAATATAGAATCATCCCAGATATCAATCAACTTAAGACTGGATAAAGAAATCATGGTATATATACACTATGGAGTAAGACTCAGTCATAACAAAGAATGAAATCCTGCCTTTTGCAACAAAATGTATGCAACTGGAAACCATTATACTTAGTGAAATAAGCCAGTCCCCACAAAACAAATACCATATGATTTATTTGATTTGTCATAACTAATAGAGTACCTAAAAGGTAATGTATAATAGTGAAAATGACATTTTGAGATTTGATGGTTATTTACAGTCCTTGTCTTCACTGTTGAGAAATAGTGTTTTTTACTTTATACTATCTGTTGAACTCTTTACTTAGTGTACGGTTAGTCTTATGAGTATAAAGTAAACTGAAAATAGATCTTTGTAAAAACTAAGAGTGATAATAGGAGAGGGAGGAGGAAGAAAGGTGGGCACATGGACGGAAGGGAAGGTAGGGTGGGAAGTATCACCATGTTCCCAAATCTGTATAAATGAAATATATGAAATTTATATACCTTAAATAAAATTTAAAAAAAGAAAGTATGTAACCATAAAAATTTAAAGAAAAATAAGAAGAGAATGAGGAAGAGGGGAGGGTAAGGTGGGAAGTATCATTATGCTCTTAAAATTGTGTATATGAACTACATGAAATTTGTTCCCTTTATATAAATACAAAAGTAAAAAAAAAAAGGAAAGCTATGGAACTTTAAGAATGGTACATTCTTTAATATTGATATATGATGATGTCTAACGTGCATTGTGAATGTAAACAAAAAATAACATAGTGTATTTAGTGTTGTACCAGGGTTATAATGAATAGCCATATGGATTGTATACCAGTATGTGAAAAATGCCCTATAGATCTGTGCATTGTTTGTGAGCCAGCACCTCATGTTAACTTTGCTGGAGGACACTTCAAGATTCTCAACATTCTTTGTTCTGGTCAATAATCAGTAGAATAATCATTTTATCATTTAATTTCAAACTTCTCTATTCAAGGATATTGTGCCCATCAGACTGATGGATCAGATTCTCTGCTCTGCTTGATAGCTATGTTTTTTTTTTTTTTTTTTTTTTTTTTATTAAACTTTTATTTAATGAATATAAATTTCCAAAGTATAGCTTGTGGGTTACAATGGCTTCCCTCCTCCCATAACTTCCCTCCCGCCCGCAACCCTCCCCTTTCCCGCTCCCTTTCCCCTTCCATTCATGTAAAGATTCATTTTCAATTCTCTTTGTATACAGAAGATCAATTTAGTATATATTAGGTAAAGGTTTCAACATTTTGCCCATATAGCAACATCGAGTGAAAAAACTACCATTGGATTACTAATTATAGCATTAAATAGCAATGTACAGCACATTAAAGACAGAGATCCTACATAATTTTTTTTTCAAAATAATTAATTTTCTATGCCATTTCCATTTTAACACCAGGTTGTTTTTTTTTTTTTTTCATTTCCAATTCTCTTTATATACAGAAGATCACTTCAGTATATAATTAGCAAAGACCTCATCAGTCTGCGCCCACACAGAAACGCAAAGTATAAAAATACTGTTTCAGTACCAGTCATAGCATCACTTGGCTTTAGACGACAGCTATGTTTTTGAATTAAGTATAATAAAGGGTCCTTCTGATGATAATTTGGTTCTTCACATTGCTTGTTCACAGGAAGAGAATGCACTGGCATGCTGATTTGAGAATTTCTGCCAATGGTTGGGCCTCTCATAAATGAATATATTGTCATTCTGGTGTATATTATCAGTGTTGGAGAACATGATTAATGAGAGTTCGCCCCTCAGAGTCAGTCTGCTAACAAAACTGTATTTCTCACTCTGTCCCTGCAAACTAAAGTCCAGTTCCTTGACTGTGGTGAATTCATTAAGCTCAATTTTATTTTGTGTGGGCTCACTTCAGGAAGACATCTGGCCTTTTCCAGTTGATGTTCCTTTGTTATATGGACCATTTTCTATTTAAATTCAGTGGCTTAATGGTCTCAGCCTTCACTGTAAGAAATAGTCATGCGCATGATAGAGTGTAGACGAGCAGTGGGATGTGAATGTGTGTAATGGAGTTGAGAACCGAATCAGGACATGAAAAGGATTGTTGAGCCTTGTTAAGGATGTAGCTGGGTTGTTTCTGTCAGCCAAAGACTGTTTTGGGTTACACTCCATGTCCCAGTAACTCTCTCAGTTCCAGGCAAATAGGAACTATTGGCCACCTTAGATACAGCTGACATTGGAGATTAAAAATTCATAAAGAAACAACCCTTAAGATTTGGTGAGTTGTTTGAGAGAGTTTCTGCATCTATGGAGTTGATACAAGAAGGTGGGTGTTTGGATTGATTCTAGACATGGGGAAGTTGCTGAAGAAAGATGATAGGTTGAGGATCTTAGGAGCTAAATGATCTAGGTAGAGAAGGGTAGGAGATGAGGCCAGAGTGGTCATCTGTCTGAGTGAAACCTTGGTTCTGTGACTGCTGTGCTGTGAAGGGGGGGTGACACTGAGTGGAGCATAGCAGCCTGGTCTAACCAGGAAATCTTGTGCCCTGATCAGATAAAGGGTAGAATAACGCTCTGGTAAAACAATTCAGGCATGCACAACGAGGAGGCCCTCAAGTAATCATGCCAAGTTGTGCCTTTCTACACCTCATCCTTTAAGGTTTTGTAGAATCATAGAATGTTGGGACTTGAAAGGATCTTAGCATTGTCCAGTTATTCCATTGGACATTGAGGAAGGTGAAATTTGTATTTACATTACAAGACAGTATGTGAGATTTATTGCATTTTCTCTATCATTGTGACAGTGATTGAAGCAATCAATGAATGAGCAATTTAATGGGACTGAGAGGAGAACAAAAATAATCATAGCATAAGCTGTTAGGTTATTGCAGTGTCTTAACAATGTGGCTCTAATGTTTGCCACTCTGATTCACTGCTAAAATACTACCAAAGAGATGAAAAAATACATCAATCTACGTATTATATAGCCTGATTCATATGGCTACTAGTAAAAGAGTGATTGGAATTTCAAAGAATTGAATATATTATTGAATATATTAATATTGAAAAATCTTGTGATCAGTGTGTCTAAAGTAGTATCCGAGTTGTTATTAAATTCCTTTCAGAGGAAATTCTGAAGTGTCTGTAACTGGAGGCCAATACTTAGATGCTTTAGGACAGAAATCAGTAATGTTGTTGGCCTGAATGGGTAGGTTAAGTGTGGTATGCAGAGTAACAATACCGTTCCATCCAGATAAATGTCCATTTCTTCATCACCAGAACCTATGAATATATTTTGTTACATGTTAATAGGAAATTAAGGTTGCTAATAGCTGTCTTTGAAATGAGTATATTATCCCATATTAATTGGCTCTACAAGAGGGGTCAGCATCAACAGGTGAAAGGTGGGAAAGCCATTGCTGGCTTTCTTGATAGAAGGGAACAATGAGCCAAAGAATGCAGAGTGAAGCAGCTGGAAAAGATAAGGAGGTAGATTGCCCCCTACAGTATGGAAGGAATACAGCTCTGTTGACACCTTATTTTTTTTTTAAACTTTTATTTAATGAATATACATTTCCAAAGTACAGCTTATAGATTATAATGGCTTCCCCCCTCCCATAACTTCCCTCCCACCTGCAACCCTTCCCTTTCCCACTCCCTCTTCCCTTCCATTCACATCAAGATTCATTTTCAATTCTCTTTATATACAGAAGATCAGTTTAGTATATATTAAGTAAAGATTTCAACAGTTTGCCCCCACATAGCAACACAAAGTGAAAAAACACTGTTGGAGTACTGGTTATAGCAATAAATAACAGTGTACAGCACATTACAGACAGAGATCCTACATGGTATTTTTAAAAAATTAATTAATTTTCTATGCCATTTCCAATTTAACACCAGGTTTTTTTTTTTCATTTCCAATTATCTTTATATACAGAAGACCGATTCTGTATATACTTGGTAAATATTTCATCAATTTGCATCCACACAGAAACACAAAGTGTAAAAATACTGTTTCAGTGCTAGTTATAGCATCACTTCACATTGGACAACATATTAAGGACAGATCCCACATGAGATGTAAGTACACAGTGACTCCTGTTGCTGACTTAACAATTTGACACTCTTGTTTATGGCGTCAGTAATCTTCCTAGGCTCCAGTCATGAGTTGCCAAGGCAATGGAAGCCTTTAGAGTTCGCTGACTTTGATCTTATTCCAATAGTGTCATAGTCAAAGTGGAAGTTATCTCCTCCCTTCGGAGAAAGGTACCTCCTTCTTTAATGGCCCCATTCTTTCCACTGGGATCTCACTCGCAGAGATCTTTCATTTAGGTCTTTTTTTTTTTTTTCCATGGTGTCTTGGCTTTCCATGCCTACAATACTCTCATGGGCTCTTCAGCCAGATCTGGATGCCTTAAGGGCTGATTCTGAGGCCAGAGTGTTGTTTAGGACATCTGCCATTCTATGAGTCTGCTGTGTATCCTTCTTCCCATGTTGGATCTTTCTCTCCCTTTTTGATTCTATCAGTTAGTATTAGCAGACACTAGTCTTGTTTGTGTGATCCCTTTGACTCTTAGTCCTATCAGTATGATCAATTGTGAGCTGAAATTGATCACTTGGACTAGTGAGATGGCATTGGCACATGCCACCTTGATGGGATTGTGTTGGAATCCCCTGGCACATTTCTAACTCCACCATATGGGGCAAGTCCGATTGAGCATGCCCCAAATTGTACATCTCCTCCCTCTCTTATTCCCACTCTTATATTTAACAGGGATCACTTTTCAGTTAAAATTCAAACACCCAAGAATAATTGTGTGTTAATTACAGAGTTCAACCACTAGTACTAGAACAACAACAACAACAACAACAACAAAAATACTAAAAAGGATAAAGAATTACATTGTACATCAAGAGTCAGGACAAGAGCTGATCAGGTCATTGTTTCTTATAGTGTCTATTTCACTTCAACAGGTTTCCCCTTTGGTGCTCAGTTAGTTGTCACTGATCAGGGAAAACAAATGATATTTGTCCTTTGGGACTGGCTTAATTCACTCAGCATGATGTGTGCCAGATTCCTCCATCTTGTTGCAAATGACCGGGTTTCATTGTTTCTTACTGCTGTATAGTATTCTATAGAGTACATGTCCCATAATCTCTTTCTCCAGTCTACTGTTGATGGACATTTGGGTTGGTTTCAGGTCTTAGCTATTGTGAATTGAGCATTAACATTAATGTGCAGATAGCTTTTTTATTTGCCACATTAATTTCCTTTGGGTAAATTCCAAGGAGTGGGATGGCTGGGTTGTATGGTAGGGTTATGTTCAGGTTTCTGAGGAATCTCCAGACTGACTTCCATAGTGGCTTAACCAGTTTGCATTCCCACCAACAGTGGGTTAGTGTCCCTTTTCCCCACATCCTCTCCAGCATTTATTGTTGGTAGATTTCTGAATGTGAGCCATTCTCACCAGGGTGAGGTGAAAGCTATTGTGGTTTTGATTTGCATTTCCCTGATGGCTAGTGATCTTGAACATTTTTTCATGTGTCTGTTGGCCATTTGTATTTCCTCTTTTGAAAAATGTCTATAGAGGTCCTTGGCCCATCTCTTAAGTGGGTTGTTTGTTTTGTTGTCATTCAATGCAATACCAATCAAGATACTGAAGACATTCTTCTCAGATCTGGAAAAAATGATGCTGAAATTCATATGGAGTCACAAGAGACCTCGAACAGCCAAAGCAATCTTGTACAACAAAAACAAAGCTGGAGGCATCACAATACCTGATTTCAGGACATACTACAGTGCAGTTGTTATCAAAACAGCATGGCACTGGTACAGAAACAGATGGATAGACCAATGGAACAGAATAGAAACACCGGAAATCAATCCAAACATCTACAGCCAACTTATATTTGATCAAAGATCCAAAACCAATCCCTGGAATAAGGACAGTCTATTCAATAAATGGTGCTGGGAAAACTGGATTTCCACGTGTAGAATCTTGAAGCAAGACCCCTACCTTTCACCTTACACAAAAATTCACTCAACATGGATTAAAGACTTAAATCTACGACCCGAAACCATCAAATTTTTAGAGAGCATTGGAGAAACCCTGCAAGATATAGGCACAGGCAAAGACTTCTTGGAAAATACTCCAGCAGCACAGGCAGTCAAAACCAAAATTAACATTTGGGATTGCATCAAATTGAGAAGTTTCTGTACTGCAAAAGAAAGAGTCAGGAAAGTGAAGAGGCAACTGACAGAATGGGAAAAAATATTTGCAAACTATGCTGCAGATAAAGGGTTGATAACCAGACACCTTATTTTTAACCAAGTGAGACCCATTTCAGACTTCTGATCTCTAGAACTGTGAGATAATAAACTTGTGTTACTTTGGGCCACTAATTTTTTGGAATTTGTTAAAACAGCAGTTTTGAAATACTAAAGCAATAACCTGAGGAGGTGATGGACTGTCATGGAGACAAGGAGTTTGGACACTGTGGCAATGTGGACAGTGCCTGCCCAACATGTGGCCCCTATTCGGCTCTAGACAATTTCTTTTTTTTTTTTTCCTTTTTTTTTTTTTTTTTGACAGGCAGAGTGGACAGTGAGAGAGAGACAGAGAGAAAGGTCTTCCTTTTTGCCGTTGGTTCACCCTCCAATGGCCGCCGTGGTAGGCACGCTGTGGCCGGCGCACCGCGCTGATCCGATGGCAGGAGCCAGGGGCTTATCCTGGTCTCTCATGGGGTGCAGGGCCCAAGCACTTGGGCCATCCTCCACTGCACTCCCTGGCCACAGCAGAGAGCTGGACTGGAAGAGGGGCAACCGGGACAGGATCGGTGCCCCGACCGGGACTAGAACCCGGTGTGCCGGCGCCGCAAGGCGGAGGATTAGCCTAGTGAGCTGCGGCGCTGGTCTAGACAATTTCTTTTGAGAGAATAAGCACTTCGAGTTACCAGATTTGTCCATCTTCAAAATAAGGTGAAAATATACATTTGTATGTGAAAGTTACTATTTTATTTAATTATTTGCTATTCTTTCATGTAATAAAAACTTTTGTCATTGTATACAAGTGTATATGAATGAGAATATTCATCATAGTATTTTTGTTATAGCAAAGAATTCGAAAAATACTACATGTCTGTCAAATATGGGTGTAAGTAAATAAATGTAAATATGTATAAATAAAATGCATGGTTTAGTAAAAAAAACAAAGAACTGTGTATTCTTTTTTTTTTTTTTTTTTTTTGACAGGCAGAGTGAGATAGAGAGAAAGGTCTTCCTTTTTGCCATTGATTCACCCTCCAATGGCCACCGCGGTTGGTGCGCTGCGGCCGGCGCACCGCGCTGATCCGATGGCAGGAGCCAGGTGCTTCTCCTGGTCTCCCATGGGGTGCAGAGCCCAAGCACTTGGGCCATCCTCCACTGCACTCCCTGGCCACAGCAGAGAGCTGGACTGGAAGAGGGGCAACCGGGACAGGATTGGTGCCCCGACTGGGACTAGATCCCGGTGTTCCAGCGCCGCAAGGCGGAGGATTAGCCTATTGAGCCGCGGCGCCGGCTGAAGAACTGTGTATTCTAAACACGTTGAGTAAAGATTGAAGTACAATGAAACATATAGCATGACACTTCACTTGTTACCATAAAAATATACTTATAAAATATATAGTTTGGGGATGATTATATGTAAAAATTAACATTAGGAAAATGAATCAGAACACATAAGTACCTTAGAATGGATATCAATGGGGGATTAAAGAGGAGCTTGTGATCAGGGATAATAGCTGAAGAGGGACAAAAAGTCAGGATGAAATAGATGACAATAAAGGAGGACAATAAAGAGGACAATAAAGGAGGTTAGCCCAAGAAATTCCATTGGGAATATCAAGATAACTAAGCCTTAGTCCTTCCCCTCACAAGTTTTATGGAGAAATGAGGAAGAAAGATCTATAAATTAGGTAGAATGAAAAAAATAAACAATAACAATGTACATTAGAAATAAACAATATTCATTCATTTATTCAACATTCATTCAAATATTTATTAAGCACCTGCTGTGCTCCCAGCAGTGTATTTAATCATAGTATGTCTGTGTAGTATGGGATACATTTGTAAAAGTGGTAAGGTCTGTGTTTCATTTTGTTTTTAAATTCCACCCAAACTTTGCCTCAAAATAAGTTTCAAATAATGGTGGCAAGTCCGCTTTTCTATGCCTTGGAGTCCTCATTAGTATAAAGGGCATTATGCCTGTTCTACCTCCATATCAGATTTTTGTGAGAAAAATGCATGAAGTTCCTGTGGAGTTTTTCACTGATGGTAGACAACCTGATGTGGCTTACTTTCTCATTTCTCCCCCTTGCTTCCACTTTTCCTCTAACCTGCCATTGCCACTGTCTGGCCAATGCCCAAAATTGCTGGTGTCCAAGTCATTGCAATGGACACTCAGGCTGCCCTTCCTCTTCCACTTCCCCTTCTTCTTGCCCTTCAATATGGCTTATGATTTAAACAAGACAACCCTAAAACACCTCCTTTATCAGTAAATCATAAAGTCATAACCTATTAGAGTAGGAAGATATTTAGATGTCTTCCTCAATCTTGTCTACATTGCCGGAATCCCAGGAGGATCACCTTAGAGGCTCATTCTTTGTATCCATTTCTATCATTCCCATTTTAGTTTTCTAAATTGCATGCTGTGGTAAGGATGTGGTCATAATTTCTCTTTGTTATCAATAATTCCTTTAACCACAATCCACTGCTTGATAAAAATATTCTTTCCTCATGGGGATTTTGAAGATTCATTTGTAGAAAAAAAATTCCTAGAATAGAAGTATTCATATTGTGATGTTTCATAGGAAAAAATATTCTTGATAATAGGCCTCAGAGTGTTTGCCTAATTCCTACTGATCCACATCTGTTCCATAAAGAGATTTCTATTTGGAGTTGGTGGGATTTTAAAACAAGTCATCAAAGGAAATTTGAAAATCAAGTAGGGGCAAATTTTCACATTGGAGCCAGATACCTTTATCATAGTAATAAAATGATCTGTATGCCAGGATTTATTAGCTCTTATTGACAGTTACAAGACATAAGATGATGATGAAATGAAACATCAACCTAATAGTTATGAAGAGATGGCTCTGTTTCATAGTTGGATTTCTTGAGTATTTTTGGTGTTAAAGCAATATATGATTATAGGAGAATGTTAGCTATAAACTGAAGCAGTTTCCTGGAGGGAATACATTTTGCAATAACTCCCATTCAACTGAAGTTCTCTGTAAACTCAGAAAGAGTGGAATTCCTTGTACTTACTTTTTATTGTGTGAAATTGCTATTGCATTGCAAGTGTTATAGATGTTTGGAAAGGAAGAATGGGGCATTATTAGAAATATATCCCTGGGGAATAATTTAGCATTACTAGTAGGAGATGGAAGAAATGGCTTAACACTGAAAATGCAATGCCTGAGAAATATTATCAGTAACATGCTACTAAAACCAAAGGCTGGACTGATTACAATCAGTGGGAGTTTGGCTACATAAAATCTGCATTAGAACTTGTGGGAAGAAGAGAAACAGGAATTAGCTGTATTGTTACATGGGCTGTGCTGGACAGTAAGGAACAAATTCAAAGGAATCTATTAAACAGAAAAAAGCATTAACAGGCTCTTTGCAGAGATTCTGCACAACAATCTCTTTTTTCTACAGGACTCAGTGTGCTTTACAAAGTGCATGATTCACAGGTCCCCAGGGTGTTTATTTCATGTAAATATTACAATCAGAACAGAAATCATGAAAGTTTTAATTCATACATGCATATAGAAAGTTGAAAGTGAAGTTGAGACTTGAATCCAGGTTTTATGGTTTGTTTTTTTTTAAATTTCTTTATGGAAACTCTTATTGCTAGATATGAGTTTTGAAATACTTTTTGTACAACTGAGAATTCACTTCATTCATTGGATTTCCTTTATTTGGTCTGGTAATTTAAATTATTTTTATCTCAAAATACTTAGCAGGAACAAGAAATTAACCCAAATGATTACACCATAATACATTTAATTCTTGATATAATACTTTCTGCAATCTGAATTAATTAAAAATATTTTGTTACTTAAATTAGACTTTTTCAAATTATAAAAAAGTAAATCATGCACATAATAAAAAATTCAACATATATAGTTAACTTAAAATGGAAAGTAAAAGTATTTCTTTCCCTGACTCCTATTCCTATGCCCCAGATATTTGCTATTAACTTTCTTTATTGCCTTTGGAAAAACTTTAATGTTCCTGAGAAGACATTTTATTGTGGTGATGCAAGCTCTATTTAATCCCATATCACTTTGATTATACAAATGGAAGAATTATGTGCACAGTCTTTTGTACCTTATCTTTTTCTCTTGCCAAAATGTGTTGGTTATCTTATCTTTACAAATCATTACCTTAGAGAAGGGGGCAGAGAGAGGACAAGAGGAGAGGATCTCATTCGCTGGTTTATTCTCCAAATGCCCTGGAACTGGAAACTCAATCCAGATCTCCAATGTGGGTGACAGGGACCCAAGTACTTGAGCCATCACAGGCTAGGAGGAGGCTGAAATTGGGAGAGAACCCAGGCACTCCAATCTTTATTCATTATCATTTGGGATAGGGGCATCCCAAAAGTATCTTTTCTGCTGTGCCAAATGCCCACCTCAAGATCTGTCTCTTCTTAAATAGTGGAAAGTTTTTTTTTTAACTTTTATTTAATGAATATAAATTTCCAGTGTACAGTTTATGGATTACAATGGCTTCCCCCTCCCATAACTTCCCTCCCACCCGCAACCCTCCCCTCTCCCGCTCCCTCTCTCCTTCCATTTGCATCAAGATTCATTTTCAATTCTCTTTATATACAGAAGATCAGTTTAGTATAAAGATTTCAACAGTTTGCACCCACATAGAAACACAAAGTGAAACATACTGTTTGAGTACTAGTTAAAGCATTAAATCACAATGTACAGCACATTAAGGACAGAGATCCCACATGAGGAGCAAGTGCACAGTGGCTCCTGTTGTTGACCCAACAAATTGACACTCTAGTTTATGGCGCCAGTAACCACCCTAGGCTCTCGTCATGAGTTGCCAAGGCTATGGAAGCCTTCCAAGTTTGCCAACTCTGATCATATTTAGACAAGGTCATAAAAGACAGAGTGAGGATAGTAACCAATGATCCTAAGAGTGGCATTTACCAGGTTTGAAAATTATACAGCATTAAGTGGGGAAGAGGACCATCAGTACACACAGGTTGGGAGTAGAGCCATTGGTGGTAGAGTAGAGGTTATGATTACACAGGAATGAGGCCCAAGTACGCTAGACAGGGCCTAGAACAAAGGACAGAGTCATTATTAGAGGAGCTAAGAAAGGTGCTGTCTAAGCTACAAGTAATTTTTCTGATTGAGAGGCAAATAGAACCTGATAGAAGGGGCTTGATAATAATCTGGTGGGCTTTAGGCCTTGTAAATTCAGAGGCCCAGTTATTCTATTTTGTATTTTTACCATAATTATTTACATTGTTTTTTTTTTTTTTCATTTGTGATGGATTTTCATGGCCAATGTTCTTTCAGCTTAAACTCCTCAAATCTGCTTCCAGTGCTCAGAAAAAAATTTGAGAAGCCACTTCTCATGAAGGTATTAAAACAGTGCTTTTAAACAAATCTTCATGTGTTTTAAAAAACAACTCAGAAGCTATTGGTGGCACAGAGAGCATGTTTTCAGTGATAAACAAGATACTCCCCTAGCTCTCGCTGTGTGTGTAGGTGAATGTGTGCAATCACAAGTGTGTGCTATAACAAATAATGCTACATTGATCTTTGTAGATATTTTTTCATATTCATGTGAGTATAACTAGAGAAAAATTCTTACATTTAGGATTTGTTGGCCACATAGATAATGTGACACAACTGTCTCAGTGTATAGAGCAGATTGGTTCCAGGACTGTGGATATTCAAGTTCCTTGTATTCAAGGGCATATTAATTGCATGTGACATCCTTCTGTATACTTTAAATCACTTCTCTATTATTTATATTTATACTTTATGTATACCTGCTTTAGTTGCATTTGGATTTGTTCAATCAGATGTTATATTTTCCCCTTTTTTAAAATTCTGAGTCATATTTTTAAAAAAACTATCTGTCCTGTAATGAAATTAAAATATAATCTATTTAAAATATAATCTTTTTATGAAATGATCTGTTTTTTATTTTTGCTTTATAGTTTATGATTAGGAAATTTTATGATCTGTGTTTAAGTGTTTGGTGGTATTCATCTATATATGTATGTATACTTAAGTCAGTTTCTTGGCTTTCAGATGGTTTGTATTGAGTTTTAACTCAGAAACTTGTGGAAATTGGCATAATCACTGTTCTCTACCACTTTCCCCCTCAATTTGTTACTCCTTTCAAAATGTGTTCTGCAATTACTTCCTTTCAAATTGTGTTCTGCAATTCTAATTCTCTCATTTAGACATTTACAGTTTCTTCATTCCATACTCCTTCTCTGTGTTTTGGAATTATTATTTTTTTTTGTTTTCACTCAAATAGTATTTTCAACACTTTGTAAAAAAAGAATCAGCAATGTTTGATATCCTTTGTAGCCTAGCTTTCCAGGAATATCTGTCTGTGCTTTTATACTTAAATAAACTTTGACTTTTTTTAAAAAAGAAAACTTTGACTTTTTTTAAAAAAAATTTATTTATTTATTTGAAAGGCAGAGTTACACAGAGAGAGAAGGAGAGGCAGAGAGAGAGAGAGATAGAGAGAGAGAGAGAGAGAGAGAGAGAGAGAGAGAGGTCTTCCTTCCGCTGGTTCACTCCCCAGATGGCTGCAACGCCTGGAGCTGTGCCAATCTGAAGCCAGGATCCAGGAGTGTCTTCCAGGTCTTCCACGTGGGGGCAGGGGCCCAAGGACTTGGGTCATCCTCCACTGCTTTCTCAGGCCGTAGCGGAGAGCTGTATTGGGAGAGGAGCAGCCGGGGCTCAAACTGGTGCCCACATGAGATGCTGGCACTGCAGGCGGAGGCTTTACCTGCTACATCACAGCGCCGGCCCCTATATCTACTTTCTTAATTAAAAACAGATGTACTGATTTATTTGAAAGGCAGAGTAACAGAGAGGGAGACAAAGAGAGAGAAAGTGATCATTTATTCACTGGTTTACTCTGTAAAAGAGTGCAGTGGCCAGGGCTGGTCCAGGCCAAAACCAGGACCCCAGAGTTCCATCGGGGTCTCATGTGTTGGTTACCCGAGTACTTCGGCTATCTTCTATTGCCTTCCTGGTGCATTAGCAGGGAGCTGGATCAGAGCTGGTATTCCAAAATGGGATGCTGGCGTTGCAGGGGTAGCCAAACTTGCTGCACCACAACACCAGCCCCCATATACAGTTTTTGGATATAATCTATTTTCCATAACAATTTGTAATTGTTGTGCAAAATTAGAAGAAAAATTTTTACTTAATATATCTTTTACAAATAATATGAGTACCCTAATCCTCTATAATTTTCTTCTCTAGGCATTATCTTCATTCTAATCAAATGCATACTTTTATATGTGTATGATATAATCCTCTTTGATTATATATATTTTTTTGACATGCAGGGTGGACAGTGAGAGAGAGAGAGAGAGAGAGAGAGAGAAAGGTCTTCCTTTTCCGTTGGTTCACCCCCCAAATGGCCGCTATGGCCGGCGTGCTGCAGCCAGCGCGCTGCGCCGATCCGAAGCCAGGAGCCAGGTGCTTCCTCCTGGTCTCCTATGCGGGTGCAGGGCCCAAGCACTTGGGCCATCCTCTACTGCCTTCCCGGGCCACAGCAGAGAGCTGGCCTGGAAGAGGAGCAACCGGGACAGGACTGGTGCCCCAAACAGGACTAGAACCTGGAGTGCTGGCGCTGCAGGCGGAGGATTAGCATAGTGAGCCACGGTGCCAGCCTCTGATTATATTTTCAAAACTATACTCCAGTTTTTACCCATGCTAATGTTTTCTTTTTGTCATGATTTTATTGAAAATATTTTTGCTTCTATTCATCATCTATGAAATTGTTTTATCTCTTCTTTGTTTTTTTTTTTTTTTGACTTTTAGCTCTGTCCCCTTCACCCTCAACCAGCCCACAGAGTCCAAATTATATTTACTTGGAATTTATGTTCTTTGACTTTTTTTCCATAATTTTTTTGTAACATCTCTTAGGATGTTTGATTTTCAACCAATTTTTCTTTCTTATATTCTTTTCTTTCTTCAAACTAGACCATATGCTGGTTCTTTTCCTGCTTTTTTTCAACTGTGAGTGAGGCTTCCTAACTCTGCTTAACAATGGTGTGAGATATTGTTATGGACAGAATGCTGTATGTGTCCAAATCCATCCATTAAAGTCCTATCTCCTAATGTGACAGCATCAGCGAGTGTGGTCTTTTTGGGGGCTGGGGAATTATAGCATTCCATGTGGTCAAAAGAGTAAAGTCCTCACAAATAGGATTAGTGTCTGTAGGAAAACTTGACTTAGCCTCTGTTCTTTGCAGGAAGGTGCCATCTGTGCATCAGGAATAAGGCACTCACCAAACCCAGAATCTACCTGTGCCTTCATCTTGAATTTCTTGGCCACCTGAAATAGGAGAGACAAATATTTGTTGATTAAGCCACCCTCATCATGGTGTTTTGTTATAGCAGCCTGAGAGTCTAAGATATATGGGGTAGAAAGAATGATCCAATCTTGGATTGCAGTTGCCAGAGCTTCCTAAGTACTTCTTTACTCTGAAACAGATCTCCCCTTAGACTGTGTATTCCTATTTCAGGGATGAGCAAGAGGCCTTTGTGGGTTGTAGGGAATGCTTGAACATCCCAAGTCTTCCATAAACTAATCTAGAGTGCATATAATAACATGTCTGGCTTCAGCCAACAGTAGAACTGCAATTGCCAGCTACCTTCTCTTTCTGTTTTTTTTTTTGCCATAATTACTGTTTGGGAAAAATATTTTCCTAGTTTATGTGATACACACCCAATTTCTCAAGAGATGGTATTTTCTTCACATTTTGCTGCTTTCTGAGTGCCTGATGAAGGACTGGTAAACCAAACACTATTCCTGTACCTTTAATTGGAAATCCACACACAATTGGTTTGTTGTTTTTGAAGCCTAAAAGAAATGTCATTAAAGATGATTTTAAAACACTTCCAGTGGCTAGTTGTGTGAGACATTTATCTAAATAGAAAGCCATCAGGACATCACTGAAGTCACTGGGAAGACTAGGAGTTTACTGCTCGCAAAAGTCCATTCAAGGTCAAATACTCAACACATTTATTATTGAATCAGTAACTCATCAATGGTGCATTGGGATGTGTAGAAGCAAAGTCTGGGCTCAGACTGGCAAGTTGTAATCTCACCTTAATTTTTTCAATGTCAGTTAGTAAGGAATGAGGGAGCTATTGGAGTCTTTACCAGAGAAGACATTTGATTAGCATTCTGTTTAAGAAAGATGGGTGACAGAGAGAGCACAACAAGGATTCATAGAAAGGGCATTGATTCAGAGGCCACTGCAGTCACTTGAGGGAGAGGTCACATCTTGTGGGGTTTGCATTGTTTCTCACTCACTACTTCAGATTCAGCAATCTTTTCTTGAATGGAGTGTAAAAGGAGGAAAATGTTAGTTATATCTTGGCAAACTCTCCTAATGTAACTTATATTTCTCTCAGAACCTCACTACTTGCCCACTGTAATTCTAATATTTATTTGGAAATAACTGACTAAAATTCTACAATTACCTGAAGTATATGTAATAATAGTTATTAATGATACATTCCTACTTCGAAGAACACATTATTGGACACCGAGAAGTAATGAGGAGTAGAATATTGTTTTCCCCTCAGGAAGCTTGCTTTCTATTATATGACAGGCAGAACAATGTCCCTCAAGGATATTAATATATAATACTTCAGAATCTGGTAATATATCCCCTTATATGGCAAAGGTACTTTCTAGAATTGACTAAGGATTAAGGACATGGTATGAGGATGATCAAAGCTCTCTGAGAGTTGAGAGCCAATGGGAAATTGAGGAGAATTTTAAGAATGGGGGCATTTCGCAAGCTGACTTGCCCCAAACGGCAGAGTTGGAAACGTACCAGGGGATTCCAATTCAATCCCATCAAGGAGGCATGTACCGATGCCATCTCATTAGTTCAAGTGATTAATTTCAGTTCACAATTGATGACTCTGATAGGTCAAAGAGTCAAAGGGATCACATAAACAAGACTAGTGTCTGAAAATACTAACTGATAGCACAAAAAAGGGAGAGAACAATCCAATATGGGAAGTGGGATACACAGCAGACTCATAGAATGGTGGATGTCCTAAACAGCACTCTGGCCTCAGAATCAGCCCTTAAGGCATTCGGATCTGGCTGAAAAGCCCATGAGAGTATTTCAGGCATGGAAAGCCAAGACACTCTGGAAAAAAAAAAAAACACCTAAATGAAAGATCTCTGTGAGTGAGATCCCAGTGGAAAGAATGGGGCCATTAAAGAAGGAGGTATCTTTCTCTGAAGGGAGGAGAGAACTTCCACTTTGAGTATGACCTTGTCTAAATATGATAAGAGTCGGTGAACTCAAAAGGCTTCCATAGCCTTGGCAACTCATGACTGGAGCCTAGGGAGATTACTGAGGCCATAAACAAGAGTTTCGGATTGTTAAGTCAACAACAGGAGTCACTGTGCACTTACTCCTCATGTAGGATCTCTGTCCTTAATGTGCTATACATTGTGATTTAATGCTATAACTAGTACTCAAACAGTATGTTTCACTTTGTGTTTCTATGTGGGTGCAAACTGTTGAAATCTTTACTTAATATATACTAAATTGATCTTCTGTATATAAAGAGAAATGAAAATGAATCTTGATGTGAATGGAATGGGAGAGGTAACAGGAGTTGGGAGGGTTGCGGGCGGGAGGGAAGTTATGGGGGGTGAGGGGAAGCCATTGTAATCCATAAGCTGTACTTTGGAAATTTATATTCATTAAATAAAAGTTAAAAAAAAAAGAATGGGAGCATTTAATTTGGGTTTATAGGTTGAACAGAATTTCAAGAAGTAAAGGTGTGGCAGAAAAATTCCAGGCAGAGGAACTGGAATGAACTAAGACTAGCAAATGTGAAAATTGGTACTGTTTTTAGGAAAGGAAGACCAGATCAGGATCACAATATATGTGATTATATTAACATTCCTAGCACATTTATTTTTCTTATTGAATATTTTTCCTGAGTTATAAATTTATAAAATATTCAGAATGCAGATATGAAGAAACTCATGCTGGAACCACACTGTGAAAAAATTTTAATATCACACAAATCCTATCATCTTTATTTAATATAGATTTCAAGTAATATGTACATATTTTAAAAACTTTCTGTTGACTATAGAGCTGTGGTCAAAGATTATAAGGGTAAATTGTCTGGAGAAGAAAGAAAAGATTAGCTAGTAGGAGAGTAGTTAGAAAGCACTGGGTCAGACTAGATAGGGCAATAGCATTCTCATGAATAAAATACACCACAGTACACCTGCCAGTGAATTTCTGTACGTTTTTCTGTGGTACTTCTTTCACAGACTGTTCATCTTTGGTTTAATCCCCCTATTTTGTTGATCTTTGTGCATATGTGAATAGTGAGACAGATAAGCTTAGTATAAAACTGCATTTGTAAGCCATCTAAGTTGAAACACTTTAATTCAATTACTGGCAAGTGAAGATGGTATATTCCTAAATTGCATTTTCTTTGACGTGCTCATACCCCTCTGCAATAGTCTTCTGTAATTGCTGGAATGGTTCTGCTTTCACCTGACAGAGATCCATTACCTATGTTACATCCCTTATGCCTCGGTCATGGATGACCTTCACTTCAGGAACTGATTACTGGAACTGATTACTGCAGGAGTACCGCACATTTCTTTGGCTTTCTGTGCCCTTCTTTGTGCCAGTTTTCTCCTGTTCTTATCACCTGCTGTTTGCCATGGAGCTCATCTTTCTTCAGTTAATCAACAGACTCCATTCTTTAGCCCTTTCCTCACATGGGATATGCTTCAGCTTTCTTCTTACGTTGTTATTACAGAGAGAGTCTGTGCAGGAGGTAGGAATGGTGGCCAATTGGGTGATGATGAGAGAGAGCGGGAGAAAGAAAGGGAAAATAAAGATGGCTGGAAGATTTCCAGTCTGGATGAAAATAGAGAAAAAACAGACTGGTTTCGAGGGTCAGGCTTGATTTTGGTTATGTTAAATGTGAAGCTCTAGGGATTGGGCATTTGGCCTAGAGGTTAAGATGCTGGTTGAGCCATTGGAATACTTGGGTTTATATCCCAGTTCCTCTCCAAATTCCAGCTTCCTGTTATTGTGGATCTTGGGTGGTTGGAGCTGATGGCTCCACTTGTTGGATCCCTGCCACCTACACAGGAAACCTAGATTGAGTTCCAAATTCCTGGCTTCATCCTGGCCCAATTCTGTTGTGGGCATTTGGGTAGTGAATCAGCAGATGGGCGCTCTGTTTTTCTGTCTCTCTTTGCCTCTCAAATAATATGTGTGTGTGCATAAATTTGAGATATTAAATGCCTCATCTAAGTGGAGCTGAATAGCAAACATTTGGAAATGGATGTCTGGTCTGGCAAAGAAAATGAGTCTGCAGTATAATTTTCTGGTAGCCATACAGAGAGGATAATTTCAAAAGTGAAACTACAAAGAGAAGTGCCCTTTGGTCTAGAGCTTAAGTATCCCCAAATGCTATATCAAAGTGCCTGTTTTCAATTCTCAGTTCCACTCTGGAGTCCAGCTTCCTGCTAATGTGCACCCTCAGAGGCAGCAGTTATGGGTCAAGCATTTGGATTCTTACCACTTGTCGGCAGGCCTTGATAAATTTTATGGTTCCTGGTTTAATGTGGCTCAGTCCCATCCACTGTAGGCATTTGGGGAATGAATAAGTAGATAAGAGATCTCTCCCTCTTTCTTTGTCTGTTTCTCTGTCTGTCTGTCTCTCTCTTTCTCTCCCTCTCCCTATTTCTGTGTCTCTGCCCCTCCAAAAATACATCTTTTTAAAAATAGAAAGTACACAAGGAGAGTGAATTTAAGAGGATACATTGAGACAGACAGAGTGCCAAAGAACGTAAAATTCATTACTATGGTTTCGGTATGGTTTGAGTTTGTTCCACAAAGCAGCAGGCTCTGGAAAGTTGGTCCCCAATATGGTAATATTGAGATGATAGAACATTTAATAGGTAAGGGGTAGTAGTAGGGAGGTAGGTCACTGGGGACATTGCTGTTGGAAGGGATCATTGTAGTTCTTGCAGGACACTGGTTTGTTCTTTTGAGAGAAAGATGTTATAAAAAGAGCAGAGCTGACCCTGGATCCCCTTTGCTTCCTGTTTCAGCATGTGAGTGCTGTTTTGATCTTGCAGGTACTCCCATCATGATAACATCCAATAGGTTGTGATATAGCCAGAAGGCAAAATAAATGAGACCAACTGACCTTGGATTTTAAGCCTCCCAAATTGTGAGCTAATTAAACCTCTTTTTTTTTTTTTTTAAATGAAGTACTCAGGTTCAGAACACCAAAAACAAGAAAACCAGAGTAATACAGCCATAGACAGTTTGCTTTGTGCGATATGTTGTCGAAGCCTCGTGATTTATCTGGGCAGCTTTGGCCACTGTAAGCTGCTATTCTTCCTCTTGGACCCCTGCTCCTTCTAGCTGGTTTGGGATACAGATTTGGTGAACCGATTCTTCAGTGGCCCATCTCACACAAATTAGTCCACCTACCTAAACTACTTTAAGGAGAACAGGATCATACATATTTGGGGGTAAAACAGAGATTGTGGGGATGGAAAAGACAGTTTGTTGGAACCTGTGGCACAAGCGCACAGCACATGCTGTCCACATCCTGTCTTTTTGTCACTAAAACTGAACACATCCATTATGATGCAGATATCCCAATTATTTATGCTGCCTTCACGTAATAGAAAGTTACCCCAGACAAGGGAAATAGAGAGGGAAAGCCCAAGTACTTTTCCTTTCTTCTGACTGTATGAGAATGAGCATCCCAGCAGCGTGATCTTTGTGAATGAGAACATGGTTCCACACACATGGTGGTGTGCTCTGGGAAGGCTTTGATGCTTCCAGATAGCTTTGCTCTGATACCCTTCTTCATAGTAAAATGCTTTTAATTTAGCTAAATTTACACTGGAGTCTTTTAGAAACTAGAGCCTTATTAGGAGTTCCTCCTCTCCCTTTATTGTAATTCTCGACAGAATTTCTCCCTGGCAGCTTTGTGGCTGTCCATATGGCTATCTTCAAAAGCCATCATACTCATAGAACCTTGACAAAATGCATCAGCTTCCTCAGAATTAGATTAGCATCTCAATCTGAGAGCTTTCCAGGCTCTTCCTGCTGACAAGAGATGAAAGCCTCATGAATAAAAATGTGCTTTGTTTGCCTCTATGTTGTAAGGTGCCCTGTGGACAGGGAAGACAGTTATAGCTAAACATCTTTTTCATTCAATTTTATAAATATTAACTTCTCTCATGGCTTGACACCAAACCCTTCTCTTCCAGTGATATGTGCTACAAAGATTGTATCATAACACTGGAAAATTTAATAGCACCCTTTAGAGTAGCAGATGATTCTAACTACTCCAGAAATCTTGGTGGAGGATGTGGGTTCTTTGTGCTTCATTATCAATTACCATCATGTGAAATAAGGTAATAATGAACTAACTTATTTCTCCTCAAAATTTTAGATCCAAAAGTAGCTAATAATAATAGTCAATCTATTCTGTATAAAATACCATAATAAAATCTGCATATATCAGACTGAAAGTAGATATTTAAACCTATCTTTTTATTTAACATATATTAATAATTTGTAGATGATATTTCAGCATTTCAGGGAATTCTGAGATACCAGATTCAGACTTAGAATTCACTTAATGTGAGATCTAACTGAACAAAATGATGAAATAAGACTTAACTTCATCAAGATAATTTTATGATAGTTCTACTTTTGTATTTGTATTGAAATCATTTTGGCGCTCTTCTGTGATTTAATCACACCCTAAATCTGCACATCCTAACATCAATCCTTTGGAAGATTTTATTTTTTAATATTTAAAAAGACTTATTTATTTATTTTTGAATCTGAGTTAGAAAAAAGGAGAGACAGAGAGAACAAGAGATCTTCCATCTACTGGTTCACTCCCCAGTTGGCTGCAAGGGCCAAGTCTGGGACAGGCTGAAGCCAGGACACAGGAGCTTCATCCCAGTCTCCCAAGTGGGTCTAGGTACCTGGGCCATCTTCCACTGTTTTTTCAGACCATTAGCAAGAAGCTGGATTGGAAGTGGAGCAACCAGGACTTGAACTGGTGCCCATATGGGATGCCAATGTTGCAGGTGGTGACCTTTCCCCTCCATGCCACAACTTCAGACCCTAAATAGACTTCTAAATGTCGTATTTAACTTCAGTCTGATGTCTCTTCTAAATTACTTTATCAAAGTCTTATTTATATTTCCTTTGAGAAAGCATGTAAGGGAAATTTTAACTGGAAATGGTATTTCTAACATATGGAGAAATTTCTAATGAGTTGCTGTTCTAAAGAAGCACTTTTTAGGTTTCATTCTATCTCAAGTAATTCTTTAAGAAGGTGGTTAAAATTTCAGGCTATGTTTGATAAACAATTTATGCCTGAGTTATGCTGCCTAGTGATTGAAAATCCAGAGTAAGCTTTCTAAAATACTAGCTACAATTTCAAAACTGTCAGTCTTATGTTTATCATATGGAAAGAGAGCCTAATTGCCATGGGAAAAAGATAGACAGGAGCCATATGGAACTTTATCATTTCTTAGATACTGTCTTTTATTTTAAAATCCAAAGACATGAAAGATATGTAGAGGAATTTAATCCTTTGTATATGCTGTTTTAGATTGAATGACATTGGAAAGATGAAATGAGGTTTTGTTTTTGAGCAATTATTTAAATGTACTGGTTGTGAAATTAATTATCCCAAGTGAATTCTCTTATCATGATTTTTAGCATGCTTTGGCTAGTTTCAGATTTCCATTTAAAGGCACATTTCAAGTTGGCCTTTTAATTGTGAATTTTTACAGATTTTTGTATGGGGGTTGCTTAAACTAGAAAGCAGAAGTAATTATATATTTTTAAAGATATTTGAATGGTATAAGAAACTAAGAGTAAAATGAATGAGTTCTAGTAAGTTATGCTGATCTGAAATAACAACATAAAAATTATATTAGAATAAAATAAATGTAAGAGCCTTATTAAATGCAATGTGCCAACTTATGATATAAAAATTAGAGATTGAGGAACAGGAATAAGTGGATAATAGCTCCATGCGAGATGTTGGTATTCATTGTAAGGCTAGGCCGGAAGAAAACCAGTCAGGAGGAGAACTTGGATTTATTCTGAGATGGATATATTTTCTCATGCTAGATCAGAGCTGAAAAGCACACATGGAACCACTTGCTATCTTCCTCAGAAGTAAGAGAACTGAAGAAAAGAGGTTGGACATGCTTCATGTATCTTCTTATTAATTTGTGGCTGTGTTTTTACTTTCTAGAGGTGTCATGCACTTTCAGAAAAAAATCTCCCATCCTAACAACACAGCTCTGGTAGGCTTGAAGGTTGCTGAATGAAGGCAGCATAGGGCTGTTCAGACGTGGGAGAAGGTTTTTGACTGGGTAGTTGGTTTTGTGAAGCAAAACCAGATGACTTACAGACACACAGTAGAGGAAAATGAAACACAACTTTAGTATTGCAGGGTGGCCGTTGGAAGCTTAAATTCTCTGTCATCACCTGGTTGTGGCCATCCCTGCTGCTGTGGCTCCTTCTGTTCTTAGTAAGTCTTGAGAATTTCTCATTCATTTTCGTGAAATTTTCCCTTCTATTGTGGTCCAAGCTTATTATTCTGTTGTTAGGAAGATTAAGGATAGAGTTTCTCCATCTGTCTTATTTTTTTTAAAAGATTTGTTTTTGGGGCTGGTGCTGTGGCATAGTGGGTAAAGCCACCACCTATAGTGCTGGCAGCTCATATGGGTGCTGGTTCAAATACTGGCTGCTCCACTTCAGCTCTGATTTATTTATTTACTTGAGAGGCAGAGATACAGAGAGAGAGGGGCAGAGACAGAGAGAGAATGAGAGATCTTCCCTATGCTGGTTCAGTCTCCAAATGGCTGCAATGGCTGGAGCTGGGCCGATTTGAAGCCAGGATCCAGGAGCTTCTTTTGGGTCTCCCATGAATGTACAGGGGCCCAAGCACTTGAGCCATCTTCTGCTGCTTTCCCAGGCCATTAGCAGGGAGCTGGATTGGAAGTGGAGCAGCCAGGACTTGAACTAGGGATGCTAGTGCTGCAGGCGGAGGCTTAACCTACTGTGTCACAGTGCCAGTTCATCTCCTTCTGTCTTAAATTTCTTTTTTTTATACATTTATTTTTATTTTATTTTTTTTGACAGGCAGAGTTAGACAGTGAGAGAGAGAGAGAGAAACAGAGAGAAAGGTCTTCCTTTTTCCACTGGCTCACCATCCAAGTGGCCATGGCCGGTGCATTGTGGCCGGCCCGCTGCACCGATCCAAAGCCAGGAGCCAGGTGCTTCCTTCTGGTCTCCCATCGGGTGCAGGGCCCAAGGACTTGGGCCATCCTCCACTGCACTCCTGGGCCACAGTAGAGAGCTGGACTGGAAGAGGAGCAACCAGGATAGAATCCGGTGCCCCAACTGGGACTAGAACCCAGGGTGCCGGTGCTGCAGGCAGAGGATTAGCCTAGTGAGCTGCTGCGCTGGCCCCCACCTTTTTTTTAGAAAACTTTTATTTAATAAATTTCAAAAGTACAACTTTTGGATTATAGCAGTCCCCCCCCCCCATAACCTCCTTCCCACCTGCAAACCATCCTATCTCATACTCCCTCTCCCATCCCATTCTTCATTAAGATTCATTTTTAATTATCTTTATATACAGAAGATCAACTTAGTATATACTAAGTAAAGATTTCAAGAGATTGCACCCACACAGACACACAAAGTATCAAGTACTCTTTGAAAACTGGTTTTACCATATATTTACATAGTGCAACACATTAAGGAAAGAGATCCTATAAAGGGAATAAGTGCACAGCGACTCCTGTTGATGATTTAACAATTTAACAATTGACTCTCTTATTTATGACGTCAGTAATTACCCAAGTCTCTTGTAGTGAGCTGCAGAGGCTATGGAAGCCTCTTGAGTTCACAAACTCTGACCTTATTTAGACAAAACCATAATCAAAATGGAAGTTCTCCCTTCAGAGAAATGTACCTCCTCTCTGATGGCCCGTTCTTTCCACTGGGACCTCACTCACAGAGATCTTTCATTTAGGTCATATTTTGCCACAGTGTCTTGGCTTTCCATGCCTGAGAAACTCTCATGGGCTTTTTAGCCAGATCCGATTGCCTTAAGGGCTGACACTGAGGCTAGAGTGCTGTTTAGGGCATTTGCCATTCTATGAGTCTGCTGTGTATCCTGCTTCCTATGTTGGATCATTCTCTCCTTTTTAATTCTGTCAATTATTATTGGTAGACAGACACTAGATCACTTATGTGACCCCTTTGACACTTAATTCTATCTTTATGCTCAATTATGAACTTAAACTGATCACCTAACTAGTAAGATGGCATTGGTAAATGCCAACTTAATGGGATTTGGAGCCTCTTGGAGTGATTCTAGATCTACCATTAGGGGTAAGTCTGAGTGAGAGTGTGCCTAACTGTATGTATCCTCCCTCTCTGATTCCCACTCTTGTTTTTAACAGGGATCACTTTCAGATAAATTTAAACACCTAAGAATAATTGTGTATTAATTAAAGAGTTCAACCAATGATATTAAGTAGAAAAAGAAAATACTGAAAAGAATAAAATAGAAAGTTGTCCCTCGACAGTCAGGACAAGGGCTGATCAAGTCATTGTTTCTCATAGTGTCAGTTTCACTTCTACAGGTTTCCTTTTAGGTGCTCAGTTAGTTGTCATAGATCAGAGAGAACATATGATATTTGTCCCTTTGGGACTGGCTTATTTCACTCAGCCTGATGTTCTCCAGATTCCTCCATTGTGTTGCAAATGATCGGACTTTTTTTTTTTTTAACCATTGTGTAGTATTCTATACAGTACATATCCCGTAATTTCTTTATCCAGTCTTTTGATGGGCATTTAGTTTGATTCCCTGTCTTAGCTATTGTGAATTGAGCTGCAATAAACCTTGAGGTGCAGATAGCTCTTTTATTTGCTAATTTAGTTTCCCTTGGGTAGATTCCGAGGAGTGGGATGGCTGGGTCCTGTGGTAGGGCTATATTCAGGTTTCTGAGCAATCTCCAAACTGTCTTCAATAGTGCCTTTACCAGTTTGCATTTCCACTGAGAGTGGATTGGTGTGCCTTTTCCCCCACATCCTCGCCAGCATCTGTTGTTAGTTGATTTCTGTATGTAAGCCATTCTAACTGGGGTGAGGTGAAACCTCATTGTGGTTTTGATTTGCATTTCCTTGATGGTTAGTGATGCTGAACATTTTTTTGTGTGTCTATTGGCCATTTGGATTTCCTCTTTTTATTTTTTTGGAAAGGCAGAATTAGACCGTGAGAGAGAGAGAGAGACAGAGAGAAAGGTCTTTCTTCTGTTGGTTCACCCCCAAAATGGCCACCATGGCTGGAGCGTTGAGCTGATCCGAAGCCAAGAGCCACGTAATTCCTTCTGGTCTCCCATGCGGGTGCAGGGCCCAAGCACATGGGCCATCCTCCACTGCCTTTCTGGGTCACAGCAGAGAGCTGGACTGGAAGAGTAGCAATGGGGAAAGGACCAGCATCCCAACTGGGACTACAACCAAAGTACCGGCACCGCAAGTGGAGGATTAGCCTAGTGCCATGGTGCTGGCCTAGATTTCCTCTTTTGAAAAATGTCTATTTATGTCCTTGGCCCATCTCTTAAGTGTGTTATTTGTTTTGTTGTTGTGGACTTTCTCAATCTCTTTGTAGATTCTGGTTATTAATCCTTTATGAGTTGCTTAATTTGCAAATATTTTCTTCCATTCTGTCAGTTGCCTCTTCACTTTCCTGACAATTTCTTTTGAAGTACAGAAACTTCTCAATTTGATGCAATCTCAATTGTTAATTTTGGCTTTGACTACCTGTGCCTCTGGGGTCTTTTCCAAGAAGTCTTTGCCTGTGCCTATATCTTGCAGGGTTTCTCCGATGTTCTCTAATAATTTGATGGTGTCCGGTTGTAGATTTAGACCTTTAATCCATGTTGAGTGAATTTTTGTGTAAGGTGAAAGGTAGGGGTCTTGCTACATATTTCTGCACGTGGAAATCCAGTTTTCCCAGCACCATTTGTTGAATAGACTATGCTTGATCCAAGAATGGTTTTAGCTCCTTGATCAAATATAAGTTGGCTGTAGATGTTTGGATTGATTTCTGGTGTTTCTGTTCTGTTCCATTGGTCTATCCATCTGTTTCTGTACCAGTACCATGCTGTTTTGATAACAGCTGCCCTGTAGTATGTCCTGAAATCTGGTATTCTGATGCCTCCAGATTTGTTTTTGTTGTACATGATTGCTTTGGCTATTCGAGGTCTCCTGTGCCTCTATATGAATTTCATCTTCATTTTTTTTCAGATATGAAAAGAATGTCTTTGGTATTTTGATTGGTGCCTACATTGAATCTGTAAATTCCTTTTGGGAGAATGGACATTTTGATGATATTGATTCTTCCAATCCATGAATATGGAAGATGTTTCCATTTTTTGGTATCCTCTTTCTTTCTTTAAAATTTTGTAATTGATCTTTGACATCCTTGGTTAAGTTTATTCCAAGGTATTTATTTGATTGTTTTTGTAGCTGTTGTGAATGGGATTGATCTTAGAAGTTCTTTCTCTGCCGTGGCACTGTCTGTGAATACAAAGGCTGTTGATTTTTGTGCATTGATTGTATATCCTGCTACTATATGAGTTCCAATAGTCTCTTAGTAGAGTTCTTTGGATTCCCTAAATAAAGATTCATATCACTGGGGCTGGCGCTGTGATGCAGTGTGTTAACGCCCTGCCAGCATCCCATATAGGTGCCGGTTCTAGTCCTGGCTGCTCCTCTTCCGATCTAGCTCTCTGCTATGGCCTGGGATTGCAGTGGGGGATGCCACAGGTCCTTGGGCCTCTGCACCTACGTGGGAGACCTGGAGGAAGCACCTGGGTCCTGGTTCAGATCGGCGCAGCTCTGGCCGATGTGGCCATTTGGGAATGAACCAGAGGATGGAAGATCTCTCTCTTTCTCTGTGTCTCTACCTCTCTCTGTAATTCTGTCTTTCAAATCAATAAAATAAATCTTTATAAAAAATCATATCATCTGGAAAGATGGATAGTTTGACTTCTTCCTTTCCAATTTGTTTCCCTTTAATTTCTTTTTCTTGCCTAATGGCTCTGGCTAAAACTTCCAGTACTATATTGAATAGTAATGGTGAGAGTGGGCATCCCTGTCTGGTACTGGTTAAAAAAAATCAGCTCTTCGTTTTGCTGATCTTTTGTATTTTTTTAATTCAATGTTGTTAATTTCTTCTGTAATTTTAAGTATTGCTCTTCTACTAGTTTTGGGTCTGGTTTGCTGCTGTTTTTCTAGATCCTTGAGATGCATTGAAAGCTCATTTATTTGGTTCCTTTCCAATTTCTTGATGTAGGCACCTATTGCTATAAACTTTCTTCTTAACACTACTTTTGCTGTATTCCATAAGTTTTGATATGTTTGTTGTTATCTTCATTTGCTTCCAGAAAGTTTTTGACTTCTCTTTTGATTCCTCTATGGCCCACTGTTCATTCAGGAGCATGTTGTTCTATTTCCATGTGTTTGCATATGCTCTAGGGATTCCTGAGTTGCTAATTTCCAGCTTCATTCCACTGTGGTCTGAGAAGCTGCATTGTATGATTTCAATTCTTTTGAATTTGCTGAGACTTGCTTTATGGCCTAGTATGTGGTCAATCCTAGAGCAGGTTCCATGTACTGCTTAAGAATGTGTATTCTTCAACTGTAGGATGAAAATTCTGTAGATCCATTTGGTCGATAGTGTCAATTAAATCTGCTGTTTCCTTGTTGATCTTCTGTCCTGTTGATCTGTCTATTTCTGAGAGTGGAGTATTGAAGTCCCCCAGTACTATTGTATTGGAGTCTAAGTCTCCCTTTAAGTCCCTTAACAAATCTTTTAAATGAACCAGTGCCCTGTAATTAGGTGCATATACATTGATAATCATTATATCTTCCTGTTGAATTGATCTCTTAATCATTATATAGTGCCCCTCTTTGTCTCTCTTAACAGTTTTTGTGTTAAAGTTTATTTTGTCTGATATTAAGATGGCTACGCCTGCTCTTTTTTCTTTTCTGTTGGCATGGTATATCTTTTTCCAGCCTTTCACTTTCAGTCTGTATGCACTGAGTCGGAGAGATGTGTTTCTTGTAAGCAGCAAATAGATGGGTTTTGTTCCTCAATCCATGCAGCCAATCTGTGTCTTTTAACTGCACAGTTGAGGCCATTAATGTTCAGTGTGACTATTGATGAGTAGTAACTTTGCCCTTCCATTTTTCCAAAGATATTTTCTAACATATGCTTTGAACTTCCTGTGATATTTTACTAGGAAATTTTCTTCCTTTACCTTCTTTTGTATTGATGACCATGTTTCTGTGTTTCTGTGTTTCGCACATCTTAAGCATCTTTTGCAAGGCTGGACAAATGGCGACAAATTCTTTCAATTTCTGTTTGCTATGAAAAGTCTTTATTTCACCTTCATTCACGAATGAGAGCTTTGCAGCACATAATATTCTGGGCTGGCAGTTTTTCTCTCTTAGTACCTGGGCTATGTCTCGCCATTCCCTTCTAGCCTGTAGGGTTTCTGATGAAAAGTCAGCTGTGAGTCTAATTGGAGATCCTCTGGGAGTAATCTGGCGTTTCTCTCTTGCACATTTTAGAATCTTTTCTTTATGTTTCACTGTGGTGAGTTTGATTACAATGTGTCATGGCAAGGATCTTTTTTGGTAATGTCTATTGGGAGTTCTTTGTGCTTATATACTTGGATGTCTCTGTCTTTCTCCAATCCCGTGAAGTTTTCTGCTAGTATCTCACTAAAAAGGCCTCCTATAATCCTTTCTCTGTCTCCATGCCTTCAGGAACTCCTAGAACCCAAATTTTGAGTTTTTTTAATAGTATCCTGTAGATTTCTAACAATATTTTTTAGATTTCTAATTTTCTCTTCTTGTCTTTGGTTTGACTGTATGCTTTCCTGTGCTCTGTCTCTGATATTCTCTCTTCTGCCTCAGTAACTCTGTTTTTAAGGCTTTCAACTGCATTTTTATTTGTTTTATTGTATTCCTCATTTCATTTTGATTCTTCCTTAAGATTTCATTTTCATGAGAGAGATTTTCTTTCATGTCCTGCATGGATTTCAGTAGTTCGTGTGTTAGTTTTTGATTACTTCTAAGTATTCTTATTATCAATTGTTTGAGTTCCATTTCTTGCATTTCTTCTATCTCACCATATTCATAATATTGTATTGAAGTGCCATGTTCTTTTGGGAGCATTATCTTGTCTTCCTCATTCTTTTTTCTTGGATTGTTGCATTTGTTGTGTTTGGCATTTGTGGAGATATTCGTTGGTTTCTTCTTCTTTTGTTTTACCTGCTGTTGTAGCTTTTTTCATTGTACTATGACTGTAGATAGGTGGACTGTCTGCTTTCAGTGAATCTCCAGAGGCTTGTGGTAGGTATGGCTAGAGAGCTCTGTTCAGTTCTTGAGGGTTAAGGGTGTGCCAAAGGTGACACACCTAGGTTTGGCATTGTAAATCTTTCTTTTTTAATTAGAAGGGAAGTAATTATGCTCAGCTGAGCCCTCCTGGATGGCTATCAGTGCCTGAGCGCTAGCCCCAGTGGGTATAATGTTTGTCTTCTCTGTCCTAAGGACCACACAAAGGATCTGTGCAGTCCTCAGTGTAAGCTCAGATTCCCCTTAAGTATCTCTCACTGCGTAGCCAAAGCCGCCTGAATTTGTGGTGTCTCCCCTGAGAGTACTCAAAGTCTCAGCCACACTGTTAGTTCTCCCATATACCCTTAGGTTTTTTTTTCCCTGACCAGAGTCAGGTTTTTCTGCTTGGTTGAGGGCAGGCGCAGTGCCAAGCTGGTGCAGCTGTTATGTCCAAAATTGTGCCTGCTCTATTGGCTCATATGCCTTTGTAAGGTGATTGGAGAGAGAGAATCATATCCATACTGTTCCTTTTATTTTTTCCCTCCTCTAGTTAGGCTGGTATACTTTCCCCCACAGGGCTGCAAGCCTCATTCCTGCTAGGCTCTTCCTGCCTTTTCCACCAGTGTCTCGGGCTACTGTGGTTTCATCTTACCTGTCTTTCCAGTGCTGGTGTGGAGGTTCTCGGTTGCTGGAGTCCTGAGCTGTGGGCACCCACACCCTCCATGTAGGTCCACCGTGTCCCTCTAATTACAGAAGAGTTTCCTCTGCCATTTTTCCCCCTGACTCTTCCCTGAGACTACATTATCTCTACTTTTATTAAACTGTCTTCTCCTGGACTAGATCAGTAAGCTCCCTCCCTGTTCTGCCGTCTTGTAACCACCAACCTTAACTTCTTTCTTTAGAGTCTAGTAAAGGATTTCCTTTTTGATGTGTCATAAATTTTTTTTTTGTCTTTATGCTCTTATTTTTCTCCCTCTTTTAGTTTCTCAGAGTTTCTCAGGGATGTGTAGTTTGACTTATGATAACTTGAGAAATATAGTATAAATCATCACCCCAAATCATCTCCTGCAACAAGCAGTTGCAAATGACCCCAAAGGACATGGCACAGCTTTTTGTTCTCTTACCTTGGGAAGAGTTTCTGGTCAATCCTGTTAGACTTTCTGGGATGGAATGTCAAGAGGTATCATCCTCATCCGTAGGACTGGGCTCCTGAGATATTGAGATACTGTTTACCAAAAGGAAAAAAATGTAAAGTTTTTGAATTTTATGTTTCAATTTTTTAAAAAGATTTATTTTATTTATTTGAAAGACAGAGTTGCAGAGAGAGGTAGAGACAGAGAGAGAGAGAGAGAGGTCTTCCATCTGCTGCTTCACTCCCCAGATGGCCTCAATGGCTGGAGCTGCGCTGATCCAAAGCCAGGAGCCATGAGCTTCTTCTGGGTTCTCCCATGTGGGTGCAGGGGCCCAAGGACTTGGGCTATCTTCTACTGCTATCCCAGGCAGAGAGCTGGATCAGAAGAGGAGCAGCCGGGACTAGAACCAATGCCCATATGGGATGCCAGTGCTTCAGGCCAGGGCTTTAACTCTCTGTGCCACTGTGTCGGCCCCTCCCTTCATTTTCATCAGTATGTCACATTTACAGAATCCCAGTTTAGATAGATAAATAGATAGATAGATTGATTGATTAGCTTTCCATGTTACCCTAGGCTAGATGTTCCACTCTGCTGATGGAAAAGGAAATGATTAAAATAATTGAAGCTAGGGTTACTTTGTGGCCTTTTTTCCCCCCAAATTAAGTTCTTTTCTCCTTCTTTCCCAGTTAGTGGGGATGCTAATGAATGTGTATGTTTGTGTGGGTAACTCACATATCCCGATGTCAAACTTTAAAGAAAAGAATTTCAGTGAGTTTTATTTTTTTTCATGCACAAGACTGCATCAAAGAAAAAAGAAATACTCTTTAACTGTTGAAGAGCTTTCACCACTTATTATGTGAGAAAGGAAATGTCAGTAACTTAAAAGAAATTCTAGGATCAATGTGTTTGAGCTTTTCTCATTTTAAAACTCTTTTAAAAACTTGTCCAAAAGATTGTGCGATAGAAACAAACAGGCTGAGTTTTCTCAGGGCACTGAAGAAACTTTTATGTTTTCCCTTGAGTGTAAAAAAAGAGAGAGAAGTGGAAACTTATCTGGGGGAGACCCCTAGCTGATGGCTGGTGTACATGTTAGTTATATTCAGTTTCTGTTTTTCCAAAGCTACTTCTCTGACTTACATTGAAACAAAGACTGGGCTACGACAAAGTATTCACAAAAGCCATGGTCAAATAATTGCTGAGGAAAAGGTGGTAAAGGAACCAATTGTTGGGAGAGTTCAGACTTAAATAGACTTTCTGATGAGGTGACCTGAAGTTGCCCTAATCCTTCCTTTGTTCCAGTTGTATAGATCAGCTCTTAGAAATGTGCTAGGAGGTTAACATGTCAGGCAGTGACATTATTCTGTCCCTGGAATAACCAAGGATGTTTTAGAAAATCAATTTACCCTTTCCAGGAAGACTCTATGGAAGTACAGGATGATTGTCTAAGGGGAAAAGTTTCTGTGAAGATGGACATGGTTTCATTTCTGATTTGTTAGCTCTTGCTGCAGAGAAGTTATGGATAGACTTAGTTATTTGTGCTTTTCTTATTAACGGTTTTATTCATTTCTTTTCAGTGTAGGAGAGTATGAAGCCTGAATGTGATTACTGAGATACGTCATTTTCAGTAGCTCAGGGATCTCCCTGAAATAAACAAAAGGCATCTGCTTTCAACATTCATGTCTTTAAAACCACAAATGAGAGGGAAAATTGTGAACTTTCAAGCCCCACACATTGTTGTACTTACGGGGAATTGTTGCTATGAATGTCGTGATAATTTTCTCCTGGTCACTGTTTATGTTTGTTTGTGTATGCACATGCATGCTCAGGTGTATTCTATGCACTCAAGAATTCTGAATTTAAGAATTTATCTTTGAACGCTTGTCTCCCCAATTATCTTAAAGAGAGACTCGTTAGTTGTTTTAAAACAAATACCAAATTATATCTATGAGATTAATATAAAATGAAGAACCTAGCAAATATCCTGTTAACACACACACTGGTCCTAGAAATTAGGGTATATATACTTTCACTTTTGTGAAATCTTAAGGCAGTTTTAAGCAACAATGATCTTTGCTTCTACATTGCCAATTTAAATAGGCCTTATAAAAATTTTTAAATTTTTGATTCTTTTTATATGACATTCTTATACAAAATGATATGAGATTAAAGGACACAAAATTTGAAACCACCGACTCTTCTTTTAGTAGCCAGCATCTGTGACAGCAGTTGCCCAGGGCAGGTCTCAGGAGACCAGTCCTGGGGATGGAGATGATGCCACTTGCCGTTGCCTGGCCTTTGTTTCCTCACCTGCAAAATTGGAGCCACAGACAAATAACCTCTGTGGTTTCCTTCTTGCCCCTCCTTCCCACTCTAAACACTGTATTTTCCTTTCCTCTGCTATGCATACACTCCTGTCCAACATTCCTCTGCGAATGGTATTTTCAGCACTGTTTTCAAAGATTATTCAAGAGAGAGAAAATGCCAAAACAGCAGATCCAGCATTTTCAAATTTTAAGGCTCAACTGAGAAGAAGAGTTCATTCAGGGAAGGGCATAAATTCCACTTGACTACATCTTAGCACTTCCCATGTACCTCCATTAGCGAAGGGATCACCATTAAAAAGATTTCTCCGTCTTTAATGGCTGTGGCTGAGAGTCTTGATTGTACAATATTTTGACTTGCACTTCACAGTTCCCTCAATGTCTCTATCTATGTCCATGGGTAGCTCACTAAATACAGCAGCTGTGCCATCTGCTTCAAATATTATTTCAGCCCTCGCTGTTTTGGGATAAATTTCATAAAGTGTATTGCATATACACACATTTAATTGAACAAACGAGAAGACTTTCCAGTTTAAAAAAGCTTCCTAAATGACAAGAAGTGTCCAATTTCCATTCAAATGGTTACTCCGGGGCTTTAAAATGTGTGAATTCATCTAAGGGAGGCTGCTGGTGTATTTTGAGGCAGATGGCTTGATTCTGTGAAGAAAAAAAATTAAGTGGGTTTTACTATCAATCTTAGTTTTTTTTGGCAAAAGACTGACATAATAAAGATGTGTGTATTACTGAGAATGTTTTTTAATAATGATTCTACCTTATGTTTTCCCCCAAGAATATGGTTAACTGACTAGGAAAATCTATTTAGAGGTTTTATGTTCATCCATAATGATCAGCTTAGGAAAAAAAAAAGAAGCCCACTAACAGAATTGCTGAAATACAAAATGAAAATATGCTCTACAACTTTCTAAAGGAGTCCAAGAGGAGAGGAATGAAAAAGCTTATCTGCTGCTGCTTCTGCTAAATATTTGCAAAAATCAGTAAATTAAATATTTTTGAGGCAAGAGGGAGGAATTTCATGTCTTATATGATTGTCTTTCTTTAGAAGATGTGACCAAGACATGTTATGTATTTAAGACCAGTAGTGCATTATCAAATTAGATTCATGTTGATACATGCCAATATTACATCAAAAATTCTGTACTCTAAGGACCCTTTGTTTTCTCATTTGTAGTTCACAGAATCGACTGAGCTCTTGTTAGTTCCTGATTAGTTAGGACAAAATATGCATCTCATTGTTTTTGAAAGTTGTTAAGTCAGTATCCTCTCATTTCCTTTGGAATTGATCATTTGTGCAGAGATGATCAGTTGATCTAAGTTTTTCCTGGTGATCAAAAGGAAAATCATTTCTTTGATATCTGGGGAAAAAAGTGTTTTTTTTTCCAGTTGACAAGAATAGGTACATATTCAGCATTTATTGCTATTTAAAACTTCCTAGAATCATTAGAACCATTTTAGGATGACATTAGCAGTGTGCGTAGCCAAATGGAAAGGAGAAAGGACCTGAGTCTTTGAGTCTACTGCCATCCACTTTGTTCAGACTTCCCCTTATGTTATCAATATTTACTTTTCTTTTTTTAAAAAAATTATTTATTTGAAATGCAGAGTTACAGAGAGATACACACACAGATAGAAAGAGGGAGATTTTGCATCTGCTGGTTCACTCTGCAAATGGCCACAATGGCTGGGCAGCCAATCCGAAGCTAGGAGCCAAGAACTTCTAGGTCTCCCACATAGGTGCAGGGACCCAAGCACTTGTGCCATCTTTCTGCTGCTTTCCCAGGTGCATTAGCAGGGAGCTGGGTTGGAAGTAGAGCAGCTGTGACTGCAACTGGTGCCCATATGGGTTACTGGCACTGTAGGTGGTGATTTTATCCACTATGCAACAGTGTTGGCAGCCGTCAACACTTACTGTTGGAACAGTTATTATTGCAAATGCCAGTTTGAGTCCAGTTTTTTATACTTGGGAATTCCAAGATGGCTGAATAAGGAAAAGATTTTCTGATTTTGACCATGGGAAGATAGCAAAACAAAAGCAGAGAAAGTGTATTCCCAGGAGAGAATTGGAAAGAAGTTTGTAGTAGAAATTCTACAATAAAAAGATGGATGTGGTGGAGCAGCATGGAAAGAGCAGATGTGCAGTAGTGAGCAGGAACCACACACATGACTCCTGCAGCTGGGGCCTGGAGGAGATGCCAGCTTCTGAGAGCTAGGTGAGGGCAGACTGTGGCAACCCATGCCACTGGTGATATTGCATGAGGGACAACCATGCAGACCACACTGATTTCGAGTCAGGCCTGGAGTCCTGAGCCTGGCATGGGAAGGAGGGAAAGTGGAAAGGAAGCCACCTAATCCAGCGAAAGAAAAGCATATTTCTTACTCCCCATCTTCCCACAGGGGTTCCTGACAACTGATGGGAAAAGGCACCATCTTGGCATCTTGGCATCCATAATTGCTGTAGTGGCTTTTACGTGACCAGGGGATTTTACCAGAGGGGTAAATATGCATTTCCCACTGATTTTGAGACTGGCTGGGAGGATTGACAGGGTACTGGGCAACCACTTAGGATTGTGAGATGCCCCTATCATCTCAACCTATCACAGCCTCTGGGTTAAAACTGCCAAGGCAGAGCACCCAAAGGCAACTGGCTTTGGAAATGACTGCTGTCCCTGTTGATGAGGAAAGATAGCAAGCCAGAGATGGGATACTTTGTACCTTGTGACTAAGGGAGTCTTGTGTACTGTGACTGTGAGAATTCTGTGACTGCATGAGAAGGCATAAGGTGTAGTTGTATCTCTGGGTAATCACTGTGTCTGATGCCAGAGGTTCAGAGCTCCCTGACTGCCTGGGATGGGTCATTGCGGAAGGTTCCATGCTTACACAGAGGACCATACATATCCTTTGTGTGGCTCATGCACCAATGTGGGTGAGGATTGTACCCACTATGGGCTAACCCTGCCATTGATCACCTTGGAAGAGAGGAGGTAAGGTTGTGGTAATGTGAACAGGCATGATCAGACATTCCACCTGCTGACAAAAGAAGAAATCTACCACTCTCAATTTAGGTATCACCTTGGATTCTTACCCCACCTAGAACTTCCTGGCCCCACTCAACACACAACTCTGGGTACTCACTGAAGGAGCAGACACTCCAGAAGCCAAGGAGGCATAGTTCAAAGATAAGACACATCAGTGGAGAAAACTAACAAGTATTTCCACAAATGTCTAAACATCAATGCAGAAATACAAGAAACTAGGAGAACAACCTGACTCCCCCAAAGGAACACAACAACACTTCAGTATTAGAATGTGAAGACAAAGAGATTGATGAAATGCTTGAAAAGGAATTCAAAAGAATGTTCATAGGATTACTCAGAAGCAAAGAGAGGCAAATTTCTGAATTAAATAAATTCTTACATAACATAGATGAAAAAATTTGCTATGAGATAGAGATGTGGATGAGAAATCAAACTGAAATATTATAAACGAATAATTCAATGTGTCAAATAAACAATGCAGTGGAAAGCCTTAACAACAGACTTGATGAGACAGAATATCCAAGCTAGAAGGCAGATCGTTAGGAATAATTCAATCAGACTTAAAAAAAAGAAATTATAAAAATTAAAAGTAGTGTTTGAAATTTATGGGATACTATCAAATAACTCAGTATATGGATCTTAGGAGTTATTGAAGGTGTGGAAAGGGAGAATGGATTAGGAGGCCTATTCAGTGAAATAATAACAAAAGCTTCCCTAATTTGGAGAAAGAAAGGGTCGTCTGAGGAAAGGAGGCAGATAGAACTCTTAACAGACATGACCAGAAAAGATTTTCACCATGACACAATGTAATAAAACTTTCAACAGTAAATATACAAAAGAGATGCTAAAATGTGCACAAAAGAAACACCAGATTACCTACAGAGGATCTCCAATTAGACTGACAGCTGATTTCTCAGCAGAAACCTTACAGACTGGGAGAGAATTGAGAGATATAGTACAAGTTTAAAAGAAAAAAAAAACTGTCAACCTATAATACTGGACCCTACAAAGCTCTTATTTATGAATGAAGGTGAAAGAATGACCTTTGATAGCAAACAGAAGTTGAAAGAATTGTCACCACTCGTCCAAACTTACCAGTGATGTTTAAGGATGTGCTATACACAGAAACACAGAAAGATAGTCATTATGAAAGAATGTGAAGCCAGAAAATCTAATAAAAGTTCAAATGAAATCTAAAGCAATCAATAAGAATATGGAAAAATGACAGGACCAAGTTGTTACTTATCAGTAGTAACCTTGAATGAAAATGACATAAATTCTCCAAATAAATGATTCAGACTAGCTGAATGGATTAAAAACTAAGACCCTTCTATTTGCTCACAACAAGAAACACATCTCACTAACAAATATACATGCAGACTGAAAGTTAAAGGATGGGAAAAGGCCGGCGCCGTGGCTTAACAGGCTAATCCTCCGCCTTGCGGCGCCAGCACACCGGGTTCTAGTCCCAGTTGGGGCGCCGGATTCTATCCCGGTTGCTCCTCTTCCAGGCTAGCTCTCTGCTATGGCCCGGGAAGGCAGTGGAGGATGGCCCAAGTCCTTGGGCTCTGAACCCCATGGGGGACCAGGAGAAGCACCTGGCTCCTGGCTTTGGATCAGCGAGATGTGCCAGCCGCAGCGGCCATTGGGGGATGAACCAATGGCAAAAAGGAAGACCTTTCTCTCTGTCTCTGTCTCTCACTATCCACTCTGTCAAAAAAAAAAAAAAAAGGATGGGAAAAGATATTTAATGCAAATGGAAAGCAAAAACTGGCAGGTGTAGCCACCCTAACATCAGACAAAAGACACTACTATAAGAAATGTTAAAAGGGATAAAGGAGAGCATTGTGGAATATTAAGGGATCAATTCACAAGAAGATGTGGCTACAATAAATGTATATCCACTCAATATGGAAAATCAACAAGAAACAATAGCGCATATCTAAACTGTGGACCAAATGAACCTGATATCTACAGAACATTTCATTCCACGGTTGAAGAATACATATTCTTTTCTTCAGTGCATGGGACATTCTCTATGATAGACCATATGGTAGGCCACAAAGCTAGTCTCAGCAAATTGAAAAAGTTGAAATCATATCATGTATCTTTTCTGACCACAATGGAATGAAACCAGACATTAACTACCTCAGAATCCCTAGAAAATATGCAAACACATAGAGAATGAACAACAAACTCCTGAATGCAGTAGGTCATAAAAGAAATCAAAAGATAAATAAAATTCTTGGAATTCAATGAAGATGATGATTCAACCTATAAAAATGTATGGGATACAGCAAAAGCAGTGGTAAGAAGATTTCTTGCAATCAGCCCCCACATCACTAAATTGGAAAGACATCAAATAAATGAGCTATCAATCATCTAAGGGCCAAGAAAAACAAAAACAAACCAAAATTATTAGGATGAAAGAACTAATTAAAATTAAAAAAGTAATAAACAAAATTGAACCCCCCAAAAACACATAAAAAAGATCGGTTAAATGAAGAGTGGATGTTTTGAAAAAAATATAAAAAAAATATGCAAAATTGATACACCACTGATACAACTAACCCTCCTCCCCCCAAAAAACAGAGGGAATGCACCCAGGTAAACATAATCAGATATGAAAAAGGAGATGTAACAAAGAAATAAAAAGAAACATCAGGAGTTACTACAAACAGCTATATGCCAACAAATTGAAAAATGTGGGAGAAATGGATACATTCCTGGACACACACAATCTACCAAATTGAGGCAGGAAGACATTGAAATTTAAACAGACCAATAACCAAGATAGGGATTGAATGAGTAATAAAGACATGCCCAACAAAGAAAAGCCCAGGACCAGTGGCTTCATTGCTAAATTCAACCAGACATTTAAAGTGAACTAATTCCGATTCTTTTCAAGCTATTCAAAACAATGGAAAGGGAGGAGATCCTCTCAAAGTCTTTCTAAGAGGACAGTATCACCTTCATTCTTTTTTTTAAACTTTTATTTAATAAATATAAATTTCCTAAGTACAGCTTTTGGATTACAGGGGCTTTCCCCCCCCATAACTTCCTTCCCACCCACAACCCTCCCATCTCCCTCTCCCTCTCCCATCCCATTCACATCAAGATTCATTTTCAATTATCTTTATATAGAGAAGATCAATTTAGTGTATATTAAGTAAAGATTTCAACAGTTTGCACCCACACAGAAACACAAAGTGTAAAGTACTGTTTGAGTACTAGTTATAGCATTAATTCACATTGAACTACACATTAAGGACAGAGATCCTACATGAGGAGTAGGTGCACAGTGACTCCTGTTGTTGACTGAATAAATTGACACTCCTATTTATGGCAAGAGTAATGTCCCTAGGCTCTAGTCATGAGTTGCCAAGGCTATGGAAGCTTTTTGAGTTCTCCAACTCTGATCTTATTTAGACAAGGTCTAGTCAAAGTGGAAGTTCTCTCCTCCCTTCAGAGAAAGATACCTCCTTCTTTGATGACCTGTTCTTTCCACTGGGATCTCATTCATAGAGGTCTTTCATTTAAGTCTTCTTCTTCTTCTTTTTTTTTTTTTTGCCATAATGTCTCAAACAGTACTTTACACTTTGTGTTTCTGTGTGGGTGCAAACTGTTGAAATCTTTACTTAATATATACTAAACTGATCTTCTGTATATAAAGAGAATTGAAAATGAATCTTGATGTGAATGGAAGGGGAGAGGGAGCAGGAAAGGGGAGAGTGGTGGGTGGGAGGGAAGTTATGGGTGGGGGGAGCCACTGTTATCCATAAGCTGTACTTTGGAAATTTATATTCATTAAATAAAAGTTTAAAAAAATTTAAAAAAAAATGATTGCAACAGTTTGCCCCCACATAGCAACACAAAGTGAAAAAATACTGTTGGAATACTAGTTATAGCATTAAATAACAGTATACAGCACATTAAAGACAGAGATCCTACATGATATTTTTAAAAAATTAATTAACTTTCTGGCTGGCGCCGTGGCTCACTAGGCTAATCCTCCGCCTTGTGGCGCCGGCACACCGGGTTCTAGTCCCGGTCGGGGCACCGATCCTGTCCCGGTTGCCCCTCTTCCAGGCCAGCTCTCTGCTGTGGCCAGGGAGTGCAGTGGAGGATGGCCCAAGTGCTTGGGTGCTGCACCCCATGGGAGACCAGGAGAAGCACCTGGCTCCTGCCATCGGATCAGCGCGGTGCGCCGGCCGCAGCGCGCTACCGCGGCGGCCATTGGAGGGTGAACCAACGGCAAAAGGAAGACCTTTCTCTCGGTCTCTCTCTCTCTCACTGTCCACTCTGCCTGTCAAAAATAAAAAAAAATAAAATAAAATACAATAAAAAATTAATTAACTTTCTATGCAATTTCCAATTTAACACCAGATTTTTTTTTCATTTTCAATTATCTTTATATATAGAAGATCAATTCAGTATATACTAAGTAAAGATTTCATCAGTTTGCACCCACACAGAAACACAAAGTGTAAAAATACTGTTTCAGTACTAGTTATAGCATCACTTCACATTGGACAACACATTAAGGACAGACCCCACATGAGACAAAAGTACACAGTGACTCCTGTTGCTGACTTAACAATTTGACACCCTTGTTTATGGCGTCAGTAATCTCCCCAGGCTCTAGTCATGAGTTGCCAAGGCTATGGAAGCCTTTAGGGTTTGCCGACTTTGATCTTATTCCGACAGGGTCATAGTCAAAGTGGAAGTTCTCCCCTCCCTTCAGAGAAAGGTACCTCCATCTTTGATGGCCCCGTTCTTTCCATTGGGATCTCACTCACAGAGATCTTTTATTAGGTCTTCTTTTCTTTTCTTTTCTTTTTTTTTTTTCCAGAGTGTCTTGGCTTTCCATGCCTACAATACTTTCATGGGCTCTTCAGCCAGATCCAAATGTCTTAAGGGCTGATTCTGAGGCCAGAGTGCTGTTTAACACATGTGCCATTCTGAGTCTGCTGTGTATCCTGTTTCCCACGTTGGATCGTTCTCTCCCTTTTTGATTCTATCAGTTAGTACTACAGGACACTAGTCTTGTTTGTGTGATCCCTTTGACTCTTAGACCTATCAGAGTAATCAATTGTGAACTGAAATTGATCACTTGGACTAGTGAGATGGCATGGGTACATGCAACCTTGGTGGGATTGTATTGGAAACCCCTGGCACGTTTCTAACTCCACCATTTGTGTCAAGTCCGATTGAGCATGTCCCAAATTGTACATCTCCTCCCTCTCTTTTTCCCACTCTCATATTTAACAGGGATCACTTTTCAGATAAAATTTAAACACCTAAGAATAATTGTGTGTTAATTACAGAGTTCAACCACTAGTATTAGAATAACAACAACAACAACAACAACAAAAATACTAAAAAGGATAAAGTATTACATTGTACATCAACAGTCAGGACAAGAGCTGATCAGGTCATTTTCTTTTTAATTTTTATTTAGTAAATATAAATTTCCAAAATACAGTTTATGGATTACAATAGCTTTTTCCCCCCATAACTTCCCTCCCACGCACAACCCTCCCATCCCCTGCTCGCTCTCCCATTCCATACACATCAAGATTCATTTTCAATTATCTTTATACACAGAAGATCGATTTAGTATATATTAAGTAAAGATTTCATCAGTTTGTACCCACACAGAAACACAAAGTATAAAAATACTGTTTCAGTACTAGTTATAGCATCACTGCACATTAGACAACACATTAAGGACAGATCCCACATGAGACAAAAGTACACAGTGACTCCTGTTGCTGACTTAACAATTTGACACTCCTGTTCATGGCGTCAGTAATCTCCCTAGGCTCTAGTCATGAGTTGTCAGGGCTATGGAAGCCTTTAGAGTTCGCTGACTTTGATCTTATTCTGATAGGGTCATAGTCAAAGTGGAAGTTCTCTCCTCCCTTCAGAGAAAGGTACCTCCTTCTTTGATGGCCCCGTTCTTTCCACTGGGATCTCACTCACAGAGATCTTTCATTTAGGTATTTTTTTTTCCATGGTATCTTGGCTTTCCATGCCTACAATACTCTCATGGGCTCTTCAGCCAGATCCGAATGCCTTAAGGGCTGATTCTGAGGCCAGAGTGTTGTTTAGGAAAACTGCCATTTTATGAGTCTGCTGTGTATCCTTCTTCCCATGTTGGATCCTTCTCTCCCTTTTTGATTCTATCAGTTAGTATTAGCAGACACTAATCTCGTTTGTGTGACACCTTTGACTCTTAGGCCTATGATTGTGATCAATTGTGAACTGAAGTTGATCATTTGGACTAGTAAGATGGCATTGGTACATGCAACCTTGATGGGCTTGTATTGGAATACCCTGGCACATTTCTAACTCCACCATTTGGGACAAGTCCAATTGAGCATGTCCCAAATTGTACATCTCCTCCCTCTCTTATTCCCACTCTTATATTTAACAGGGAGCTCATTGTTTCTTACAGTGTCCATTTCACTTCAACAGGTTTCACTTTTGGTGCTCAGTTAGTTGTCACCGATCAGGGAAAACAAATGATATTTTTCTCTTTGGGACTGGCTTAATTCACTCAGCATGATGTGTTCCAGATTCCTCCATATTGTTGCAAATGACCGGGTTTCATTATTTTTGACTGCTGTATAGTATTTTATAGAGTACATGTCCCAAAATTTCTTTATCCAGTCTACTGTTGATGCGCATTTGGGTAGGTTCCAGGTCTTAGCTATTGTGAATTGAGCTGCAGTAAACATTAATGTGCAGATGGCTTTCTTTGTTTGCCAGTTTAATTTCCTTTGGGTAAATTCCAAGGAGTGGGATGGCTGGGTTGTATGGTAGGGATATATTCAGGTTTCTGAGGAATCTCCAGACTGACTTCCATAGTGGCTTAACCAGTTTGCATTCCCACCAACAGTGGATTAGTGTCCCTTTTTCCCCACATCCTCTCCAGCATCTATTGTTGGTAGATTTCTGTATGTGAGCCATTCTCACCGGGGTGAGGTGAAACCTCATTGTGGTTTTGATTTGCATTTCTCTGATTGCTAGTGATCTTGAACATTTTTTCATGTGTCTGTTGGCCATTTGGATTTCCTCTTTTGAAAAATGTCTATTGTGGTCCTTGGCCCATCTCTTAAGTGGGTTGTTTGTTTTGTTGTTTTGGAGTTTCTTGATTTCTTTGTAGATTCTGGTTATCAACCCTTTATCTGTAGCATAGTTTGCAAATATTTTTTCACATTCTGTCAGTTGCCTATTCACTTTCCTGACTGTTTCTTTTGAAGTACAGAAACTTCTCAATTTGATGCAATCCCAAATGTTAATTTTCGTTTTGACTGCCTGTGCTTCTGGGGTATTTTCCAAGAAATCTTTGCTGGTGCCAATATCTTGTAGGGTTTCTCCAATGCTCTCTAATAATTTGATGGTTTCGCGTCGTAGATTTAAGTCTTTAATCCATGTTGAGTGAATTTTTGTGTGAGGTGAAAGGTAGGGGTCTTCCTTCATGCTTCTGCAAGTGGAAATCCAATTTTCTCAGTACCATTTATTGAATAGACTGTCCTTATTCCAGGGATTGGTTTTGGATCTTTGATCTAATATAAGTTAGCTGTAGATTTTTGGATTGATTTCTGGTGTTTCTATTCTATTCCATTGTTCTTTCTATCTGTTTCTATACCAGTACCATGCTGTTTTGATAACAGCTGCCCTGTAGTATGTCCTGAAATCTGGTATTGTGATGCCTCCGGCTTTGTTTTTGTTGTACAAGATTGCTTTGGCTATTCGAGTTCTCTTGTGTCTCCATATGAATTTCAGCATCATTTTTTCCAGATCTGAGAAGAATGTTTTTGGTATTTTGATTGGTATTGCATTGAATGTATAAATTGCTTTTGGGAGAATGGACATTTTGATGATATTGATTCTTCCAATCCATGAGCATGGAAGATTTCTCCATTTTTTGGTATCCTCTTCTATTTCTTTCTTTAAGGTTTTGTAATTTTCATCGTAGAGATCTTTAATGTCCTTGGTTAAGTTTATTCCAAGGTATTTGATTGTTTTTGTAGCTATTGTGAATGGGATTGATCGTAGAAGTTCTTCCTCAGCCATGGCATTGCCTGTGTATACAAAGGCTACTGATTTTTGTGCATTGATTTTATATCCTGCTACTTTGTCAAACTCTTCTATGAGTTCCAATAGTCTCTTAGTAGAGTTCTTTGGATTCCCTAAATAAAGAATCATATCATCTGCAAAGAGTGATATTTTAAGTTCTTCCTTCCCAATTTGTATCCCTTTAATTTCTTTTTCTTGCCTTATAGCCCAGGCTAAAACTTCCAGAACTATATTGAATAGCAGTGGTGAGAGTGGGCATCCCTGTCTGGTACCAGATCTCAGCGGAAATGCTTCCAACTTTTCCCCATTCAATAGGATGTTGGCCGTGGGTTTTTCATAAATTGCTTTGATTGTATTGAGGAATGTTCCTTCCATACCCAGTTTGCTTAGAGTTTTCATCATGAAAGGGTGTTGTATTTTATCAAATGCTTTCTCTGAGTCTATTGAGAGAATCATATGGTTTTTCTTCTGCAGTCTGTTAATGTGGTGTATCACGTTGATTTTTTTGCGAACACTGAACCATCCCTGCATACCAGTGATAAATCCCACTTGGTCTGGTTGGATGATCTTTCTGATGTGTTGTTGCATTCTATTGGCCAGAATTTTATTGAGGCTTTTTGCATCTATGTTCATCAGGGATATTGGTCTGTAATTCTCTTTCAATGCTGCATCTTTTTCTGGCTTAGGAATTAAGGTGATGCTGGCTTTATAGAAAGAATTTGGGAGGATTCCCTCTTTTTCGATTGTTTTGAATAGTATGAGAAGAATTGGAGTTAGTTCTTCTTTAAATGTCTGGTAGAATTCAGCGGTGAATCCATCTGGTCCTGGGCTTTTCTTTGTTGGGAGGGCCTTTATTACTGTTTCAATTTCTGTGTCAGTTATGGGTCCGTTTAGGTTTTCTATGTCTTCCTGGCTCATTTTAGGAAGGTTGTATGTGTCCAAGAATCTGTCCATTTCTGATAGATTTCCGTTTGCTGGCATACAAGTCCTTGTAGTAATTTCTGATGATTCTTTTTGTTTCTGTGGTGTCTGTTGTTATGTTTCCTTTTTCATTGCTGATTGTATTGATTTGGGTCTTTTCTCTTCTTTTTTTGAGTTAGTTGGGTCAATGGGGTGTCAATTTTGTTTGTGTTTTCCAAAAACCAGCTCCTCGTTTGGCTGATTTTTTGTAATGTTTTTTTGGCTTCAATCTTGTTGATTTCTTCTCTGATTTTAATTTAAACACCTAAGAATAACTGTGTGTTAATTACAGAGTTCAACCAATAGTATTAAGTAGAACAAAAAATACTAAAAGGGATAAATTATTAAGTTGTTCATCAACAGTCAGGACAAGGGCTGATCAAGTCACTGTTTCTCATAGTGTTCATTTCACTTCAACAGGTTTCCTTTTTGGTGCTTGGTTAGTTGTCACCAATCAGGGAGAACATGTGATCTTTGTCCCTTTAGGACTGGCTTAATTCACTCAGCATGATGTTTTCCAGATTCCTCTATCTTGTTGCCAATGACCGGATTTCATTTTTTTTTTACTGCTGTATATTGTTCTATAGAGTACATATCCCATAATTTCTTTATCCAGTCTACTGTTG